>NW_016808004.1:3699546-3705928 GCF_001698545.2 Rhinopithecus bieti | reverse complement strand
TTTTGAGACGGAGTCTGGCTCTGTCGCCCAGGCTGGAGTGCAGTGGCCGGATCTTAGCTCACTGCAAGCTCCGCCTCCCGGGTTTATGCCATTCTCCTGCCTCAGCCTCCCGAGTAGCTGGGGCTACAGGCGCCCGCCACCTCGCCCAGCTAGTTTTTTGCATTTTTTAGTAGAGACGGGGTTTCACCGTGTTAGCCAGGATGGTCTCGATCTCCTGACCTAGTGATCCGCCCGTCTCGGCCTCCCAAAGTGCTGGGATCACAGGCTTGAGCCACCATGCCTGGCCAAGAAAAGTTTTAAAGAAAACTTTTTGCAAAACAAACTGAGCACTGATTAAAAAAACAAAGATATCTGAAGGGCTAATAAATGACTGAATTCTTCAATATGCCACAACTCTTAATTATTCTGAAGAATATGGCTATACATTAAATAAATACTACTACAAATACAAAGTAAGAAAAATTAGGTGCTGAAGCACATGGTATCAGGGTTGGGAAATGATGTAGGTGACATTTGGTTCATCTCTAACACCAATTTAAAAGAAGGCAGAAGTTGAGGCTGGTACAAGTGCAGTAGTGCTTACAACTAATTGATCACAACCAGTGACAGATTTCTTTGTTCCTTCTCCAGGCCAAACAGTTCACTTGACTAGCCTAAGATGAAATGAAATAAAATGTAGAATGTGAAAGGTTCTCATTCTTTTTCTTTCTTTTTTCTTTTGAGATGGAGTCTCACTCTGTCACCCAGGCTAGAGTGCAATGGCCTGATCTCGGCTCACTGCAACCTCCGCCTCCCGGGTTCAAGTGATTCTCCTGCCTCAGCCTCCTGAGTAGGTGGGATTACAGGTGTGCACCACCACGCCAGGCTAATTTTTTAATTTTTAGTAGAGACAGGGTTTCACCATGTTGGCCAGGCTGGTCTCGAACTCCTGACCTCAGGTGATCCGCCTGCCTCGGCCTCCCAAAGTGCTGGGATTACAGGTGTGAAGGGTTCTCCTTCTTATAAGTAAATATATTAGAAATTAGAGGTTAAGTTCTCTAGAAAAAGTCTTTTTTCTAACAGTCTCAAAATGACTAAGCATCTGTATTATTTTACTGCCTGTAAAAATTTCAATTACTCTGAATTAAACTCTACAACTTTCGCCAAATAAAAATTAAAGATGAAAGGTAAGTCAGATAAAAAAAATAAAAAACAATTTCAAACTGGAGTTGTGTTGAACATAAGCATATAATACTTCAGAATTAGGAAAGGTCTATTCACTACTCTAATCAGATCTGGGCATTGTGTTCTGTTCTGGAGACTAGAATTTAAGGGGAATACTGAAGAACGGGAACAGTTAGAGTTGATGGACCAGTATGACTAAGTACTCAAAATTATGATGTGAATGAATAACTTGGGGCTTGTTTCAGCAGCCCATATACTAAAATTGGAATACAAAGAAGATTATAACGGCTTCTGAAGAGGATGACAAAAAAACTCGTGAAGCACTCCATATTTTTTATGGACATTGGGGTCCTTAGTGAATTGTTGAAACCACAAATTTAATGGCGTGTGCCACCAAACCCAGCTAAGAATCTACTTGACGTCAAGTTTCCCAGTGGAACCCAGGGAGGCTACAGATTCATTTAATATCCCAAGGAACCTCAGAATCTCTTACCTAGAAGGTGTTTATGCCATTCCTTAGATGAGCCTTCTCCTTGAACTATCTACTTTAGGCCTTGAAAACGGCTACTAGATTATTCTTGGCAAGACCTACAGTAGCAGACAGCAGTGGTCAAAAGCATGACCCCTAGAGCTAGAAAGACTTGGTTCTGACATCCATTACAAACTTCTTCCCAATTGTGTGAACATGGTAAGTCATTCCAATTTCATCTTGTTTCTTCACTTATAAAAATAGAGATAGTAATACTTCACAGTACAGTTGTTTGTAGTGAGGATTCACTACTGCATCCCAAACACTTAAAATGCCTGGATCAAAAAATGTTAAATTAAAAAAATAAAAAAGAATATCCCAAGGACTAGGGATTATCAGTCTGGAGAAGGGATTATTCAGGAAGAGACACAATGTGAAGGCAATTCGTGCCTGCAGAGACATTACATATTCTGATTGGCCCTAACTGGAGAAATATAGGGTACCAGATTCAGCTTAATACATTAGATTTGTCTAACAGAGGCACAAGTAGAATAGGCTGCTTCGGGAGATTCTGAGAGGTCAGACAACCGTTTAGGGAGAATGTTAGGGAGCTACACATGAAACGACTGTAGAAATCTCTCCCAATCTGAGATTTGCGTTAAAGAAGGCTCAAAAGGAAAAGTGGAACTTTCTTAGGACAATGCTCCAGCACTCTTATCTTACCCTTCCCAGATGGTTATAGCAAGTTGGCAGGAAAAAAACAAACAACAGAATTTAAAACAATCAATGCTATTAACCACCAGATTACAGGCCAGTAAGACCGCATGGAAGCAAAGATAAACCAGCCAATGACCTCTCACTTCCTACTTTGAAGCACTGTTTGGAGCTTAGTAAGACATGGTAACTTCCAGCAATTTCATTGTGGCCTTTTGATAGTACATAAGGAAAGCAGTGGGAAACTTACTTTTTTCTTTCATCTGAATTTCTACTTTAAGAGTTAATTATGAAGCCTCAAATCTTGCTTCAATTTCAACTGAGACCAACTGTTCAAGTTTTTTTCTTATGTGTTTTAGGAAAATTACTTGGCAGATTACCAACTTTTTGACAGTCTGTAACATTCTAAGATCTATATTCTCTGCCTTTATATTACACTCCCCACACTAAGTACATGATAAAAGCTATCAATATTGAGGCATCTGTGCTGTAGATGTGTAGATGTAGATGTAGATGTGTAGACGTGCAAAGAGCTTAGACTCAGCCATGTACTAGCTCTCTGGTCTTAGGCAGGTTTTAAATTTTTCCCTAAGCACTAATTACTTCATTTTTTTTTTTTTTAAGATATCGACCTGCCCCAAAACACTCACATGCAAATTAAACTGCAAAGTATACATGGAAAGAGTCTTACATACTTTAGACACTTAAGTATTTGTTAAGAATGATCTGATATAATGGTATCAAAACAAATTCACTTCAACAAAATTCTTGCAAAGAATACTATCAACTACATGGAAAAGATTTCCAATTAAAGTTCATTTCATGAGTTCATTAAAATTCAGCATTTCCAGGGCAGGTTTCTTGGTGTCTTAAGGCAGTAAGATAACAGATGGCTGGTTCTCATCGTCATCACTCTTTCTTACTATAACTCTGCAATATTTTATGTCGTTAATAAGAAACTTTAATGGGCCCTATTTTCCACCCCACCCTCAACCTCACAATACAGAAATAACTCCATGAAGACTATTTAACCAGCCATCTCACTAAATATGAGTCCTTGGCCAAATGCAGTGGCTCACACCTGTAATCCCAGCACTTTGGGAGGCTGAGGCGAGTGGATGACTTGAGCCCAGGAGTTCAAGATCAGCCTGGGCAACACCGCAAAACTCCTCTACAAAAAAATACAAAAATTAGCTGGGTGCAGTGGCACCCACCTGTGGTCCCAGTTACTTGAAGAGGCTGAGGTGGGTGGTCACTTGAGGCTGCAGTTAGCTGTGATCACACCACTACACTCCAGCCTGGGTGACAGAGTGAGACTCTGTCTCAAATATAAATACATATATTTATATATATTTATGAGGCCTTATTTTTTAGGCATTGTAAATAACTATTTTGTTATTATTTTGTTTAGACATCTGAGAATCCAGGATGTCACTGCTCATATTTTAATGATGAATGGGATTAAAATAACTTCAGGGAATCATTTCAGTACTTGATATCCATTGTTACCCAACTGGAAATGATGGCAAAAGTTGTTTAACATAAGAGGAAGGCATGGTGGCGCATGCCTATAGTCCTAGCTACTCAAGAGACTGAGGTGGGAAAATCCCTTGAGCCCAGAAGTTCGAGATTGCAACAAGCCATGACTGCACCATTGCACTCTAGCCTGGGCATTAGAGCGAGACTCCAACCCCAACTCAAAAAAATACATAATAACATAAGAAAACAAACAGAGGTAGTGATGAAATCAGTCTTTGTCACTGCTCTTAGATTTCTGCCTTCATTCAAACAAGCTGATCTAGCAACCAATCTTTGAAAAAAGGAAAAACTTTCCTTTCCCCTTTTCTTATTTCCTGCTTGAAAGAACTGGTGTTCTTCAACTCTCTGGCATTCTTCAATTCTCTGGCCTGCTCAACCAGGTAAAGAGGCAAGAATGCTGAACACAGAACAAGAGGGAACCCAGGGATCTGGTCCTGGCATCACTCATAATTAACTGTATAACTTCAGGAAGGTTTTTAACATCTCTGGACCTGTAAAATCAGGAGTTTGATTAGAATTAATCAAAGTAGCTTAATAGGCCTAACAGTCTATGAGTCTGGTAGTCACTTGGTAGCAGCCAGTGATCTACTGACTAGAAATCATTTGTGGTGCAAGGGACTCATTTTGCAACTCAAAATTTCTGAATTCTTAGCTTCCTCATTATTACAATTTTGAAATCTGAGTCAGGGTTTCTTATCCCCAATAAGATGTTACTATGACAAAATAAAAAGATTTGTCGTAACTTTTATTTTTAAAATAAAACATTTTAGGCCAGCGCAGTGGCTCATGTCTGTAATCCCAGCACTTTGAGAGGCTGAGGCAGGTGGATCACTTGAGGTCAGGAGTTCAAGACCAGCCTGACAAACATGGTGAAACCCCATCTCTACTAAAAATACAAAAATTAGCCAGGCGTGGTGATGTGTGCCTGTAATCTCAGCTACTCGGGAAGCTGAGGCAGGAGAATAGCTTGAACCCGGGAGGTGGAAGTGGAAGTGAGCAGAGATCATACCACTGCACTCCAGCCTGGGCAACAAGAGTGAAACTCTGCCTCAAACAAAACAAAAATAACATTTTATATATTTAAAATTTGGTTTAGAAACATATTCTCAAAGTCGATGTATATATGAAGTGAGAGACACATATTAACGCATAACGTATATTAATTGTGACCCTGAAGTACAAAAGTTCAAAAATAAAATCTAGCCTGCTCACACTGACCAACAGGATCATAGGCTATGATAATGTAACATTAAAATAGGTCGATTTTTTAACAAACACCTACTTAGCTCAACATTGTGCTAACTTGCCAAAGTTGCCTTTCTTGAGAAAAAATGCTGTACAGAGATCCCTGGAAAAAAAAACAAAAACAAAAACAGTCTGCTCTAGTAATTACCTTACAAAAACACAATCTTGGCCTATCCCTCTGTCTGTCAATCTATCTATGACTCTTTGGAAGCAAGACTTTATATCAGTGTTCTGGATAAACCAAAGAGTAGTAGACTTTGGATACTAAAAATCTCCTCCTCTACTCCTAAGATTCAAAGCTATTGATAAAGTACTCAAATCTTTGATGAATATAAGGGGAAAGCAGAAATTAGGTCACACGCTATATGCCTTTAGGAGTCTGATTACCCTAAAGCTTGTGACCATTTTGTTGTATAAAGGAAAAAGAGGTTAAAGAGCTAACTCTGCTCTCCATTATGTGGAGCCTTCATCATAAAGGGCTCTGAACAGAAAGAAAGAAACTCAGACTTAAAAAAACAAACTCTTTGGCTGGGCGCGGTGGCTCATGCCTGTAATCCCAGCACTTTGGGAGGCTGAGGCAGGTGGATCACTTGAACCTGGGAGGTGGAGGTTGCAGTGTGCAGAGATCATGCCGCTGCACTCCAGCCTGGGTGACAGAGCACGACTCTGTCAAAAAAAAAAAAAAAAAACCCAACCAACCAACCAAACAAAAACAAACTTTAAGAAGCATCCCTATGATATTACACTTTGCATAAAAAATTTACCAAGGTTAGGAACACTTAGCTTATCTGTACCTTCACTTTTACTCTTACAAGAACTGTATTTGGGCCGGGCGCGGTGGCTCAAGCCTGTAATCCCAGCACTTTGGGAGGCCGAGACGGGCGGATCACGAAGTCAGGAGATCGAGACCATCCTGGCTAACACGGTGAAACCCCGACTCTACTAAAAAATACAAAATAATTAGCCGGGCGAGGTGGTGGGCGCCTGTAGTCCCAGCTACTCGGGAGGCTGAGGCAGGAGAATGGCTTGAACCCGGGAGGCGGAGCTTGCAGTGAGCTGAGATCCGGCCACAGCACTCCAGCCTGGGCGGCAGAGCGAGACTCTGTCTCAAAAAAAAAAAAAAAAAAAAAAGAACTGTATTTGATGCCCACATGAGATCATTAAGGATAATAAAAATATCTTTGAGGCCAATGAATACATATTTATATTAAAGGAAACTCAGTATTGGGGATATGGGGAAAGGACGTAGCC
>NW_016808004.1:3691720-3699088 GCF_001698545.2 Rhinopithecus bieti | reverse complement strand
ATAATGTTATAATAATATATAATAATTATAATTTTATAAGACATTCTCTTGATAGTAGGTGTCAGCCACCCAACTGAAACTAAATGGTTTTCTTTAAAAAATACAATTTTTCAACTGTTTAGTGGAAATGGACAGTATTTTCTGATTCTCCCAAGCAAACTTCAGATTTTAAAATTTTTTATTCTAACATTGTTATCAAATCCTACCTGTTCTTCTATTGTCCATTCCACTTCCACAATTATCAATTCAGCTCAATATTTATAAGAGCACTATCACTATTTAATAGTCACTGTGCTCAAGTTAGCCCATAACCTAATGACTTCCTGTACTAATTAAATTTTCACCCTGGGTTAATCAATGTCCTGTCAGGCATCCATCCCCTCACTTCCACCTACCAATCCTCGCCTAGGGCACCACCTGGTGGTCAACAACAGGAATTATCCTTTTCCCCGCTTCATTTCTTCCCCACTGGGAGAAGAGTACACCTGCCTTACTAGTTTTGCTTATAGTAAGTTCAACTAATTCAAACTTAAAAATCTTTTTATTTGAACACATACATCTCCCTCAAACTTCTTCCACTTTTCTCTATCTTCCAGGTACAGCCAGGCATTACAAAAATTTCCCTTTCCTGCTGCCCTTACTATAAGTGATCCAAAAAGCTCCCCTCATTGCAGCCTAATATATACTGCTTTTCCTAAATCTGGCTACTCCAGATTTCCTAAATCAGGAACTCCTCAGTTTGTCCAGGCTCCATAACACTGAAGTTCACTTGTTGTCACTATCTGCATGGCTACGTGTATCTGAGTTTTTAAACCCTAGCAGGACTATTTATTCTATGTGCCTCAACTAACCATAACTGAGTTATATGGAAAAAGTTTCTCCTAGATTTAATACGCCTGGTTTTGGGTAAACCCAAAACAATCTCTTTATTAATAGTACACTATAATAATGTATTTGCTCTACTGTGGCATATAAAATGTATAATGAATGCTGTTGATGTACTACAAAGTATATGAAAATTATAACCAACTTAGTGTACTTCCATGGTAAGCACAAACTCAGATTCTAGAACTTTATTCACTACATTCATTAATGTAAGAAAGCCATTTCCATGTGCAAAATCAAAACAATAACAAAGCATCTTTATTCCTCCACCATAAAACTGACCCTCTTAAATAAATATACAGCAAGAATACATGAAATATACTTAAGGTTTTAACGAAAGGATAAAATACAGCAATATGTTAGGAAGGAAATAGGAATATAATTCTAAGCATTCATTCATTAGCTATAATTATTATTTACCCATTTGAAATGGGAAAAAAATGCTTTTACCACAACTTTAAGGTATTTGCTGAGATAACTTTTTAGTTACCAAAGGAAAGTCTGGAGAGTCCTAGGTATGAAAAACAATAAGTTAACAGAAAAACAAAATCTAACAAACTTACCCGCTCCGCAGTTCCCTCCTCTCCCGGTAGACATGCAGCAGCAGCAGCAGCAGCAGCACAAGCTATTTCCATCATAGCAGAGCTGGTAGGGGCATCAGTTGTGGATGAAGACCTGGGTCGGCCTGACTGCATAACAGCTGTCATCTCCTGACCAGACTTCCTGTTGATTTGGGGACTTCCCTTTGGGGCCTCTGGCTTGCCCCGCCTACTATGCAAGCTTGTCCCTCTCTTCATCTTGGGTGGCACTCGAATCTGCTGCAGGACACGATTCAGAGCTGTGGGGTGGGTGGGGACACCATCAATCTCAGCACATGCGTTCTGGTTTTCCAGATCCATTTCAGGTTCTGGATCTGCCTGAATTTGCTGCACATCATGTGGAGACACTGATGACCTCCTGCGCTGGTGCTGGAAGAGATGCTTCAAGCCTTGGCCAATCACGTTAATGTTCTCCAAAGCATTGTGGGTCATTTTAGACAATTTCTGTTCTGATTCTGTCTGCTTTCTGGCCTCTGCATCTTGGGATTTGCCTCCAGGATCAGGGTCCTCAAATAACTGTTCACTGCCCGAAGGCTCCATCAGTAGACTTAATATGCTTATTTGCAAACTCAAAAAAATTTTTTAAACACACCAAGAGTGTCAAATTAGGTAGGCATTTGCTTCAACAGTGACTACGCATGCAGCTGTGAGACGAAGGCTTCATGCCTATCTAATATTNACTTATATTATAAATCCATGCAGAAACTCCAGTGTTAAACAAAGAAAAGCATGCTACTGGCCAAACAAATAGGCACTATCATTAAGCAATCTTTAATCAGAAGATTAAAAGACAGTTTTCTAGATAGTGGGTAATGATTATTTTCAGAATGAGAGAAAAGTCCAGAACAAGTACATAGGAAATTAAAACAGCAATGTTCAAAACAAAATCCCTACAAGATTCAATATATACAGAATTAGATATTAGAGGAGCCATCTTGGAATGGACACTATAATGGTAGTTGACATAACAGCCATTGCTTGGGAAATCAAGAGAACAGACCATCAAACAGGTTTACTCTAGGTGAGGCAATTTAATCCCTCTCATTCATAACCAGTTAATTATTCATAGGCTGAAACTCAGTATAGTCAAAGAAAAACAGTGAGAAGTGGATATCCCAACCTAACTATATGTGGATTTTAATGGAAAACAGAGTCTGTGTTACCATTCATATTCATCAAGTTCACTGGTAACTAGAGATGACAGGTTTGCTCTTTTGAGAAGAGAATGGAAATAAAAATCCTGTAAGTTGAATTCTCTGCTAAAGCACAAATGACCTTTCTGGCACCATATGAGTGAATGGTTCAGACAGAATCAGAATCAGAGACTAGAGCTTTGCTCAGTACCAGCTATCAAGAAAGGAGATTCAAAGAAATCCCTTTCTCTATAGTGTCATCCCTGACAGAAGCTTCCCATATATCCATACAAACTCAAAAGCAAAGTAACTGGGTATGAGAGAAAAGTAGAGAAAAAGAAAGGTCAAACAGCAACCATATACCAGTATTAAATGCAAGAAATTAAAAGGAAGCTGAAACTAAGAGATGTAAAATCAACGCAACTGCCATGGTTACTAAAATCACATGCAAAATAAAAAAGGAGGGGGGGATGGGAGATGATGAGATTTTTCCTAATAGAGTTTATTTTTGTACTGCATTTGTGCAAATATATAAAACAAAATTATATACATGCACACAAGCTGCTAGAGAATGCAAAATATGATGTAGGAGGTTATTTCCATATTTTCTTCAACTTTTGTTTAAAGGACTTTAAAACTCCCTACACTACAACTACTTTCAACAATTTAAGCCACTACAATGAAGCACCATAGTGCTCCTGTTCTGGGAATATGTGGACTTGCTGCCACCAAGGGGCAATCTAGGGAGCCATAAATTAGCTGGATAAAAAGAGTTCCCTGTGAACTCAAGGCTACTAGAGTTTAGTGGAACAGGAATGCAAACTCACTAAAGTTTTCTTCCTGGTGACTACTCTCAGAAGACTTTCTTCAAATATTATATGGGCACTGTCACTGTGGCTCCACTGTCCATATTCTTTCATGCCCATGATTCCATTGCCTAACCTCTTCATAGCTGAGGAGCATAAACAGGGAGACAGGGATAAAGATATTTGTCTCTCTCTAGTACCTTCCTACTTTCTAAATGCCACAAAATTGTTTGTTCCTAAATTAGGCAAATGAGTAACAACCATGAGAGTGGAAGTTTCATTGCCTTTCACCCAAATTCTTTGTGGCTCTACTGAAATCTAGCCATCCCACTGTGGCCTGTTACCCTTTTCCTGATTGTGCATTGCTTCTGTTCATCTCTATCCCTTTGGGAGAGCCAAGAAAGAAACCCTTGCCCTTATTAGATCAATGACTGTCTTAGCCTCTGGTGCAGTTTTCTGGGGCTCCTTGTGGGCAAAAATTTTGCCAATAGTGTATATATTTAATTATCCCCTTCTAACCAAATATGAAATAAACATATAATACAATGTTACTCTGATTTTTTAAAATAATAGTAATTATCTCATCATTCGTCATGAGTTTGGCTGGCTGGCTAATAGTTACGGAATTTTATTTCTAATCTGCAAAGAATAGAGTTCCTCAGAGGAAAAGGGCTAATGTAACCAAAATAATCCCCTATCAGTGTATATCAACTCGTCTCTTCTTGCACTGGGCTATTTAGATCCTGAGAAGATGGGAGGGTGTGAAAGCAGCAGAACAGTACTGAAAAAGTAGTTTACTTTTTCCTCTATTTGCACATTAGCTAATACAACTGACCTTTGTTATTGTTGTTTGAAGTAAAATGTATAAAATATGTTTATCCCATGAGATTAAAAGACAGCAAGAATAAAGGAATGATGTCAAGGTTGAGGATCATTCTACTTGTCTCATATGCACAGGTACTAGGAATTTATTACTCAGCAAATCTACTTATTTGGGCACTATTATAAACTAATCAACTGGCCATCTGGTTGCTGCTTTAAAAAATAGAGAATGTGGTACATTTTCAATGTCAGTAAATTCATTTGAGATTTCACAAGAATTTATAAAACAATTTATTTTTGTTTTTGTTTTTTTCAGACAGAGTCTTGCTCTGTCCCCAGACCGGAGTGCAGTGGCACAATCTCGGCTCACTACAGCCTCTGCCTCCTGGCTTCAGGCAATTCTCCTGCCTCAGCCTCCAGAGTAGCTGGGATTACAGGTGCGTGCCACCATACATGGCTAATTTTTGTATTTTTAGAGAGATAGGGTTTCACCATGTTGGCCAGGCTGGTCTCAAATTCCTGACTTCAAGTGATCCAACCACCTCAGCCTCCCAAAGGGCTGAGATTGCAGGGATGAGCCACTGCACCCGGCCAAATCATTTATTTTCAAATAATTCAGAAATGATGATTGATTACAAGGAAATGTTAGCATTTCCTGGGAAAAGCTGGGAGTAAGGTGTTAATTTCCAAGCCAATACTATCTTCACAGCTACAAAGAATAAGCAACAAAATAGTAATAAATTCTGGGATTTTTCAAAGGCAAAACTTACCTTAAGCATACCAGCACATAGCCTCACTTAGCAAGCAGCCCTAAAGAAACCTAAAATCGAGCTTTAAACATCAAGTTTTAAGGTAAGAATTTTGAAAAACAATCTACCGTACTGATTATAAAATGTAATATGGTACTTACACTTGTAGCTATCATCTGCGTAATAGCAGCACTAAGAAACCAGTTAAGGTTTTGAAGGCTGCTAAAATTTTCTGTAGGCCAATAAAAAATCTTTAAGGTCACCAAGGTCAAATGCTGTGGCAAAAATACCAATAGTGATGTTGCAATAATTAACTCTATAAAACTGCTGACAGAATGCAAGCACAAAAGAAATTCAATAATCTCAAAGTTGTATAGGGACACCCTTCTTTTCTTCTGTATGTCTTACAGAGGCTCAAATGAATATGAATAGTAACTGTTGAACAGTTTATAAAATTTCCCGATTAACTATTCATTTATTTAGAGACAGGGTCTCCCCCTGCCACCCAGGCTGGAGTGCAGTGGCACAATCTCAGCTCACTGCAACCTCTGCCTCCTGGGTTCAAGCAATTTCTCCTGTCTCTGCTTCTCAAGTAGCTGGGATTACAGGCACCCACCCCCACACCCGGCTAATTTTTGTATTTTTAGTAAAAACACGGGGTTTCGCCATGTTGACCAGGCTGGTCTCGAACTCCTGACCTCAAGTGATCCACCCTCCTCAGCCTCCCAAAGTGTTAGGATTATAGGCATGAGCCACCGCGCCCTGCCCAATTAACTAATTTTTAGATCCCCGGTTTAACACAAACAAGTTTAACTGCATAAGCCTATCAAATGCTTTTTGGTAAGAAGGAAATGCTGGCTTCTCTTTTATTCACTCAGCTTCTCTGAAAAGTAAAGTTATTATAAGTAAATGAGAGGGAGAAAGAGAAAAAGGAGCAAAAGGACACAGGACAAAGGGGAGAGGTCGAAGGAGTGAAAGGGGAGAGGTAGAAGGAGCAAAAGGTGAGAAAGGGGGACAAAAAACGCAGTCACCTACCAGCCAGGCATTTCAAATAATTTTGTCAAGTTCTCAGAATTTTCAACAATTAACTTTTCTAGCACAATTTTACTGAAGACCTAATACGCCATTCGCTCATGCTCAGAAAACAAGTGGTTCTAAATTAGTATCAGAAATAAGTGAAAAAATTACGTTTTTAAAATCCATCAACCATTTAGGAGTGTGCTCCACAAAATCATAGCAAATTATATGCAAATTGCCTTGTCTTTTTTTCCCCTTAAGTTTTTCTTTCCAATTTTTTAGTTTTTTGATAAATATGGTGACCAAAGCTTTTTGGTCTGGACATGAACCAAGTTAAATTTCACTGACTACAAAGAGTTGGATACTTGCCTTCATCACTCTTCCTCAAGCACTTCTAAGGTGTATAATCCTTTTAGGGAAAGCTGAAAAGCAAACATTAAGAATTACAAGGTCAGAAACTTAGATGGGGAAACTTACCTTTTATAGATACGCAGAAAACAACTGAAAGTATATCCAACAAAATGTTAATAGCTGGTAGCAAAATGCAATAGCTCATCTCTCACTGGTAGAAGTAGGGTTTGTTTTTTTCTAGTACTTTCCGGTATTTTCTCATTTTTTGAAAGTATAATCAAGAATAATTACAATCAAGAAAGAAAGTATTCTGGAAAAAATATTAACTTAGCACTTAAAGTGGCAAATATTTTAAGAAGCAATAAATATTTTAACACTATCATACTGAATAAGGAATGGATATTCCATTAATTCTAATCTTAAAGTAACATGAAATATAAAACAGGTACATGAAAACACCACAATTTTATAAGTAAATTTTTTTTCAAGTAGTTTCCTATTCTGCGTCTGCCATTCTCTATTCAAAGGCAATTCTAAAAATCCTATCTTAGGCCAGGCATAATGGTTCATGCCTGTAATCCCAGCACTCCGAGGCAGGAACATCATCTGAGCCCAGGAATTCGAGATCAGCCTGGGTAACAGTGACAGCCCATCTCTAAAACAATTTTTAAAGATTAGCCAGGTGTGATAGTGCACACCTGTCCCAGCTACTTGGGAGATTGAGGCAAGAGGACGTCTTGAGCCCAGGAACTGGAGGTTACTGTGAGCTATGGTTGCACCATTGCCCTCTAGCCTGGGAGCAAAAGCAAGACCCTGTCTCAATTTTAAAACAACAACAACAAAAAAAACACATCTTGGCAATGCAGAGTGACTCACACCTGTAATCCCAGCACTTTGAGAGGCCAAGGCAAGAAGGCTCATTTGAGGCCAAGAATTCAAAGACCAGCTTGGGCAACACAGCAAGACCCCATGTCTCTACCAAAAAAAAAGTTTTTATTATTTCTAT
>NW_016808004.1:3686005-3689914 GCF_001698545.2 Rhinopithecus bieti | reverse complement strand
CAAAAGGTGAGAAAGGGGACAAAAAACGCAGTCACCTACCAGCCAGGCATTTCAAATAATTTTGTCAAGTTCTCAGAATTTTCAACAATTAACTTTTCTAGCACAATTTTACTGAAGACCTAATACGCCATTCGCTCATGCTCAGAAAACAAGTGGTTCTAAATTAGTATCAGAAATAAGTGAAAAAATTACGTTTTAAAATCCATCAACCATTTAGGAGTGTGCTCCACAAAATCATAGCAAATTATATGCAAATTGCCTTGTCTTTTTTTCCCCTTAAGTTTTCTTTCCAATTTTTTAGTTTTTTGATAAATATGGTGACCAAAGCTTTTGGTCTGGACATGAACCAAGTTAAATTTCACTGACTACAAAGAGTTGGATACTTGCCTTCATCACTCTTCCTCAAGCACTTCTAAGGTGTATAATCCTTTTAGGGAAAGCTGAAAAGCAAACATTAAGAATTACAAGGTCAGAAACTTAGATGGGGAAACTTACCTTTTATAGATACGCAGAAAACAACTGAAAGTATATCCAACAAAATGTTAATAGCTGGTAGCAAAATGCAATAGCTCATCTCTCACTGGTAGAAGTAGGGTTTGTTTTTTTCTAGTACTTTCCGGTATTTTCTCATTTTTTGAAAGTATAATCAAGAATAATTACAATCAAGAAAGAAAGTATTCTGGAAAAAATATTAACTTAGCACTTAAAGTGGCAAATATTTTAAGAAGCAATAAATATTTTAACACTATCATACTGAATAAGGAATGGATATTCCATTAATTCTAATCTTAAAGTAACATGAAATATAAAACAGGTACATGAAAACACCACAATTTTATAAGTAAATTTTTTTTCAAGTAGTTTCCTATTCTGCGTCTGCCATTCTCTATTCAAAGGCAATTCTAAAATCCTATCTTAGGCCAGGCATAATGGTTCATGCCTGTAATCCCAGCACTCCGAGGCAGGAACATCATCTGAGCCCAGGAATTCGAGATCAGCCTGGGTAACAGTGACAGCCCATCTCTAAAACAATTTTAAAGATTAGCCAGGTGTGATAGTGCACACCTGTCCCAGCTACTTGGGAGATTGAGGCAAGAGGACGTCTTGAGCCCAGGAACTGGAGGTTACTGTGAGCTATGGTTGCACCATTGCCCTCTAGCCTGGGAGCAAAAGCAAGACCCTGTCTCAATTTTAAAACAACAACAACAAAAAAAACACATCTTGGCAATGCAGAGTGACTCACACCTGTAATCCCAGCACTTTGAGAGGCCAAGGCAAGAAGGCTCATTTGAGGCCAAGAATTCAAAGACCAGCTTGGGCAACACAGCAAGACCCCATGTCTCTACCAAAAAAAAAGTTTTATTATTTCTATTTATTTTACTTTTGGCTAACCTTCAGTATTCATTAAATTTTTTAAATTACGAACCAGAGCCACCATGTACAACTAAGAATTGGAACCACCAAATTAAATTTTTCCTGGAACACTTGCTTCTGACAGGTATTACCAAAGAAGCAACTTAATTAGACAAGTATTTTTGAGACATGTGCCATGTACCTAGCATTATACAGACCAAATAAAGCATATGACCTTGCCCTCAAGGAATTCACAATCTAGGACAGAAAATAAAACATCCATACATGAAACATACAGAAAACAGCACAAAACTACACAAGTGGTAAAGTGTGTAAGAAAGACTGCAATTACCATTAGAAGTCAGGAAGATCAGTTAGAATTGGATTTGTTTGGGAAAGTTTGATGAAAAAAGCAGCAGCTTTTACTGAGCTCTGAAGGATGAGAAGATGGATGAATAAGCACAAAGATGTGGGCCAACACCTTTAGCCAGCAGGCAGTAAACACAGTATGTTTGGGCATACTGTAAAGAGGTCAGATGGACCATACTGGTGGATACACATTTCTGAATAGGGGAAGTAAGATTAAATGGGTAAGCCTGGGAAGTTAAAGAGGGCTTCAAATGTTAGGTAATTATTGAGTATTTATATTAAATTGCATTAAACTGCACTCAGGTGAATATCATCTCTAATCCTCACAACAACCCACAAGATAAGGGGGTTGCTGAAACCAACCAATTTACAGTTGAAAAACCTAAGGCCAAAACAGGTCTACTGACTAAAATTTTGACTTGATTTAACAGAAAATAAAGAGCCACTATAGGATTTCCAGGATATAAGACATGTTTTAGGCCTAACAATCATGTAAGATGCATGAGAGGAGGAAAAGATGATAATCAGAGAAATTAGGTAAGGAACTTATAATGATTTAGAAAAAGATGACAAGGAAGAGCTGAGCCCATTGGTATGGCTGGGAATGGGTCATAAAAAAGTAAATGGAAAGGAATGAGCACACAAAGTACTGAAGAGTCAACAGGAATTCCTCATACCACTGTAACAGATGTTAAAAAAGCATCTGATAAAACGAGTATTTACAGTTCTCAGCTGGAAATGTATTACTTAAAAGTACAATTCATCCTCCTGCATCTTATTTCAACAACAATAAAATGTCATCCATACTTCATTTAGCTCCAAAGAAATTTGTTGCCTTTTAGCAAACCCTATGGGCTCCCTCTAGACTGTGTGACAGCTATTTCCTTGCATCCAGCCTTGGTAAGTTGTCCCTTATTCCTTTAGATCTACTTAAATATTTCTCTACTTTCTCACCACCCTGGCCAAAGATGTTACAACTATGAAATTTCAGTTTTCCTTTCTTTTGCACCTCATTTATGCCACAATAAAATGGAAATGTTTTAACTACCCAAGAAAGCTTCTCTCTCTCTCCTTTGGTCCTCTTGAAATCCTTTTTCCTAAGGTCCTTAGTGAAGATCTTATTATGACCACTGTTTCCTATTCATGGCTGTGTTTTCATGCTGTCAATAAGTTTTTCTTTTTCAAACATAGTTTTAAAAAATCAGTCACGGTTTCTCTCATTCATATATATATATATTTTAATGACAGAGGCTTTTTCCATCTGTTAGCATATTCTTAGTTTTTCCTAAATAATTATCTAGCTGAACCAGCCCCACCCAGCAACCCATCACCAAGGAGACAGATACTCTGTTTTAGAATCCAGAAAGAGAGAGATATCAAACAACATTGAATTATTAAAGCAATAATAACGTGTGATGAGGTTTCAAATGTATAAAGAATAAAAATACAAAATCAGAGCATATACTTGGAGTCACAGGGTTCCAAGGTTCTCGTACTGTCCAAGAGTGTAAAAACAGCAAGCAAACTGCAATGTTTTTTAAAAGTCTATTTATTTAAAAAATCTAAAGTGCAGAACCATGTATATATCATGCTACTACTTTTAAAGGAGTGAGTACATACTGTATACGCACAGACTATTTCATTCTGGAATGGTGGACTGGTAACTGGTAACTAATGTTGCTCCGGAGGGAGAACAAACACACTAAATAGAAAGCAGAAATAATTAAAATACTCAAATCCAAAAAAGAAGAGAAAACAAGATTACAGAACAAATAAAACATATAAGAAGCAAAATGTAAGATGTCAAATGTAAATTCAAATAACTCAGTAATTACATTAAATGCAATTGGACCAGAAGACAAAAATTAATATTTTTTTAAATTAATCAAAAATTACACTTGAGGCCGGGCGCGGTGGCTCAAGCCTGTAATCCCAGCACTTTGGGAGGCCAAGATGGGCGGATCACGAGGTCAGGAGATCGAGACCATCCTGGCTAACATGGTGAAACCCCGTCTCTACTAAAAAATACAAAAAAAAACCTAGCCAGGCGAGGTGGCGGGCGTCTGTAGTCCCAGCTACTCGGGAGGCTGAGGCAGGAGAACAGCGTGAACCCGGGAGGCGGAGCTTGCAGTGAGCTGAGATCCGGCCACTGCACTCCAGCCTGGGCGATAGAGCAAGACTCTGTCT
>NW_016808004.1:3680324-3685548 GCF_001698545.2 Rhinopithecus bieti | reverse complement strand
AAAAAAAAAAAAAATTACACTTGAAATTACAGAAAATAGTTGAAAGTATGGGAAAAAGTCATACTAACAAACTGAAATGCAGCTGCTCTAGCTGTATTAATTGTATTCAAAGTAGACTAAATGCACAAAAGCATTAATACCTATAAAGGTATAATTTATCAGGAAGATGCAACAATTTTAAATTTGTATGCATGTAATAACATAGCTTCCAAATATATAAAGCAAAACTTAGCAGAATTATAAAAAGAAATGGGAGAAAAAATCCATAATCATAATAAATTTTGTATTCTTCTCAGTAGATGATAGAACAAATGACTCAAATAAAGGGAGAGGGTAGAAATACAGATTTGAATAGCATGAACAAACTGGATCTAAATAGATATTAATATGACACAGCACTCAATAATTACAAAATAGATGCTCTTTCAAGCAGAAAGAAATCGTTTACAAAAATTGACCATATGTTGAGCCCTAAGGCAAGTCTCACAAATTTAAAAAAACTTAAATGATACACAGTATATTCTCTGACCACAATGTGTATTCCTGAGGTTCAAAAAGAGCTGGGAAGAAATCACTTTTTCCTCCTTTTCTTTTTTGTTTACCGCTATCCCAGCCTCTAGGTAATACAACAGTGATGAAGCAACAGCTAAGGCTAGACAGGCACCTAAAAGCCTCGTCTCTGACCAAAGGAAACAGTCCCAAGAGCATGGAAGAATCCCAGTGCAGATAGGAAGATTAAACCAAACATTCTGACAAACTCTGAAGACTGAATGTAGGTTAGAATCAGAGTGTGAAGTCCTCGAGGGCTGCAATCATAGGATAGTTCCCATCTGCTTGTGGGATTTTCCTCCAGGAACCTCAAAAGGCTCCCTAATGCAGGGGGAAGCAGGGAGAAAGTAGAGAAAGCTCCTCCATCTCCACCCCCGTGGAACTAAGGAGGGAAGAGCAAGCAACAATGCTAAACCAGTCTATTTCCCTTATCTCCCTGTGGAACAAAAGGCTTAATCAGTAAGGAGCAATTTCTGGTGGAATCCCACTACAGCTGGAGGAAAGAAAGGAGGCTGACACCCAATTTTCACCCCATCCATCTTCACTGTTTCTCTAAAACAGCAATAGCCCTAATGCAGCAGGAAAGAGCTGAAAAAAACCTCAGCTTGAGGATACTATTGAATACCCATAGCAGTTGAGAAAAAGAAGGGAATAGTCTTGTGAAGGCCACATCCCCTAGACCCAGGTTCTACTATCTGCATAAATCTAAGGCTTAACTAGAACATCACAGAACTCCCCTCACCCTCCACTACCTTACTGATAGGCTTTGAGTAAAAACAATGGAATACACCTGAGAGAGCTGCAAGACTCAGACTCTCACGGAGAAACAGCACAAAGGGAAAACCCAAAGCCAAGCAGGAAGACAAGAACAAGGTATTACTGGGAAAATTTGAAGCCTCTCGTTCCCATGGCAACAACAAATGTCAACTCCAGTAACCATAGCAATAATAAACATCAAAAACAGACCAATGCCTGAACAGATTAACACAAATCTCCACCCTAAAGGACTTGCAGGAAACTAGCAGTCTTCTATAAGCATATCAAGTATATACCTCAGTATCTCCTGTCATATACAGCACATTCAGCTTTAAATAAAAATTATGAAGCATGGGCCGGGCGCGGTGGCTCAAGCCTGTAATCCCAGCACTTTGGGAGGCCGAGACGGGCGGATCACGAGGTCAGGAGATCGAGACCATCCTGGCTAACACTGTGAAACCCCGTCTCTACTAAAAAATACAAAAAACTAGCCGGGCGAGGTGGCGGGCGCCTGTAGTCCCAGCTACTCGGGAGGCTGAGGCAGGAGAATGGCGTAAACCCGGGAGCCGGAGCTTGCAGTGAGCTGAGGTCCGGCCACTGCACTCCAGCCCGAGCGATAGAGCGAGACTCCGTCTCAAAAAAAAAAAAAAAAAAAAAAAAAAAAAAAAAAAAAAATTATGAAGCATGGCAAAGGCAGTAATAAAAACACAGCCCAAAGGGACAAAGCAATTATCAGAGCCAGACCCATGTATGACATAAATTCTGGAACTACAAGATAGTAAATTTAAAACATGATTAATATAGTAAAAACTCTAATGGAAGAGGTAGACAACATATGAGATCAGACAGGTAATTTCACAGAGAGAAATGAAAATTATAAAAAATCGAGTGGAAACCAAATTAGAAATAAAGATATAGTAATGACAAATGGCTTTGAGAGGCTTATCAGTAGACTTGAAACAGCTGAAAAAAGAATCAGTAAACTTGAAAATAGGCTAGTAGAAACTACCCAAACTGAAATATAGAGGAAAGAGATTTTCCTTCCTGGAGAACATACAACAGCTGTGGGAGAAGTCCAGAAGAGACAATAGAGAAGAAACATTTGAATGGCCAAGAATTTACCAAAATTAGTGATAAGACACTAAACTACAGAGTAAGAATAAGAAACTCCGAAAACAGGCTGGGCATGGTGCCTCATGCCTATAATCCCAGCACTTTGGAAGGCTAAGGCGGGAGGATGGCTTGAGCCCAGGAGACCAGCCTGGGCAGCACAGGGAGACCTCGTTCCTAAAAATAAACTAAAAAATCAGCCGGGAATCATGGCACATGCCTGTGATCTCAGCTACTTGAGAAGCTGAGGTGAGAGGACTGCTTGGGCCCTGGAGGTCGCAGCTGCAGAGAGCTGTGAGTGCCACTGCATTACAGCCTGGATGACAGGGCAAGACCCTGTCTCAAAAAAAAAAAAAAAAAAGAAAAAAAAAAAAGAAAAAAAAGAAAAAAAAACCTGAAAATGCCAAACAATACCAAAAAAGGGGGCTGGGCATGGTGGCTCATGCCTATAATCCAGCACTTTGGGAGGCCGAGGTGGGCAGATCACAAAGTCAGGAGTTCGAGACTAGCCTGACCAACATGGTGAAACCCCCACCTCTACTAAAAATACAAAATTAGCCAGGCATGGTGGTGCATGCCTGTAATCCCAGTTACTCAGGAGGCTGAGGCAGGAGAATCGCTTGAACCTGGGAGGCGGAGGTTGCAGTGAGCCGAGATCGCACCAATGTACTCTAGCCTGGACGACAGAGAGAGACTCCATCTCAAAAAAAAAAAAAAAAAAAGGATATCTAGGCATATCATATTCAAAATGCTGAAAGCCAAAGGCTCTTGAAGGCAGTCAAAGAGGGGAAAATATGTTACGTACAGAGGAATAAGGATAAAGATTACAATAAACTTACCATCAGAAACTTTGTAAGACAGTGGAGTGACAACTTTAAAGTGCTGAAAAGAAAGCTGTCCATCCAGTATTCTACGTCCAGTGAAAATATCCTTCATAAGTACAAAATAAAGGCTTTTCCCCCAGACAAGCAAAAATAGAGAATACACTGCCAGGAGACCCACCCTATAAGAAATATTAACAGAAGTCCTTCAGGCAGAAAAATATATAAAAGTAAGAAGCTTGAATCTACAAAATGAAGAATAAATGAAGGTAAAGTATATTTTTAATTTTTCATTGCTCTAAAAGATAACTGCTTAAAGCAGTAACAATGTAATGGATAAATACCACACAGGTAAAAGTAAAATGCTTAACAACAGCAGCACAAGGGAAAAGAGGGAAGAACTGGGAACACACTACAACTATACTTTAACTAAATGTGAAGTGGTAAAATACCAGAAAAACTCAGGTTATTTTAAAATGTATAATGTATACTGTAAACCAAAAGGCAATCACTAAAAACCTTTTTAAAGAAATGTAAGTGATAAGTCAATAGAATAAGTAAAATGGAATTTTTTAAAAAATCACACCAAAGAAGGCAGTAGGAAAAAAACCACCCAGGCGCATGCCTATAGTCCCAGTTACTTAGGAGGCTGAGGCAGCAGAATTATTTCAGTTCAGAAGTTTAAGATCAGCCTAGGCAACATGGCAAGACCTCTTCTCTACAAAAAATAGAAAAATTAGCGAGGCATGGTGGCACACACCTATAGTCCCAGCTACTCAAGAGGTAGGAGGATCGCTTGAGCCCAAGAGTTTGAGACCAGCCTGGGCAACATAGTGAGACCCCGTATCTACAAAAAATTTAAAAATTCACCAGGCATGGTGGTGTGCACCTGTACTACCAGCTACTGGGGAGACCGAGGTGAGAGAATCACTTGAGCCTGGGAGGTCTAGGCTACACTGAACCATAACTATGCCACTGTACTCCAGCCTGGGTGACAGAGAGACCCTGTCTCAAAAAAGAAGCAAACAACAAATGCAACAAATAGAGAAGAGCTAGCAAGATGGCAGGTTTTCATCTAATTATACTAATAATCACTTTAAATGTAAATAGTCTTACCAGTTAAAAAATGATTGTCAGACTGGGGGTGGGGAGGAAAGCAAGACCAGGCCAGGTGTAATGGCTCACACCCATAATCCCAGCACTTTGGGAGGCTGAGGCAGAAGCATCACTTGAGCCCAGGAGCCCAAGACTACCCTGGGCAACATGGTGAAACCCTGTCTCTACAAAAATATAAAACATAACTGGGCATGGTGACATGTGCCTTTTCCAGCTACTTAGGACACTGAGGTGGGAGGATCGAGTGAACCCAGGAGGTCAAGGCTGCAGTGAGCCATGATCATGCTACTGTACTCCAACCAGGGTGACAGAGTGAGAACCTGTCGTGGAAAAAAAAAAAAAAAAAAAAAAAGCAAGATCAAGCTATATTTGGTCCACAAGAAGCCTGCTAAGCAAAGATTTAAAAAGGAAAAACATAAAACAATGGAGGAAAAATACCATACAAACACTAATTAATCAAAAGAAAGCTAGTGTAGCCAAATGAATTGCAGGCAAAGTAGATTTCAGAATAAGAAAGACTGTCAAGGATAAAGAGGGGTGATCTGGTCTGGCTCTGTGTCCCCACCCAAATCTCATCTTGAACTGTAATCCACACATGTCAAGGGAGGGACCTGGTGGGAGGTGACTGGATCATGGGGGTGGTTTCCCCATTCTGTTCTTGTGATAGTGAGTTCTCATGAAATCTGATTGTTTAAAAGTATGTGGCAGTTCCCCACCCCACTCCTGCTGCCACATAGGACATGCCTTGCTTCCCCTTCACCTTCTGCCATGATTTTAAGTTTCCTGAGGCCTTCCCAGTCATGTAGGACTGAGAGTCAAATTAAACTTCTTTTCTTTTTTTTTTTTTTTTGAGACGGAGTCTCGCTCTGTTG
>NW_016808004.1:3651324-3677723 GCF_001698545.2 Rhinopithecus bieti | reverse complement strand
TTTTTTTTTTTTGAGACGGAGTCTCGCTCTGTTGCCCAGGCTGGAGTGCAGTGGCCGGATCTCAGCTCACTACAAGTTCCGCCTCCCGGGTTCACGTCATTCTCCTGCCTCAGCCTCCCGAGTAGCTGGGACTACAGGCGCCTGCCACCTCGCCCGGCTAGTTTTTTTTTTTGTATTTTTTAGTAGAGTCGGGGTTTCACCGTGTTAGCCAGGATGGTCTTGATCTTGTGACCTCGTGACCCGTCTGTCTCGGCCTCCCAAAGTGCTGGGATTACAGGCTTGAGCCACCACGCCCGGCCTAAACCTCTTTTCTTTATAAATTACCCAGCCTTAGGTAGTTTTTGTAGCAGTGTGAAAATGGACTAACACAGAAAACTGGTACCAGGAATGGGGTACTACTATAGATACCTGAAAATGTGGAGTGACTTTGGAACTGGGTAACAGACAGAGGCTGGAAAAGTTTGGAGGGCTCAGAAGAAGGCAGGAAGATGTGGGAAAGTTTGGGACTTCCTAGAGACTTGTTAAAAGGTTTTTACCAAAGTGCTCTTTGTGATATGGACAATGAATCCAGGCTGAAGTGGCCCAAGATGGAGATGAGAGAAATTTATTGTGAACTGGAGCAAAGGTCACTCTTGCTATGCCTTAGCAAAGAGACTGGTGGCATTTTGCCCCTGCCCTAGAGATCCGTGGAACTTTGAACTTGAAAGACATGATTTAGGGTATCCGGCAGAAGAAATTTCTAAGCAGCAAAGCATTCAAGATGTGACTTGGCTTTTTCTGAAAGCGTACTGTCAGCTGGGCACAATGGCTCATGCCTGTAATCCCAGCACTTTGGGAGGCCAAGGCAGGTGGATCACCTGATGTCAGAAGTTCGAAACCAATCTGGCCAACAAGGTGAAACCCCGTTTCTACTAAAAATGCAAAAATTAGCTGGGCATGGTGGCATAAACCTGTAGTCCCAGCTCGGGAGGCTGAGGCAGGAGAATCACTTGAACCGGGAGGCAGAGGTCGCAGTGAGCCAAGATCGTGCCACTGCACTCCAGCCTAGGCAACAGAGTGAGACTCCATCTCAAAAAAAGAATAATAATAATGAAAGCATACTGTCATATGCGTTCACAAAGAGATAGTCTGAAATTGGAACTTACGTTGAAAAGAGAAGCAGAGCATAAAAGTTTGGAAAATTTGCAGCCTTACCACCTAGTAGAAAAGAAAACCCATTTTCTGGGGAGAAATTCAAGCTGCTGGCTACAGAAATTTGCATAAGTAAAGAGGAGCCCAATGTTATTCTCCAAGACAATGTGGAAAATGTCTCCAGGGCATTTCTGAGATCTTCATAGCAGACCCTCCCATCATAGGTCCAGAGGCCAGGGAGTGAAAAATGGTTTCCTGGGTGGGGCCCAGGGCCCTGCTGCTCAGTGCAGCCTCAGAACATGGCCTCCTGTCCCCCAGCTGCTCCAGCTCCAGCCATAGATAAAAGGGGCCAACATATAGCTCAGGCCATTGCTTCAGAGGGTGCAAGCCCCAAGCCCTGGCCACTTCCATGTGGTACTGGGTCTGCAAATACACAGAAGAATTGAGGTTTGGGAACCTCCACCTAAATTGCAAAGGATATATGGAAATGTTTGGATGTCCAGGCAGAAGTCTGCTGCAGGAGCAGAGCCCTCATGGAGAACCTCTACTAGAACAGTGCAGCGAGGAAATGTGGGATTGGACCCCCTACACAGAGTCCCCACTGGGACACTGCCTAGTGGAGCTGTGAGAAGAGTGCCACCATCCTCCAGACCCCAAAATGGTAGATCCACCAACAGTTTACACCGTGCATTTGGAAAAGCCATAGGCACTCAACACTAGCCAGTGAAAGCAGCTGCAGGGGATAGACCCTGCGAAGCCAGAGGGGCGGAGCTGCCCAAGGCCTTGGGAGCTCACCTCTTGCATCAGCAAGCCCTGGATGTGAGACATGGTGTCAAAGGAGATTATTTTGGAGTTTTAAGATTTAAAGGTTGCCCTGCTGGGTTTCAGACTTGCATGGGGCTTTGCAGCCCCTTCACTTTGGCCAATTTCTCCCTTTTGCAAAGGGGGCATTTACCCAATGCCTGTAACCCCATTGTATCTTGTTAGTAACTAACTTTTTATTTTACAGGTTCATAAGTGAAAGGGACTTGCCTTGTTTCAGCTAGACTTTGGACTTGGACTTTGAGGTTAATGCTAGAATGTGTTAAGACTTTCGGGAACTGTTGAGAAGGCATGATTGTGTTTTGAAGTGTGAGACGGTCATGAGATTTGGAAGGGTCTACGGGTGGAATGAAATGGTTTGGCTGCCTCTGTATCCCCACCCAAACCTCATCTCGAATTACAATCCCCACATATCAAGGGAGGAACCTGGTGTGAGGTAACTGAATTATGGCGGTGGCTTCCACCATGCTGTTCTTGAGTTCTCACAAGATCTTGAGTTCTCACAAGATCTGATGGTTTTACAGTGTGTGGCGGTTCTGCCCCCGCTCCTGCCACCATGTAAGACATGCCTTGCTTCCCCTTCTGCCATGATTGTAAGTTTCCTGAGGCCTCCCCAGCCATGTGGCACTGTGAGTCAATTAAACCTCTTTTCTTTATAGATTACCCAGTCTCAGGTAGTTCTTTATAGCCGTGTGAAAACTAACTAATACAAGGGGCATTATGATAATAGGGTCAATTATCTAAGAAGACATAACAATTCTAAATTTGTATGTACCTTAAAACAAAGCTTCAAAATACATGAGGCAAAACTGATAGATATGACAGAAAATAAAGACAAATCTACAATTATAGTAGTAGACTTTTAACCGTTAACCCTCAGTAACTGATAAACCAAGTAAGCAGACTGGCCAGGCACAGTGGCTCACCACGGTAATCCCAGCACTTTAGGAGGTTGGGGTGGGCAGATTACCTCAGGCTAGGAGTTCAAGACCAGCCTGGCCTACATGGCAAAACCCTGTTGCTACCAAAACTACCAAAATTAGCTGGGTTTGGTGGTCAATGCACCTGCACCTGTAGTCCCAGCTACTCAGGAGACTGAGGTGCAGGAATCACTGGAACTTGGGAGGTAGAGGTTGCAGTGAGCAGATATCGTGCCGCTGCATTCCAGCCTGGGTGATAGAGTGAGACTTTGTCTAAAAAAAAAAAAACAAAACAAACACACACACACACACACAGACACACACACACAAGTAAGCAAGTAGACGTGACCTCAACAGTTCAGCACTATCACCTAATTTGACCTGGGTGACATTTGTAGGGCACTCCACTGAACAAAAGCTGAATATACATTCTTTTCAAGTACACATAGAACATTCACAAAGATATACTATATTCTGTGCCATAAAAGAAACCTTCAAAATAAATAAAATAAAATAATACAAAGTACATTCTCAGACCATAAAAGAATAAAACTAAAATCAATAACAAATTAGGAAAGTCCTTCCAAATATGTGGATATTAAACAATACATTTCTAAATAACCCATGATTAAAAGATGAAGTCAAAAGGAAATTTTAAAAATAGTTGCAAGTATAGCAGGAAACAGAAAGGAAGTTTATCTACCTTAAAAAATACTTGCAAAGTAAACAAAAATACAACATTATCAAAATTTATGCGATGCAGCTAAAACAGCACTTAGAGGAAAATGTATAGTCTTAATTACATCTTACATTATAAAAGAAGACCTAAAACCAATAACCTAGGCTTCTACCTTGGCACAGTAAAAAAAGAACAAATTAAAACTAAAACAGAAGGAAAAAATTAATAAAAATTAGAGCAGAAATCAACAAAACTGACAAGAGAAACACAATGTAGAAAAACCAATGAAAGCAAAAGCTGGTTCTTTGAAAAGATTGATAAAATTGATGAACTTATAGCCAGGCTATCGAAGAAATAAACAAAGACATAAATTACCAATATCAGGAATGAAGGAGAAAGGACATCAATACTGATCCAACAGATGTTAAAAGAATAATAAAAGATATTACAAACACCTCTATGACCCTAAATTTGATAGCTTAGATAAAATAAACCAATTCCTTGAAATATGACATGAACTACAAAAAATATAGAAGGAAAAACAGATATCTAAATAACTCTATTGAAGAAAGTGAATTTGTAGTTCAAAACTTCCCAAAAAGGAAAACTCCAGACCCAGATGGTTTTAATGGTTAATTCTACCAACCATTTAAATAAGAAATAATAACAATTCTACTCTCTCTGGCAAAAAAGAGAAAGGAATATTTCCCAACTCATTTTATGAGACTAACATTACTCTAATACCAAAACAAAAGACACCACCAAAAAAAAAAAAAAAAAAAACACTCTGCATGCAGACCAGTATCTCTAATGAACATATATGCAAAAACCTTTAACAGAATATTAACAAATCAAATACAGCATTATATAAAAACATAATGTATCCAGGCTAAGTAGGGTTTATCCCAGGGATGCAGGGCTGGTTCACATTCAAAAACCAATACAGTTCACCATATTAACAAACTAAATAAGAAAATCATGTGATCATAATAAATGCAGAAAATGCATTAGACTATTCCAATATCTATTCACAATAAATACTCCCAACAAACTAAGACAGACAGGAACTCCCTTAGCTTAATAAGGATATCTACCAATAATCCACAAAATCTAGCAATGTATAAAAAGCTAAAAAATCTAGAAAGAATAATATTATAGGTGGAAAAACACTGCCATGATTTCAGGAATGAATGGAGATACAGAAAGAAACGTACAAAGTGTGGACTAGTCTTCCATCTGGCATCCACACAGACGGGGGTCTTCTGGGTAAAACTGGGAAAAATAATTAAATGTTTGAAACCTACAAATCCTAGGTATATGATACATATGCAGGAATAAATTCTAACAATGCCCAATATTAGGTGTTTTTTTTTTTTTTTCCTTTGTTTTCAGGAACGTACAAATTAAATCCAGAGTTTGCACTGGTAGTTTTTGCCTTGTCTTCCCTGCCTCTCCCATCTTCCCTCACCATTCCTGAAGGGTAACCGCAAGAAAGGTGCTAGGTCATTCTGCCTTGATTCTAACACTATTCGTGGTCTGCATCTTTTGATCTGAAATCCAAAATCTGGTCTAGGCAGGCAGCTGATGGAGAACTGAATCCTTTATTTTAGTTTTCTAACTTAACTGCTGAACTAGTAAGAATTAAAGCTCTTCATTCTCAAAATACTTCCTTCTTTGATGCTACCTGTGACCCAAAAATTAGACCCCTTTGTTATTCCAAAGAAATGTCCTGTTCCTTTTTGAAAATGAAATTTAAAAGGTGAAAGAGGGAAAGGATGTCTATAAGGCTCAACATATCTAGAGGACAATCTGTCTGAAGAGCAAAGCTAGATTATGAATCCTAGCCTATTAAGAATGTTCAGGCCGAGCACGGTGGCTCACGCCTGTAATCCCAGCACTTTGGGAGGCCAAGGTGGGCGGATCATGAGGTCAGGAGATCGAGAACATCTTGGCTAACACAGTGAAACCCCATCTCTACTAAAAATACAAAAAATTAGCCGGGCGTGGTGGTGGGCGCCTGTAGTCCCAGCTACTCGGGAGGCTGAGGCAGCAGAATGGCGTGAACCTGGGAGGCGGAGCTTGCAGTGAGCCGAGATCATACCACTGCACTCCAGTCTGGGCGACAGAGCAAGACTCGGTCTCAAAAAAAAAAAAAAAAAAAAAGAATGTTCAGCCAGGGCAACACAGTGAAACCCTATCTCTACAAAAAAATACAAAAATTAGGTGGGTATGGTGGTGTATCCCTGTAGTCCCAGCTACTCAGGAGGCTGAGGAGGATGGCTAGAGCCCAGGCAGTGGAGGTTGCAGTGAGGTGAGATCACACCACTGCACTCCAGCCTGGGCGACAGAGCAAGACCCTGTCACACTCACACACACACACACACAGTGCTAGAACTACTTCCATATGGGCCAGGCCTGAAGTATCATAATTAATATAGACGAGGATTTTAAATATGAACCAATAGCAAGCCACTTGAGCAATCAACAGAAGAAAAAAAGGAAGAAAGGGGTGAGATATTCTGAGGGAAAAGTACAAATAATCTATAAATATCTCCATGTCTACAGACATTCCCAACTACCCTGAATATTACTTTTTTACTCCCATGAGTAATTACTTATCTCAAAATGAAGGTATCCAGCTTTCCTCAGAAGTCTATAATTTTCAAATGCTTTTTGAAATAAAGATACATAAATAAATACTATCACTGAAGTATATAAATCAGATATACACTATCAAAACAAATAGTTAATAACCAATGGAGAGAAGGAAAGAGGCAGCATGAAACTGCAACACACTGCATTAGACAATTCAGTTAACCCTCACTGATGTAGAAGTACCTCAGACAAGGGTTGTGACTTCAGGAGTTGATAATAGAATGTCCCCAAAGAGCCTAAGTGTCTGCGATGGCAAGAGTCATGAAGTATCAGGTAAAATACCGTGAAATTCCACCTAAACTCACCCCCAATAGAAAAATATCACGTCAAGACCAGTCTGGACAACATAGGGACACCCTGTCTTTACAAAAAAAATTTTTAAGTGGCTAGGTGTAGTGGCACGCACCTGTGGTGCCAGCTGCTCAAGAGGCTGAGGTGCGAGGATTGTTTGAGCTGGAGAGGTACAGGCTGCAGCGAGCCGTGATCACATCACTGCACTTCAACCTGGGCAATGAAGTGAGAC
Source organism: Rhinopithecus bieti (assembly GCF_001698545.2). NCBI lineage: Eukaryota > Metazoa > Chordata > Mammalia > Primates > Cercopithecidae > Rhinopithecus > Rhinopithecus bieti. Next base: position 3,670,993 of record NW_016808004.1, on the reverse strand, counting down.
TCTGTCTCAAAAAAAGAAAAAGAAAAAAAAAAAAAAGAAAAACATCAAACATCATGTGAGATATGTGGGGGGAAAAAAAAAAAGGTCAGAGTCTCACAAATACTTCAGTATTTGGCAGCCAAAAGGGGTTGGGGGAAAAATTCTCTTTTGGGCTGGGCATGGTGACTCACTACTATAATCCCAACACTTTGGGAGGCCAAGGCAGGCGGATCACTTCAGCTGGGCATAGTGGCATATGCCTGTTGTCCCAGCTTCTCAGGAGGCTGAGGTGGGAGGATCCATTGAACCCAGGAGATAGAGGCTGCAGGGAGCTATGATTACACTATTTATAGAAGTGAAGCCTTAGCCATGTTTTCAGATTTTAAAACATATCCAATTTATGCTTTCTCCTTCACTGTAGGTCATTTGAAATGGTTTTGAAGGTAATACATACTTTATGCTTTGCTACACTGAAAATTTATTCAACAGTTCTATTCTTAGTTATTTCTTTCTTGTGCTTCTATTTTATAAGGAGCAACATTTTTCCAACCACCTACTAAGGGAATTTGTGATTTAGCAACATCTTTTACCAACCAGTCATTCACACTCAAAACAAATCTTTCTCTTGACCTCTTTGTTTTATAAGACATTACTAACCCAGTAGGCGGAAACCCAAGAGTTAAAACAAAAATAAGAAAGATAAAATCAAGTTTGGTAGACATTTACTACTTTGAAGAATGCTGGCCAGGCATAATAGCTCATGCCTATAATCCCAGCACTTTGGGATGCTGAGGCAGGAGGATCACTTGAGCCCAATCCTCAATCTGAGCCCAAGACCTCAATCTCTACTAAAAAAAAAAAGAAAAAGAAAAAAAAAAAAAAAAAGGCAGGAGTATCGCTTGAGCCCAGGAGTTCTGGCCTGCAATGAACTATGATCACACAACTGTACCTCGTACTGGGTAACACAGCAAGATCCTGTCGTTCATTCATTCACACATACATAATTTTGAAAACAGAATGCTCTCTCCTCAGTCATGAAAATTGTTTTATTAAACTTCCTATGTTTACTGTAATCAGAAGCAGCCAAAGAAAAAGGACCTTACAAAAGTATGGTAAATAAAAAAAAAAACAGGTAGTTACAGTGCCTTGGCTCAAACAGATGCTGAATAAATGTTACGTGAACCAATGAGCAAGCAAACATGTGACTAAATAATAAGAGAGAGTCACATTAAAGTCAGAAATATGGTCAAGTTAGAGTGTCCGGTGAAGTGATAATAATTCAGAAATTTGTTTCACAGGTTGTATTTTATTTAAGCATACTTACTCCCTGACTTTTAAAAATTGTTTAAGTCATATGCTCCTAATAGTGCTTAGAAATCTATTGCAAGAAATTAGTTCTCCAAGTACATACAATGTACTCTTCTTAAGTTTGGCTTCATTCATTAAACCAAATTATTTTGAGATCCATCTAGGTTGTTGACAGTATCAACTGTTCTTTTTATTGCCGAGTAGTATTCCATTGTATAAATACACCAAATTTGTTAATCCATACACTTGACAGATATGTGAGCTGTTTACAGTTTGTAGCTATTACCAATAAAGCTGCTGTGAATGTTTGTGTACAAGTCTTTTTTGTGGATATACAATTTCATTTTTCTTGAATTAGAAATGGAATGGATGAATCGTATGGCATCTTCACATTTACTCTGAAAGAAACTGCCCAATTGTCTTCCAAAGTAGTTGATCCATTTCACATTCCTATCCTCAGTGTATGAGAGTTCCAGATGCTCCTCCATTCTTGTCACCATGTGACTAATCCTATTCATTACAGCCATTCTAGGGAGCATGCAGTGGTATCTCATTATGGTTTAAATTTGTATTTCCCTAATGACTTATAACTTTGAGCATCTTTTCATGAGCTTATTTGCCATTTATATTCTTTGATGAACTTTATTCAAATTGTTGTCCCCTTTTCTTATGGGGTTGTCTTTCTATTCTTGAGTTACAATTCTTTATATCTTCTAGATACACATCCTCTGTCAGATATATGTTCTGCAAATATTTTCTCCCAGTCCAAGGCCTACTTTTTCATTTTCTTGAAGGTACCTTTCAAAGATTAAAAGTTTTTAATTTTGATGAAATCCAATTTAGTGATTTTTTTTCCTTCATACTTCATGCTTTTTGTGTCTTAAGAAATCTTTGCCTACCCCAAGGTCACTAAGATTTTCTCCTCTATTTTCTTTCTGACAAAAACTTTCTGGTGTTGTATGGTTTTAGCTCTTCAAGTTAGGACTATGATTTATTTGAAGTTAATTTTTGTGTCTGGTGTGAGGTAAGGGTTAAGGTTCTTTGTGTGCTTATAAATCTCCAATTGTTCTAGGACCATCTGTTGAAAAGAGTGAATATATACAGGATAAAAATAACTCCACTTCCATTCTATTTAACCCCTTCTCCTAAAATAAGTCCCCTAGCTTAGATTATATGAACCATGATTATAAACATTCCCTTGCACACCCTTAGCTTCCTTGACCTTCTCCTTTCCTTAAATAATTGGCAAAACCCCAATCCTGCCAATCTAACTCTGATCCCATACCTGAACCCTTACAGTTGAAAGTACACTGTACAGTTGAAAGTACAAGAAAATACACAAATCTGTGCCAACCAATGAAACTTTAAATTCATGTCCACTAACCTCAAATGAGCATTTGATTCTATTCTGTAATCTATGTTTCTCTAGTCTATTCACTCCCACATTCTCATGAAGGACTATTTCACACTTAACTCTCTTCAAATCTAATCCTCCCCTACCTTCATTCCTGTTATGACCTGACTTTCTACATCATAGAAACATTCTGCTACTATGGCTCGCTCCTCTACTAATCGTTGGTCCTTGAATAAATTACTCAATTTCCAAAATGGAGATAAAAGTATTGCCCATTCTATAATCTTACTGTAAAGAACAAATGACACAATATATACATGGAAGGCACTTAATATACAACCTGGCACAAAAGAATACTAAGAGCTACTTTTAACTTTTTCTTACTGCTACTACTACTATTAAACATGTATCACATCATGATCATAAAGAAAATTTAACAGAGCAAGATTTAATAAGGATTAGACTAGTGCACTTATTTGTAAGTATCTCTACATTGGCTGGATGCAGTGGCTCACACCTGTAATCCCAACACTTTGGGAGGCCCAGGTGGGCAGATCACCCAAGGTCCAGAGTTTGAGACCAGCTTGGCCAACATGGTGAAACCCCACCTCTACTAAAAATACAAAAAGCTGGGTGCGGTAGCTCTTGCCTGTAATCTCAGCTACTTGGGAGGCTGAGGCATGAGAATCGCTTGAACCCAGGAGGCAGATGGTGCAGTGAGCAGAGATCGCACCACTGCACTCCAACCTGGGCAACAGAGCGAGACTCTTTCTCAAAAAAAAAAAAAGGATCTGAGCCGGGTGCGGTGGCTCACACCTGTAATCCCAGCACTTTGGGAGGCCGAGGCAGGAGGATCACGAGGTCAGGAGATCGAGACCATCCTGGCTAACAAGGTGAAACCCTGTCTCAACTAAAAAAATACAAAAAATTAGCCAGGGGTGGCAGTGTGCACCTGTAGTCCCAGCTACTCATAGGAGGCTGAGGCAGGAGAATGGCATGAACTCAGGAGGCAGAGCTTGCAGTGAGCCAAGATCACGCCACTGCATTCCAGCCTGGGTGACAAAGCAAGACCCTGTCTCCAAAAAAAAAAAAAAAAAAAAAAAAAGTTATCTCTACATACATGCACACATACATATATACATGGTATATATGTATGTGTGCGCATCCACTGAAGGGGATTACATTTAATTCAAGATTATAAATTATATTTCTTTCTGTTTTTTACTTTTTATGCATAAATTTATTTTAAACTTTTATTTTAGGTTCAGGATTACATGAGCAGGTTTGTTGTGAATTCTATTTCAATTAACATTTAGATTAGGTATCATTTGAAAACTCTTAGTATTTTACCAACATGTCTGCATTTCTTTCTTAAGATACAAAATCTGTAGGAGTCTAAATCCTGATAGAAAAAAAATGTGGAAGGATACTACCACCTCCATCAATTCATGTTCTTCTACCCATACTGTTCAAATATGGAAGGTCCTATTCTCCTCCGTCCTTTCAAACAATTCAACTAAACAAATGGTTAAGTGCCTTAAATATGCAAGACATTATACTATTTCAGCTGGGTGAATAAAAATTAGAAAAGAATCTTAGTCTTTTTCTCTATGCTTTCCTGAAACCAGAAGAGAGATTATTTTATACCCAACACACTGATGTTAACAGTATCTATCTATGCCAGACCTAAGACATAGATGTTTAATTTCACATTCTCTCTTCCTACCACACAGTCCCTTCTGTGAAATAACTTGCATCCAAAATATTAGAATTTGCTTGCTGACATTAGGCAAAGGCTTAATCTCTGAAACACATCCACAGAAGATTAAACCAGTAAATTTACAACCTGTTCAACAGTGGGGCTTCTCTGAGTTTTTCTTCCCCAGCAATCTATACAACAGTTTTTCAAACAACAGTTGTGGAGACCAGCTTGGCTGGGGAGACCCTAACCCAGCGGAGCTAGAGGAATTAAACACACACACACAGAAATATAGAGGTGTAAAGTGGGAAATCAGGGGTCTCACAGCCTTCAGAGCTAAGAGCCCCAAACAGAGATTTACCCGTGTATTTATTAACAGCAAGCCAGTCATTAGCATTGTTTCTATAGATATTAGACTAACTAAAAGTATCCCTTATGGGAAATGAAGGGATGGGCCAAAATAAAGGGATGGGATGGGCTAGTTATCCGCAGCAGGAGCATGTCCTTAAGGAACAGATCGCTCATGCTATTGTTTGTGGTTTAAGAATGCCTTTAAGCGGTTTTCCACCCTGGGTGGGCCAGGTGTTCCTTGCCCTCTTTCCGGTAAACCCACAATCTTCCGGCACGGGGTTATAGTCATCACGAACATGGCACATTGCTGCAGAGATTTTGTTTATGGCCAGTTTTGGGGCCAGTTTATGGCCAGATTTTGGGGGGCCTATTCCCAACAAATAGTCATAATGTATACATTCCCAGGGTTACTACTCAGAAGCACACAAATAAATCAGTACACAGCCAGAGCTATCCAAACACGTTTTGACAGATCCAGGCCAACCAACCTCAGAGCTTCTGAATATGCACACCCCACAGGCCTAGGTAGCACCAGCCTTTGGCTCCAGTGTATACTCCTTTCCTTCCCATAGGCTTAGTTCTAGCTTTTGAGGAAAGAAAAATAAAGCCATCAGTTGAGTGGATCAGACTTCCAGCAGGGTAAAAGAAAAGACTGTCACACAAATCCCTTCAAAAAAACATTTGCTTAGTAAAAAGGCAAGCAACTTAGTTATTAAAGACAATGTAACAAAAATTCAGTCTATTTTAATTTTCAAAGATTGAAAGAATAAGAAAATATTTAGATACGATATTTTAATCAAATTATAAACCACAAACATTAGGATGGCTACTATAAGGAAAACAGAAAATTTAGTGTTGGTAATGATGTGCAGAAATTGGAATCTTTGTGCATTGCTGATGGGAATGTAAAATGGTACAGCCACTGTGGAAAACAGTATGGTGGTTCCCAAAAAATCAAAATTAGAATTATCACCTAATCTAGCAATTCTACTTCTGGGTACATATACAAAATAATTCAAAGCAAGGCCTCAAAGAGATACCTATACACCCTCACAGCAGTATAGATGAATAGGCAAAATGCAGCATATACATACCATGGAATGTCATTCAGCCTTAAAAGGGAAAAAAATTGCTGAGCACGGTGGCTCACGCCCATAATCCCAGCACTTTGAGAGACTGAGGCAAGAAGATTGCTTAAACTAAGGAGTTCAATGCCAGCCTGGGCAACATAATGAGACCTTGTCTCCACTAAAAATTCAAAAAAAATTAGCCGAGTGTGGTTGCACAGGCCTGTAGTCCCAGCTACTTGGGAGGCTGAGGCAGGAGGATTGTTTGAGCCTGGAAAGTCAAGGCTGCAGTGAGCCCTGATTGTGCCACTGTACTCCAACCTGGGCAATAGCGTGAGACCCTGCCTGAAAAAAGAAAAAACAAAGTGGTGACCAGGTGCAGTGTCTCATGCCTGTAATCTCAACACTCCGGGAGGCTGAGGTAGGTGGATCATTTGAGGTCAGGAGTTCGAGACCAGCCTGGCCAAAATGGTGAGACATTGTCTTTACTCAAAATACAAAAATTAGCTGGATGTGGTGGCATGCGCCTGTAATCCCAGCTACTCAGGAGTCCAAGGTAGGAGAATTGCTTGAACCTGGGAGACAGAGGTCGCAGTGAGCCAAGATCACGCCACTGCACTCCAGCCTGGGTGACAGAGTGAGACTCCGTCTCAAAGAAAAAAAAAAAAAGGAAGAAAATTCTGCAGTATACAACAACGTAGATGAACCTTGAGGACAGACATTATGCTAATAAAATAAGCCAACCACAAAGAGAGAGTTTTGGTTTTACAAGACAAAAAGAGCTATACAGATGGCTGGTCCTGATGGTTACACATTATGAATATATTTAATACCACTCAACTGCACCCTTAAAAATGGTTGAGATGGTAAATTTTATGTTATGTGTTACCACAATTTTAAAAACTGAAGAAAAGAGTTTTTTAAAAAATCATAAACCAGCTAGCATAAAGAACAATACAGCTCAAGGCCAAACAATGCCTATTTTGTTTTCAATTTTTAACTTTCTGTCCATGTTGACTCTATGAGATGACATATTCCTGAGTAGTGAGGTCATTTTGGTCTTAACATTTTATAAAATTCTAGAACAAAAATAGAAGGCTTACGGGAAGAGAGGAGATTATTGGTAGGAGTATATTATTAACCACTCCAAGTGTCAATCAATAATGCATCCTTAATTATTTGCCAACACACAAGAAACATGGGCAAGGAAACAGTATTTCTGGGAAGCACTACAATTACTGATTCAATCATCCGTAAAGTATTTTTTAGTACCTACTCTTTGGTTAAAACTGGGGTACAGTGAGCTATGATTGTGCCACTGCACTCTAGCCTGGGCAACAGAGCAAGACCTTGTTGCTCAAAAAAAAAGAAAAGAAAAAAAAAAACACACAAAAAACTGTAGCATACACTGCAGTATATAAACAAATACAAAAATCTAAAGGATAGGGATAGTACCTGTAAGCATACCCCTATGAAAAATCAATTCCTACATATGTATTTACTTGTATCTTAAGAATAAAATGGCCAGGCATGATGGCTCACACCTGTAATTCCAGCCCTTCAGAAGGCCAAGGCAAGAGGATTGCTTGAGCCCAGGAGTTCAAGACCAGCCTAGGGAACAGTAAGGCCCTGCCTCCACAAAAAATTAAACTTAAAAAAATTAGCCAGGTATGGTGATACACACCTGTAGTCCTAGCTACTAAGCGGGCTAAGGCAGGAGGATTGCTTGAGCCCAGGAGGTCTAGGCTGCAGTGAGCTACGGTTGAGCCACTGCATTCCAGCCTGGGCAAGAGAGTGAATATGCACACCCCACCTCAAAAATAAAAATCAATAAAATAATATCAAACTAAACAAAATAAGAGGATATATCTAAATCTAAGCAATGCATTATCTCCTCTTTTTGGCTGTCATCAAAACATACCTGAAGATTGATACATCTAAAACCTAAATCATGATCTTCCCCTAAAAAAAAAAAAAAAAAAAAACCTGTCTTCCTTCAGCATTCCTTTTGTCAGTGAAGAGCACTAAGTTACTTAAATCAGAAATCTAGGACTCCTCTCTTCTCCACTTCATATTCTACCCATCATCAAGTTCTGCTGACAGTATCTCCTAAATATTCTTAAATTAATGCCTTTCTATCCTCTTCACCAACACAACTCTAAGTGAGTCACCCTTACCTATCACATGGACAACTAAATTCCTAACCAATACCCCTACATCCACTCTGGTACCCCTTCGAGCCATTCTTTGCATTTCAGTCGAGTGTTCTTATCAAAAAAGCAAATCTGCTGGGTGTGGTGGCTCACATCCCAGCATTGTGGGAGGCTGAGGTGGGTGGATCACTTGAGGTCATGAGTTCAAGACCAGCCTGGCCAACACAACTCTACCCAAAATACAAAAATTAGCCTGGGTCATGGCACACAACTGTAATCCCAGCTACTTAGGAGGCTGAGATAGCAGAATCGCTCGAACCTGGGAGGCAGAAGTTACAGTGAGCCAAGATCACGCCACCACACTCCAGCCTGGGCAACAGAGTGAGACTCCATCTCAAAAAAAAAAAAAAAGAGAAAATCTGATTGTGTCCTTTCTTGCTTAAAACCCTTTAATGGCTGCTTATTCCTCTTAGGATACTTAGAAAATGGCAAAACTTCTTAACATGACCTATACAAAACCTAACAAGGACAGGCCTCTCTCTTCACTTCAAACCATGATCTTTTTCTCTCTAACTCTCACTGTTTAAGCCATGCTAGCCTTAATTAGGTCCTTCATTTCACCATTCTCCCTTCTACCACACAGCCTCTGCACTTGCTGTTTCTTCTGTCTGGACAACCATCTCCCACCTCTCCATTCTTTGCCAAGTTAACATCTACTCCTCCCTCAGATCATAGCACAAGTATCATTTATTGAGGATGCCTTCTCTAATCTGGTCAAATCTCACTAATGTAAGTATTACCCAATACCTACTCTTATGCCACTGTCACAGGTGTAATTTAAACACTTAATTTAACATTTCTGTCTTCTCCGCCAGACCCTAAGTTCCATGGGGGAAGGGTATCACCGCAGTTTTTGCTCCACATAATATCCCATTGCCCAGGTGACCCAATAAAAATGTGTTGCATGAATGAACAAATGCATGAACCATGCTCAAGAATCATCAGCTATGGTCCAGACTGCCTAAGTCAAAGTTCAGTTGCCAGCAATCACAAAACATTCACCACTAGGTCAAACTCCTATCACCATGATCTTCACTATAAATTTTCTTTGGCAAGGTCCCTTTAGCTAAGATAATGAAGTTTACTTAGGACAGGTCTTCTTCTGGTGGCTTCCTATTTACATGAAGAAACCATCAAAAACTTAAACTCCATTGAATAAAATAAAGCACTCTAAGAATGTCTGATTGTAGCTTTCATAACAAAACTATAAATTAGTTTTTTTAGTTTTCTTAACACCTTGTTGAGTTTTCTTAATATCTCATTTTCTTAATACTTCATGTCAAGTCCCAAAGCAAAGACAAATCATTCCTGGTTTGTCTTGAAATCTGAACCTCTTACTCAACTTATCCCAAGATAAATCACTGAAAATAAAACTCTACCAAAAAATAACATTTAAAGAAGTTAAAGTCTCTAGACACCTAAAAAATCAAAAGAAAAAAAAAACTCAGCAGAAAAAGGGGAAGAAATGAGGGCAACGTTTGGATGAAAAACCCTCTTTGACCACACAAAACAAGAAACACATCTTCCCCATGAATTCTGGCCAGGTAAATTCTCAGCCTCATTCACAAAATTCTTGGATCGCTTCCTTGGCCTAAAAACAACAACAACAACAAAAAATCCCACATGATTTCACAGTGACTATTCTAAAGCCTGAGTATGGATATGGTTGCCTAGGGAAATTGCCCATTTTGATGGTAAGCAAACAGTTCTCAGTGATGTTTCAATAATTTTTCTTAAGTCATAAAAATAGTAGACGTTATAATTCATTTTTTAAAAGGTAAATGAATGGAAAATGTAAGCTCCTGTTTTAAACAGAAGCTGCAGTATCACAAATTAGAGATTTAGGAAAAGATAAACATTTCTAGAGAAGTAACGAGAGTTAAAGAAAACACTGGTTCTTCAGATTCCAAAATGGCCAAATGACTTAGCAAAAAAGTTTAGTAATACTATACCAATGTCAATTTCCTGGTTTTGATATTATACTACAGTTACATAAGATGCCAACACTGGGAGAAACTAGGGGAAGGATTCAAGGGACTCTGTGCTATTTTTGCAACTTTCCGTCAATCTACAATCATTTCAAAATGAAGTTTAAAAAAAAAATTAGTGGGGAATATTTAGGACAATACAACTGTAATTTTAAGTAGCGTGTAGCACTTTCCCGAGCACTGTGAATCATTCTAGTGAATTTCTGAACCTGAATGGATCATGGGAACTCCTGCATAGGTAGCCAGTGGTCAGGAGTACAGGTAGCGAAGGGACCTCCAAATTTGTGGCTGGTATCTTAAGTGAGGATAGTCTTGTGGGGGACTGTGACCTTAACCTATAAAGTCTATGTTAACTCCCAGTAGTGTCAGAATTCCATTGCAACAACTTCCAGGTAATCTACTATCAGTATTTCTTTTTTCAAAAACACTGCTCTAGGACCTACAATTCAGGTTTTCTAAGTTCCAAATTCAAAACTATGAATCAACGAATAATGCATTAAATGTCAAACAGGATTTCAAACATGTATGAGCAACGAAAAATAACAGTTAAGAAAGTTAAGAATTGGCTCTCAAAATAAAACAATGTTATACAATGTCATGAATTTCTCCAATAAAGATTAAGTGGCCTTGGGCTTTCAAGTTTTAACTCTGGTCCAATCTCCAATGAAATTATCTAACTTTCCTCCTCAACTAGCTGATTCACTAAATTAGCAAAACATGTAGATGAGGTACTTCTGTCTCTAAGTGAAGAAATTGTTTTAGGGAGTCTAAAAAGAAGAGTGAATGGGTTGTGCCTAACCCTTATTAACCTCAACAGGGATGGCAACAGGTTCAAGAGGCCAAAGAAGAGACCCAGAGAACCAGCACATGAGACACGGGATTATTATTTTTTTTTTTTTTGAGACATAATCTTGCTCCCTCACCCATGTTGGGGTGTAATGGCACGATCTCAGCTCACTGCAACCTCTGCCTCCCAGGTTCAGGCAATCCCCCTGCCCCGGCCCCAAGTAGCTGGGACTACAGGCATATGCCACCAAACCTGGATAACTTTTTTTTGTATTTTTAGTAGAGGGGGGTTTCACTACGTTGGTCAGGCTGGTCTCAAACTCCTGACCTCAAGTGATCCACCCACCTCAGCCTCCCAAAGTGCTGGGATTACAGGCATGAGCCACCACATCCAGACAAAACATGGGATTTTATTAGGGGCTTACCTACAGGGGAGAGAGTCACGTAGCAGTGGGCTGGAGAGAAGAACCTCCTTACATATAGCCCAGTGGCAGCAGGCTGGACAAGACATCCACCTTAACTACAGTGCAGTGATGGCAGGCTGCACAACATATCTACACTGCCCAGTGGCAGCGGACTGGGCAGAAAAACCACAACTGCTTGCAAACAGCATGCAGTTTATATAGCATTTTCACTTAAAACCCTCCCCTTAAGGACCTCCACCTGACAACCTTCATTTACCCCAAAACTCAGGGTCTTGATCCCCTATACAGTCCGATCCCCTGTACAGCCGATGTTACACGTAATGGAATGGGGCCCAGATGTTCCTCACAGACAAGGGTTGGCCACTCCCAGATTCCCTAGCTCAAAACACACATTCAGGTATGTCTGCCAAACAAAGTTATTCCAAGGGTATGCTTAAATTATTGACATCAGGTGTATTTACAGAGTATACAAAATTAAGTCTCAGAATCTGTAGTAATACCAATCTTAGCTAGCCAAAAGAAAATTTAGCTGTCAATACTAAATATGTACAGTATGTATAGTGGCCAAGACTAGCACATTGATAGTGGATGTAAACTAAAAAATAAGTTTTTGAGATAAGGTCTCGGTCTGTCACTCAGGCTGAAGTGCAGCACTGGAGTGACTGCTCATTGCAACCTCCACCTCCCAGGCTTCAAGTGATCCTCCCACCTCAGCCTCTCAAGTAGCTGGGACTACTGTGCGCCACCACATCTGGCTAATTTTTGTATTTTTTGTAGAGATGGAGTTTTGCCATGTTGCACTCAAATGATCGCCAACTGCACTGAAATGATCCACCCAACTCAGCCTCCCAAAGTGCTGGGATTACCGACATGAGCCACTGTGCCCGGCCTTAATGTAATTTCTTGATTCTAGACCTCATCAACTGATTAAAAGGCATACCTTTAATAACAGCCTTTTGAAGAGAAATACTACCATATTAGATGCACACAATTTCAAACTTAAAATGCAAAGAGGTATGCCTCTTATAATTGAGAAAATAGGGAATTTAGGAAACAACACCTAAATTGTTGTTTAGTGTGTCTAACCAACGCCTATCATTTATTTGTTCCAAATTTTTCTAACTCAGAGTTGAACCAAAACAACACTCCTGTGCTGTGTTAGCTTGCTTAGAAAAAAAAAAGGGGGGTGGGGGGTGGTAGGGAGATGGGGTGATACATGGTGGCTCCTACCTGTAATTCCCAGCACTTTGGAGGCTGAAGCGGGTGGATCGCTTGAGCTCAGGAGTTTGAGACCGGCCTGGGCAACATGGTGAAACCCCGTCTCTACCAAAAACAGAACAAATTAGTTAGGCGTGGTGGCATGTGCCTGTGGTCCCAGCTACTCAGAAGGCTGAGGTGTGAGGATCACTTGAGCCCGGGAGGCGGAGGTTGCAATGAGCCGAGATGGTGCCACTGCACTCCAACCCTGTCTCAAAAAACAAACAAGAAGAAACACTACTCCTGAAACTTTACTTACCCCAAAAGTTACTGTGTCTTCCAGAGACATGAAGATAAAATTTACAGAGTCAGGTGTGGGTGCATGCCTATAGTTTCAGCTACTCTAGAAGTTGAGGCAGGAGGATTTCTTGAGACCAGCAGTTGGTGCAACATAGCAAGACCTTATCTCAAATAAATAAAATTTACAATAACTTTTTGCTAAAAGCATATAGAAGTTAATTTTTTGCAAAGATGTAGTAATGCAATGTATGAAGCATAACCATAACAGAGTGCTTGAGCTCTACACTAAAGAAAAAGTTTTAAAGTATTGCAGCACACCAACCACCACAACCAATTTGCTAACCCTTAATTTCCTCACAGGTTACAATAGTACCTATTCTCATAGAGTCATTGTGAGAATTAAATGTAAAGTGCTTAAAACAGGACCTGATATGCAATAAGTACAGCATAGGTATTAGTCTTTAAAAAAAAAAAAAAAAACTTTCTTAAAAGAACACGTTAAAGCAAATGCCAGCCACCTGTGTAGGCAAATGGCAGCAGCATCTTAAATCTCACTCTGAATGTCACTGCAGGTGTTTCTCATGATCCTAGACACAACAACCTTAACATCTATGAGGGACGTTCTTGTCACTCAGTTTTCTGCTTGATCTGACAATTGAAAAGAAAATAACCAACTAAGTCTAATTATAAACAAAACATACAGGAAGCAGAAAGAATCAATAATTAAAGAGAAAAGTTAATATGAAACTACTATTCTTCATAGATTTAGATACCTCTTTTTATATATAACTTTGCATTTGTATAGTACTTTGTACTGTCCAAGTAACTTTTTTTTTTTTTTTTTGAGATGGAGTTGCCCAGGCCGGAGTGCAGTGATGCGATTGTACCTCACTGCAAGTTCCACCTCCCAGGTTCATGTCATTCTCCTGCCTCACCCTCCCAAGTAGCTGGGACTACAAGGCACCCACCACTAGGCCTGGCTAATTTTTTGGTTTTTTTTAGTAGAAACAGGGTTTCACCGTGTTAGCCAGGATAGTCTCAATCTCCTGACCTCGTGATCCACCTCCCTTGGACTCCCAAAGTGCTAGGATTACAGGCGTGAGTCACTGCGCCTGGCCATGTCCAAGTAACTCTTAACACATTATCTCAATTGATCCCCACAATAATCCTGTGAGGTACTTGCTGTTATTTCACATTTTACAGATGAGAAAAATGAGCCTAAATGGCATGCTGAAGGTCACACAGCCAGCAGGCAGAAAAGCTGGAACTTACACTCTTGACTACTCTACTCTACCACAGGTGTCCCTCTAAATGAAGTTTTACAACGCTAACACAACTTTCTGAACACCATCTTCATATCGCAGCAAACTATTAAACAGCTTCAAGACATACTGAAAAATTAGAATCAGTCACGGAATTACAGGAACCTTAAGGATCATTTCTAGTATAATTTCCCATTTTACATATTTTTTGGTTTTTTTTGAGACATTGTCACTCTGTCACTCAGGCTGGAGTGCAGTGGCACAATCTCAGCTCACCGCAACCTCTGCTTCCTGGACTCTAGTGAGCCTCCCACCTCAGCCTCCTGAGTAGCTAGAACCACAGGTGCATGCCACCACGTCCAGCTAATTTTTTGTATTTTTGGTAGAGACAGGGTTTTGTCAGGTTGCCCAGGCTGGTCTCAAGCTCCTGAGCTCAAGCAATCCACCCGCCTCAGCCTCCCAAAGTGCTGGAATTACAGACATGAGCCACCGCACATGGCCATTATTTTTTCTAATAAAATGTTTTCTGTACTCAGGATCAAAAAAAATTTTTTTCAGTGTCCTCAAATTTTAACATCTGCAAGCATGTATGAAGATCAAGAAGCTGAGAAAATAAAAGGATTAAAACGTACAAACCCTGAATATGTTTTGCCTGACTTCCCCTTGGTCCCCAACATATTTGCTGGAAAAAACACTTTCTTATTTATAGGCATAGGTCAAATTTAAGATTTCTTCTGATAGTTTTAATAACTTTTCATTTTAAATAAGTGATTACCTCAGATTATCTATAAAATGTGTTTTTTATTACTGCTTCTCAAAATGTTGAAGCAATTAATATAAACATAGTACATGGTAAACTAATAGAAAATAATATGAAGGAACAAAAGAATCTTGTAAGCCATAGCTAAAAATTTTCAAGATTTTGACTTGCTCATATATAATTTCCTTCATTTTGACACAAACTTTTTTGACGCAAAATTCTCAATCTACTCCAATAACCACATGTAAATCTTACTTAAGGAGAAAAATGTGGTATTTCAAAGTCACATTCCTTTTCACTACAGAAACATTTTTTAAATATGTAGAAGTTTTTATTGCTTAAACTTATTTAAACATATAAGTCACTATGAAGCAAATATAGAAAGACAAATGACTTAAGTATGAGATAAACTATAAAAAATGAATTCAGGTTGAGTGTGATAGCTCACACCTGTTATTCCAGCACTTTGTTTTGGGATGCTGAGGCAGGAGGATCACTTGAGGCCAGGAGGTTGAGAACAGCCTGGGCAACATAGCAAGACCCCATCTCTACAAAAAATACAACAATTAGGTGGGCATGGTGGCATGTCCCTATAGTCCCAACTACTTGGGAGGGTGAGGTGGGAGGATTGTTTGAGCCTGGCAAGCCGAGGCTGCAGTGAGCCATGATCTCACCAGTGCACTCCAGCCTGGGCAACAGAGAGAAACCCTGTCTCAAAACACACACACACACACACACACACACACACACACACACACACACACACACATATACATGAATTCATGGTCTAGGAAATCTACCTTTTGACTTTTTTGTTCTAATTTGATACAGCCTCCCTTCTGTTCTCTGCCTAAAAAATAAACATATCTAGGACTCTGCTCAATTAATGGTTCCCTCTTCATAGTGCCTGACATGGTGCTCAATAAATATATGTTTAAACTTAAAAATTTCCCAGTAATCACTAGCATACCATAATGCAGCCTTCATGACTAGGAAGCTACATAGCAACTTATCTCACTACATCAGTGTAACTGTATAATTTTTGATCTATCAATCGCCAATGATCACTGAAAAAACCTGTTTTGGGCACCAAAGCAAGGGTTTCAAGACATAAAGCACAGAAGAAAATAATTATTGATAGTTTATTTAATCTAACACAAATATTCAAAAATTTTAAAAATATATATGTTAAAGAGTTCAATATTTTCCACCCTCTATCCTCAGGAATCAACTACTCCTTACTAAGAACTACCTACATATAAATATAGATGTTTCATACCTCAGTGTCAAAATAGAACTCCATAAAATATTAAGTGAGACGAAATTTTTTTTTTTAAATAGAGATGGGGTCTCTATTGCCCAGGCTGGTCTCAAACTCCTGAGCTCAAGCAATCCTCCCACCTCAGCCTCCCAAAGTGCTGGGATTACAGGCATGAGCCACTGCGCCCGGCCCGTGAGTGGAAATTTGTCCACAATATATTATGAAGTGTACAGGAGAGATGGGGTAGGGGGGAAATGGGTTAATAGTATATACATTACTATCAAGATACAAACATGTATATATGCATGTTTGCACCTGAGTCTATAGTGCACATCAAAATGTTAACATTATCACTGAAAATTATCAGAGAAATTATAACTTTCTGAATTATACTTATCTAAGCACTTTCCATAACAAACACATTACTTTTTTTTTTTTTTTGAGACGGAGTCTCGCCCTGTCACTCAGGCTGGAGTGCAGTGGTGCGATCTCAGCTCACTGCAGCCTCTGCCTCCCCAGTTCAAAGGATTCTCCTGCCTCAGACTCCGGAGTAGCTGGAATTACAGGTGCCCGCCACCACACCCAGCTAATTTTTGTATTTTTAGTAGAGACGGGGTTTAACCATGTTGGCCAGGCTGGTCTTGAATTCCTGACTTTGTGATCCGCCCACCTTGACCTTCCAAAGTGCTGGGATTACAGGCGTAAGCCACCACGCTAGCCACTTTTACAATCCAAAGACAATAAAGCATTTATTCCACTAACCTAGGAACGTGTGGACTATTCAGGATTTGAACAAACATGCTTTTCCAACCATCTTTGTTTTCACATGAAGTAACAAAAGGGGGAAAAAAAACCAAATGTGGTTACTATGGGACTAAGACCTGCATGATATTCTTTTAGTGCTCTGAGAAGTTGGAAGGGGAGTGAAGGTAAGCAGAAACACAAAATAATTATTAAAGAATTATTACGTACGGCAGCTGGGCACAGTGGCTCACGCCTGTAATTCCAGCACTTTGGGAGGCCGAGGCAGGCGGATCATGAGGTCAGGAGATCGAGACCATCCTGGCCAACATGGTGGAACCCCATTTCTACTAAAAATACAAAAATTAGCTAGGTGTGGTGGCGTGTACCTGTAGTCCCAGCTACTTGGGAGGCTGAGGCAGGAGAATCGCTTAAACCCAGGAGGCAGAGGTTTCAGTGAGCTGAGATCGCACCACTGCACTCCAGCCTGGCAACAGAGCAAGACTCCATCTCAAAAAAAAAAAAAAAGAATTATTACTTATGGTGAGAACCTTTCAAGTGATTTATAATCTCACTGTAAAAACAAGACTTTAAATATAATTAAGATTATAATTATATTCCCTATTAAAAAACAGGGAAAGAATTCAAATAAACATTTCTCCAAAGAAAATATCCAAATGGCCAATAGACACATTAAAAGATGCTCACCTCGTTAGTCATTAAGGAAATACAAATAAAACCACAATGAGGTACCATTTCACACCCACTAGGATAGCTAAAATCAAAGTATAACAAGTACTAAAGAGGAGTAGAAATTAGAACCCTCATACACTGCTGGTGGGAATGTAAAATGGCCCAAGCAGTTTGTTTTTGGAAAACAGCCTTACAGTTCCTCAAAATGTTAAACATAAAAGAGTTACCATATTTCCTAGCAATTCCATTTCTAGGTACATATGTATAGTTCACACAAAACCTTGTACATAAACGTTCATAAAAGCATTATTCAAAACGGCCAAAAAATGGAATCAATGTAAATGTTCATCAACTGATGAAAAGATAAACAAAACATGCTATATTCTCCATACAATGGAATCTTATTTCGCAATAAAAAAGAACAAAGTACTGACACATGCTACGACAAAATGGATACACCTTGAAATTATGCTAAGTGAAAGAAGTCAGTCACAAAGGACCACATATGATATGATTCCATTTATATGAAGCATCCAGAATAGGCAAATCCTTAGGAACAGAACATAGATTAGAAGTTACGCAGGGATAGAGCAGGTGGGGTGGAAATGTGGAATGACTGCTCAATGAGTACAGGGTTTCTTTTAGGGGTGATGAAAATGTTTTGGAATTAGGTTGTGGTGATGGTAGTACTGCTCTGTGAATACACTAAAAAACACTGAAATGCACACTAAGAAAAATGAAGTTTAAGGTATGTAAAATATATCTCAAAAAAGCTGTAAAGCAAAATGTTAATAGGATAAATGGGTGCATGGCATATAGGTACTCTGTACTATCTGCACTATTTCTGTAAATCCGAAACTTTTAAAATAAAAGGTGTATATACAAATTAGGAAACAAGACACATAATAAATAGCTAAAGTAAGGGATGAGCTAAAATAGCACCACAGAACTCTGAAAAGATTCACGCACAGTGTTTCAGATTTTAAAAGAGGTCCTGAATAAACATTAGATGGAAACAAATGAGATTAGGCCTCATCCACAGGGTCACACATAGCACAGATAGGAGGAAAAATAGAATTCAAAGACCTGAAACAAGCTCATCATTCATCTGACCAAACAAGTTCCATTTTCTTACTTACATACAACTTTCCAAATAAATTTACTTTCTTACAACCCAAAAACTTTCAGAAAAGTCTATGCAGAAAAATATACACATGCTGGTAAACAAGTGTCACTTTATCAATGTAAATCTAGTGCCTCCGCACCTTGGATTAGGATTTTATTAGGAAAGCATTTTAACACAATTTTGCCATATCCATTTCTAAAAGTCTAAAGGCCTTATTCTCTACAGCTAAGACATTATTATCATAGACTTTAAGATTCAATTCTGGTGAAACCTAAAAGATGTCAAGATTTGTTTTCACTGTCTTCTCCATATGAATAATAAAGCACTCAAAGTGTTCAAAAAGAAGATACTGACTGGAAAGGGACATAGGGAATTAAATTACTAGGGGGATAAAAATGTCCTATACCTTTACTTTATTCATGGTTATACTGTACCCATACACTGTTGTAGTATGCATATGTAAAAATCCATTAATCTATATATATATCTTTCAACTGTGGATCAAAAGATCTGGAAATTACCCCTTAATTTTAAATAATGAATTTTTTAAGTGTTCCAACAAATTACCTTATTATCCCAAAGCATGTGATGTATGAATAAGATTTTGTTTTCTTTTAGTAAAAATAATCCAGCATGGAGAAGTAAAGCAGTTTGCTTTGGTACCTCAAAAATCAAAAGACAAACAAGTCTCCTAACTCTGTTCTATAATTTAAACTTCATGCCTCACAGAGATTGAATCCTGAGATTCTACTGAGAAGGCGAAAAGAAAAAGGGGAAAAGGGCAGAATAAAAGAATAAGGGGAAAAAGAACAGAACCAATCCTCACTCAATAAGTCACCCAGAGAGGACAGGCACAGTGCCTCAGCCTATAATCCCAGCACTTTGGGAGGCCGAGGCAGGAGGATCACCTGAAGTCAGGAGTTCGAGACCAGCCTGATCAACATGGTGAAACCCCGTCTCTACTAAAAATACAAAAATTAGTTGGGCATGGTGGCGTGCACCTGTAATCTCAGCTACTTAGGAGGCTGAGGCAGGAGAAGCGCTTGAATCCGGGAGGTGGAGGTTGCAGTGAGCTGAGATCATACCACTGTACTCCACCCTGGGCGACAGAGCGAGACTCTTTATCTCAAGAAAAAAAAAAAAAAAAAAAAAAAAAAAA
>NW_016808004.1:3637896-3649001 GCF_001698545.2 Rhinopithecus bieti | reverse complement strand
ATATATATATATTTTTTTTTTTTTTTTTTTGAGACAGAGTTTTGCTCTTGTTGCCCAGGCTGGAGTGCACTGGCACGATCTCAAATTGCTGCAACCTCTGCCTCCCAGGTTTAAGCGATTCTCCTGCCTCAGCCTCCCAAGTAGCTGGGATTACAGGCATGCACCACCACGTCCAGCTAATTTTTTATTTTTAGAAGAGACAGTGTTTCTCCATGTTGGTCAGGCTGGTCTCGAACTCCCAACCTCGGGTGATCTGCCTGCCTTGGCCTCCCAAAGTGCTGGGATTACAGGTGTGAGCCACCACTCCTGACCATATTTTATATTTTCGCTATTTGCTACAGACAGAAATCTTGGCTCATAGATCCAGGGAAGATAAGAAATTCAATACATTTGGTATTATTTACTATAAAGATACAAAATGTATATACTGGTTTTATTCACTAAAAACAGGCAAATTATCACAAAATAATGGTTTGTCACATGCTACTGATTTTTTAGAGTTCCTGTTTGAAACTTGAAACACTTTTGAAAAACAAATGTCTCAGGAGACCATCCTTTATCAACAATATTTTTATAAACGTTTATTCTCACTATAGGACAAGTTATTTTTCGATACCTGTTTCACCTAACTCCAAGATTACAACATCATAATCCTTCCAACTGTCCTCACCTACACAAGTCTCATCCTTATCCAATTCATCCTATTAAAAAAAAAAAAAAACTTCTTCATTTCCTTTGTGGACTTTGAGAGGTAGAATTATCTTAAATTATCTTAAACTGACCTTACTCAAAACTAAGCTTGTCTCTAAAAGGTCAACAAATGGGTGGGGCTAGTCTCACAAACACAGAAACACAAATGTACAATTCATGTATCTCCATGCTTTCATTCATTTTTCATACTTGCAACAATAGCCTTCTTCTTCAACACTCCAAACAAAGAACACAGAGGAAATCCTTCTGTAATCGCTTCAGCAGTCACCTATTCTCTTCCTTCTTTATATTTCCGTAATACAAACCATATGGCCTTCAATAGCTAGTTTTCCCATTTTCCTCTTTCCACACTGGTTTCCTGAAGTGCCATATCAAATCTAAATTCCTTAACAATACCATTAGTATTCAATAAATACTAATTCAGTGATAGGTTTAAATCTATCTCTAAATAAATAATCTAGTCCCAACCTGGTGTGGGTAGAAAATCTAACATAACTCTACCAGAGTAAAGAAAGAACATGTAGCCAAGCAAATAACTGAAGCCACAGAAGACGGCTTATTTCACAACACTTCCTAGTTCATCCTATCCGGTGACTGCATTGGCTTACTTTCAAGAAACTGACTTTAAGGCCATAGTAGAAATAAGTTTTTAAAAAATAAGACCAGAATAAACTGAGTCACTGAATCAGAGCTAAAAGAGAAGTGATTCTAAAGATGACAGATGAGACTCCAGGTCACACAGATAGTTGGTGGCATATAAACACTAGAACAGAGGCTTCTAACTTCTAGAAAAGTAACATATTTATTGTGTGCCTAATACATGCCAAGAACTCTGCTAGGCACTATGTTAGACAAGCACCCATTCTTGTACATCAAGATAATTCCCACAGATGTTCTAAAACATTTAAAATATTAATTTAAGGCTCACATTCTAAGGAAATCCCTGTGTTATGAGAAGACAACGCCCATATCTCCAACAAATACATTAAAATAGGCAGGCGGTGTGGGGGGGAACCATACAAGCAGAAAAGAATTTGGAATTCCAAACAATTTACTCTTCCTTTTCTGGCTATGAAAATTCGCATGCTATTGTTTACCAATAAAGAGATTAAGGCCACCAAAAGGCATGTCTACCCAAATTTCATGACCCAACAGTTTAGAAAAAATGAGCATTATTCCTGTCAGAAAAAAATTATCTGTTTTTGTCACATCACATGCAGAGCCATCTGAGGACAAATGTCTAAGCAAAAAAAGAAACAATACTGGAATTTGATAAAGACTCCTCAGGAATATGGCATTTAGCTGTTTCTTTTTTTTTTTTTTTTTTTTTTGAGATGGAGTCTTGCTCTGTCGCCCAAGCTAGAGTAGAGTGCAGTGGCACAATCTTGGCTCACTGCAACCTCCACCTCCTCGGTTCAAGCGATTCTCCTGCCTTAGTCTCCCAAGGAGCTGGGATCACAGGTGCACACCATCATGCCCAGCTAATTTTTGTATTTTTAGTAGCGACGGGGTTTCACCACGTTGGCCAGGCTGGTCCTTGGACTCCTGACCTCAAGTGATCCACCCACCTTGGCCTCCCAAAGTGCTAGGATTACAAGCGTGAGCTACCACACCCAGCCTAGCTGTTCCAATGGAACCTTTCATCACAGGATCTCAAAACAAATGGTTTTTTTTTGTTTGTTTGTTTTTTTTTTTTTTTTTTTTTTTTTTTTTTTTTTTTTTTTTTTTTTTTTTTTTGAGACGGAGTCTTGCTCTGTCGCCCAGGCTGGAGTGCAGTGGCCGGATCTCAGCTCACTGCAAGCTTCGCCTCCCGGGTTCACACCATTCTCCTGCCTCAGCCTCCCGAGTAGCTGGGACTACAGACACCCGCCACCTCGCCCGGCTAGTTTTTTTGTATTTTTTTAGTAGAGACGGGGTTTCACCGTGTTAGCCAGGATGGTCTCAATCTCCTGACCTCGTGATCCACCCGTCTCAGCCTCCCAAAGTGCTGGGACTACAGGCTTGAGCCACTGTGCCCGGCCAAAACAAATGTTACTGACATTACCAACAATCAAATTGGTGACACTATGGCTACAGAAAGAAATATATCAATGACCTAAAGAATTCAATACTGATATTCTGAAACCCAGCCCTCTGTTCTAAAAACAAAATCTAGTTTTATGTATAGTAGAGTGGTATAAGAAACACACATATTTGGTTTTTGTCCTTGATTCCTGGCAGAGCTCCTAAAACCCTTAGGTTTTCCTCAGTAACAGAAGTGCTTTTTGTTATTCATAATGTGTTCCTTTCAACTACACCTGAGTTTATGCTAATTAGGTGACTCTTGGTGGGCCTCTAGATAGCTTCAGGATAGGGCTGGTTGCCAGGGGAACCAACCAAGTGATTAGAGTATTAGAACTTTTAGTCCTCCACTCTTCAACCCCTGGGGAAGAGAGAGGAACTGGGGACTGACTAAATGATGGGATTTGGAAAGATTCTCTGGTAGTGAATACATAGAGGTGCTGGGAGGGTGTTGCGCCCAGAGAGGACACAAAAGCCTCACACCCTCCCCAACAGCGTGCCCTATGTATTTATATCATTTCACTGTTCCTGAGTTGTACCCTTTATAATAAACTGGTAAACGTAAGTAAAGTGTTTTCCTGAGTTCTATGAGTCTTTCCAGTGAATTAACGAACCTGATGAACGGGTCACGGGAACCCCTGAATTTGCAGCCAAGCCAGACAGAAGTGTGGGTGGCCCAAGACTTGTGACTAGCGTCCCAAGTAGCAGCAGTCTTTTGGAACTGAGCCCTTTAACTTGAGATCTGACACTAACTCCAGGTAGATAGTATCAGAACTGAATGGAATTGTTGAACACTCAGCATCAGAGAACTGAAGAATTGGTGAATTAGGTGTGGTATGGAAAAACCTCCATAGGTAGTAATTCTTGGGATATATTTGTAAAGGTTGATGATACAAATGGATTTGTTGATAGAACCTCCCAACTTACCTTGCACATGTACAAATAGAAAACCCAAAAATGTAAGAAATCCTGTCAAGAATAGTTGCTACTAAAAATAACTGGCATTAATTTTATGCCATCTATATGCCAGGCATTAAGCTCAGCATAAATGATTTGCAGTGTACAAAACTCTGAGAGGCAGATACTGTTCTCAACAGCAGAAGAGACAATTAAATCTCATAAATGTCCCAGTATACACAGCAAGTAGCAGAGTTAGGAACTAAAGCTAGTTTTAACACACAAATCCCTGCCAACTTCTACATTACAGCAACCTTTACTTTTTATCATGTAGTGTAAAACTATAAACTTTAACAATCCTTGAAGACGGCATCCTCAAAATATGTTCTTTAAAGACTAGTCTTGAAAATTCTCTCAAATAATAAAATAAAATAAAGATAAATCACATGTACTTATCTAGTATTCTACTTGTCTACTTTACACTTTTTTTTTAAGAACTGCCTTTTTTAGCATTATACTCTTGCTGACTGACAAACATTTCATTTTTTTCTCCTCCAGTTAATAAGAAACTAAAGTCATCAAGACACTACTTTCTCTTCAGTACCACTATCAGCAATGAGGAAAGAGGTCACTAGAAATCAGAAAATCTTACAACTTCTCAATATATTTGGATAGTTACATTTCCAAGTATTATCTTTAGTGGCAAAATCCTAATTCTTCAATTGTTTTTCATTAGATTTGGCGGCTAATGAGGCTGGGCGTGGTGGCTCATGCCAGTAATCCCAGAACTGTGGGAGGCAAAGGCAGGCGGATCATGAGGTCAGGAGATTGAGACCATGCTGGCTAACACGGTGAAACCCAGTCTCCACTAAAAATACAAAAAATTAGCCAGGCGTGGTGGCGGGCGCCTGTAGTCCCAGCTACTCAGGAGGCTGAGGCAGAAGAATGGCGTGAACCCAGGAGGCGGAGGTTGCAGTGAGCCCAGATTGTGCCACGGCACTCCGGGGGGAGGGCGATAGAGTGAGACTCCATCTCAAAAAAAAAAAGTTATGGTGGCTAAAGCTGTCACTATTCTGGTCTCATTCACCTAGAAAATTTAGATTATCCGTGTTCTATTAAAACATAACATCCAAGAATGGATACAACATAGATATAATCTGACAGTCCAAGAACAAAAGGACTATTACTTCTTTTAATCTAGCATTGTACATCTGTAAGTGTTCACCAATGTTAGCTTTTTTTTAACAGCCAAATCATACAACTTACCTTAGATTATGAGACTTGTCAAATGAAAACAAAACTTTTGAGCCAGATAATTTCTGTTTAAGAGTAGGATCTTGCTTGGGTGCGGTGGCTCACATCCCTAATCCCAGCACTTTGGAAGGCCGAAGCAGGTGGAGAGCCTGAGGTCAGGAGTTCGAGACCAGCCTGGCTAACACAGTGAAACCCCATCTCTACTAAAAATGCAAAACTTAGCCAGTTGTGGCAGCGTGTGCCGGTAATCCCAGCTACCTGGGAGGCTGAGGCAGAAGAACTGCTTGAACCCAGGAGATGGAGGTTGCAGTGAGCAGAGATCATGGCCACTGCACTCTAGCCTGGGCCTAGGCAACAAAGCAAGACACCATCTCAAAAAAAAAAAAAAAAAGAATAGGATCTTACATTTCTATTACACCCACCTTGACACTTTCATACCTCATACGTACTTAAATCATCTTGATTTTCTTTGATGCAACATACTAGATAAACCTCCCAGTTTTAGTATCATTTATAAATTTTTTGATAAGCATGTTTATACCATTATTCAAGATCTCGATTCATACAACTTAGCAACAGAATTTACAATCTGTAAATTGTAAGCTCAATATAAGCAAACCAAGTCAAATGACTAACAAACTGGGAAAATAAATTTGCAACACATATTACAATAAGCTAATTCCATTACATAAACGGCTCCTACAAATTCATAAGAAAAAAAAACCATTAGGATATTGTTAAACAGGAATTAAAATTTTTAAAAAGAAAAAAGAGGCCAGGCGCGGTGGCTCAAGCCTGTAATCCCAGCACTTTGGGAGCCGAGACGGTGCGGATCACGAGGTCAAGGAGTCGAGGACCATTCCTGGCTATACGTGTAACCCCCCGTCTCTCTACTAAAAAATACAAAAAACTAGCCGGGCGAGGTGGGGCGCCTGCTAGTCCAGCTAACTCCGGGAGGCTGAGGGGCAGAGCAGAATGGCGTGAACCCGGGAGGCGGAGCTTGCATGTGAGCTGAGGATCAGCCACTTGCCACTCCAGCCTGGGTGGCGGAGCGAGACCCATCTCAAAAAAAAAAAAAAAAAAAAGAAAAAAGAAAAAAAATGCGTAATCAATGACAATGAAAAAAGAATCAAAGTCTAACACGGACAGCCAGTTCACAAAAAAAGATAATATGATTTTCATATAGATGAAAAGTTCTTCAACCTCATGCATGAGAGTAACGCAAATGAATCTATGATGTGATACCATTTTTTTTACCTATCAGATTGGCAAAGACCAAAATGTTTGACAATACATCTAATTTGTAAAGATAATGGAGAAACAAGCACTCTCATAGATGGACTGTAAAATAATTCCAACTAAGGTCTTTAGAGAAAATTTTGAAAATATCTGTTAAAAATTTAATTACATCTATCTTTTCTTCTAAGCACCAGTATTCACTGCAGCATTATTTGTAACATCAAAAGTGCTAGCCACAATTGTTAATCCAACAGCCATTTCTCCCTTCTTCCTCATTAACCAGAATTCACATTTTGTTCAAGATAGTAATGACTGGTTTCAGGCAATATGGCTACCATATTTTCTTTCCCAGACACACTTGGAGTAAGGGGCAGCAATATAACTCCCAGTGAAATTTAAGGAGACATTACACAGGAAACTGCATTCAACAGCACGGTCTGCTGACCCCACAGCACCAGCATTACATGGCAGCTTAATAGATACACAAATTCTCAGGCCCTACTCCAAACCTATGGATTTCAGAATCTCCGGAAGTAGATCCCACAAATAGGCAATATGAATAGTATTTTAACAAGCTCCCCAAGTAATATGTACACTAAAGTTCACAAAGCACTGTTTAGGAGACTTCTGGGAATTGTTTTTCTTCCCACGTAAAATGACAGCACCTTCCCAGTAAAAAAACATTATGCCCTCCATATCCTGTTTTTGAATGCAGTTGGTTGTGCTGCTTGGAGCTGAGGCAGCCATGATACAACCACAAGGTGACACAGGGAGGCTGAAAAGCCAACATAATGAGGAAAACAAAGGTGAGGGGAAAAAATGTGGGTCCTAAATATTGCTGAGCTACCAAACTAGTGCTGAATTACCTATCTCCTTGCTTCTGTTTATATAAGACAATTAAATATTTTTACAGCTTAAGTCACTATTAGATTTCCTGGGTTTTTTTAAATTATTATTTCCATTATTTACAACTGAGTGTATCCTAATGATATATATTTTGTCAATGCATGGAATTTTTTTTTTTTGAGATCCGGAGTCTTGCTCTGTTGCCCAGGTAGGAGTGCAGTGGCACAATCTCGGCTCACTGCAATCTCCACTTTCCAGGTTCAAGCCTCCCGAGCAGCTAGGATTATAGGCGCCCACCACCACACTCAGCTAATTTTTGTATTTTTAGTAGAGATGGGGTTTCGCCATGTTGGCCAGGTTGGTCTCAAACTCCTGATCTCAGGTGATCCGTCCATCTCGGCCTCCCAAAGTGCTGGAATAACAGGCATGAGCCACCGCACACAGCCTATCCTTGGAAATTAATGGAGCTTTAATTCTAGTGGAAATTACACAGCAGATTGGGGACAAGACTAGTTAGTGGTCTCAAGACTAACACTGGTTGTCTTAACACAGTGTGGGCATATGGAAAACCCAAAAGAAAAAAAACCCACAGTAACACTATGCAGCTGAAAAAAAAAAAAAAAACTGACACAAGTTGGCCAGGTGTGGTGACTCACACCCATAATACAGGCACTTTGGGAGGTGGAAATGGGAGGATTGCTTAAGGCCAGGAGTTTGAGATCAACCTGGGCAACATAGCAAGACCCTGTCTCTATGAAAATTTTTTTAAATTACCCAGGCATGGTGGTACACGCCTGTAGTCCCAGCTACTCAGGAGGCTAAGGCAAGAGGATCCCTTGAGCCCAGGAGGTCGAGGCTGCAGTTAGCTATGATCACACGCACCACTACACTCCAGCATAGGTGACAGAGTGACACCATGTCTCTAAAAAATAATAATAAAAAGTAAGTTTAAAAATACTGTGTTTTAATTACATATGCTGTAAGTAGCACAGGATTAATCCCTGGTCCAAAACGCTAGGAACCAGAAGTGTTTTGGATTTCAGATTTTTTTCACATTTTGAAATATTTGGATTATACATACCAGGCAAGCATCCCAAATCCAAGCAGCATTTCTTTGAGTGTTATGTTGGTACCCAGAAGATTTCAGATTTTGAATTTTCAAATTTGGGATGCTTAGGTTATATTTTATGAGAAAAAAAAAAAGGAAGATATAGAACTGTTTGAACAGTAGACCTCTATTTGAGTTTTTTAAAGGTAATATAAATATGTATGTACATATATACACACATATGTACATAAACTATCTGGAAGGAGACACAAAAGAGGTAAAATGCTTGTTACTAAGGAGGAGAAGTAAGGATCAGGAATCAGGGATTAAAGTGAGACTTTCATTTCTATGGTTTCAAGATCTGTATATTCCTATTCAAAATGAGTTTGAAATAAAAACGTTAAAAACTTCTTTTAGACTCATATTACACATAAGAGAATTCTCAAAGTGGCTCAAAGCTATTATTTCTACAAAGTACCTAAAAATTATTGTTTGCCTACCAGCACCTGGCATAATGCCTTGCCTATAATAGATTCTCAAATGTCTTCTGACTCAATTTACCATGGAATCAATTCCACAAGCTGCCACTTACGGCATCTAAGAATCTAAAAAATAGAGGCTAGAACTGAGCGCAGGGGTTCACACCTGTAATCCCAGCACTTTGAGAGGCTGAGGTGGGAGGACTGCTTGAGCCCAGGAGTTCAAGACCAGCATTGTCAACACAGTAACACCCTATCTCTACAAAAAACAAAATGAATAAAGCGTATAGGTAGGTGCAGTGGCCCATGTCCATAATCCCAACACTTTGCAAGGCTGAGGTGGAAGGACTGCGTAAGACTAGGAGTTCAAGACCAGCCTGGGCAACATAGCAAGACCCCATCTCTACAAAAAATACAAAAATTAGCTAGGTATGGTGGCACATACCTGTAGTCCTCACTACTTGGGAGGGTGAGGTGGGAGGATCGCTTGAGCCCAGCAGTTTGAAGTTGCAGTGAGCTATGATTGCACCACTGCACTCCAGCTGAGCAAGAGCAAGACCCTATCTCTAAAAAAATAAAATAAAATAAATAAAAAGTAGAAAATAAATTTCATATATTTGAAGCTTTCTCTTCATAATCAAAGTCTGTCAGATAATTGCTTAACTCTGTTTTCCTTACTCTCCACAATATTTGAGTACTGTTTTAAGTTATCAGAAAGGAAAATCAGCTCATAACAACCTTCTTTGGGTTTTCCATAAGCCCACACTGCATTAAGATGACCAATACTAGAAGCAGGCATGGTGGCACATCTGTAGTCGCAGCTACTCAGGATCCAAGGTAGGCGGATCACTTGAGCCCAGTAGTTCATCTAGCCTGAGCAATACAGCAAGATTCCACTGCTATTTAAAAAAAAAAAAAAAGATTGGCCAGGTGCGGTGGCTCACATCTGTAATCCCAGCGCTGTGGGAGGCTGAGGCGGGTGATTGCCTGAGGTCAGGAGTTCAAGACCAGCCTGGCCAACATGGTGAAACCCTGTCTCTACTAAAAATACGTTAAAAAATTAGCTGGGTGAGGTAGCCGGCGCCTGTAATCCCAGCTACTCGGGAGGCTAAGGCAGGAGAATTGCTTGAACCCTGGAGGCAGAGGTTGCAGTGAGCCAAGACCTTGCCACTGCACTTCAGCCTGGGGTACAGAGCAGGACTCTGTCTCAAAAAAAAAAAAAAAAAACCACAAACACACACAAAAAAAGATTACCTATACCAGTGTGAGACCACTAACAAGTCTTGGCCCCAATCTGTTACTTCATTTCCACTAAAACATAAACTCCATTAGGGTAGAAACTTTCATCCACTGTATCTCCAACACCTACAACAGGGCCAACAAATATGAAAGTACTCAATAAATATTTTTTTAAATAAATAAATGAAGAAAAACAGGTCTTCCATAAGCCAAATAAGTTACATCTAACCACACCCATCCACTTTGGTTATTTACAGAAGCTCATCTGGCTGAGTATGCTACACAGTCTGGATAGTTTTACTAAAGAGAAATAAATAGGGCTGGTGCCATGGCTCACGCCTGTAATCCCAACACTCTGGGAGGCCGGGGCAGGCGGATCATCTGAGGTTGGGAGTTCAAAACCAGCCTGACCAACATGGAGAAACCCCGTCTCTATTAAAAATACAAAAAATTAGCCGGGTGTGATGGCACATGCCTGTAATCCCAGCTACTCGGGAGGCTGAGGCAGGAGAATCGCTTGAACCCGGGAGGAGGGATTGTGGTGAGCCGAGATCATGCCATTGCACTCCAGCCGGGGGGACAAGAATAAGACTCCATCTCAAAAAAAACAAAAAAAAGTTTAAAATATCATTGGTCCTTAAAGTTATACATTCTTTTGATAATTGCTATGTTGAACACAACCTGCTAACTGCTTTACAATGACTTAAGTAAGCACTAATGATTTGAACCCAGGTTTAACGCCTGGCTCACAAAAAAAAAAAAAAAAAAAAAAAAAAAAAAAAAAAAAAAAAAAAAGAATAAATAGAAATGTGAAGAGGTCCTCACAAGCCCCACTGACAGAACAAAGACTATATTTGAACAAAGACTATATTTAAAGTGTCTTTCAGCCCTATAACCTAAGAAAGAAGAGTAGCTGAGAGCCAATTAGCTCCTAGCCAATCCTTACATTTTTTCTTTTTCATAATAATTGCTGAGGACAATTTTAAAATCCTGAAGACATGAATCAAAAATTAAGGAGCCAGGTTCAGTGGCTCATGCCTATAATCTCAGTATTTTAGAAGGCTAAGGCAGGAGGATTGCTTGAAGCCAAGAGTTTGAGACCAGCCTGGGCAACATATGGAGACCTCATCTCTACAGAAAAATAAATAAATAAAATTTCAGGCCAGGCGTGGTGGCTCAAGCCTGTAATCCCAGCACTTTGGGAGGCCGAGACGGGCGGATCATGAGTCAGGAGATCGAGACCATCCTGGCTAACACGGCGAAACCCCGTCTCTACTAAAAAAATACAAAAATCTAGCCAGGCGAGGTGGCGGGCGCCTGTAGTCCCAGCT
>NW_016808004.1:3621442-3637677 GCF_001698545.2 Rhinopithecus bieti | reverse complement strand
CGGGGGGTCCCCCCCCCCCCCCCCCCCCCCCCCCCCCCCCCCCCCCCCCCCCCCCCGGGAAAAAAGAAAACCCCCGTCTCAAAAAAAAAAAAAAAAAAAATTCTTTTTCAAAAAAAAAAACCCTAAAGGGCCGGGTGCTGTGGCTCCCATCTGTAATCCCAGCACTTTGGGAGGCCGAAGTGGGCAGATCATGAGGTCAGGAGATCGAGACCATCCTGGCTAACATGGTGAAACCCCGTCTCTACAAAAATACAAAAAAAAATTAGTCAAGCATGGTGGCAGGTGCCTGTAGTCCCAGCTACTCGGAGGCTGAGGCAGGAGAAAGGCATGAACCTGGGAGGCGGAGCTTGCAGTGAGCCGAGATCATGCTACTGCACTCCAGCCTGGGCAACAGAGCAAGACTCCATCTCAAAAAAAATAAATAAACCCTGAAGATCTCCTCAAAGTAAATTTTCCAATATTACTTCAAATGAATAATTAATCAAGACAGAAATATCTTAAATCTTCTCCTGCCAAGAACATCTACCCAGAGTTACAGATTTTTATCAGAGTACCCAGTCTCACCAGGGTTTAGGAAATGTTTTGCTTTGGAAAGACAACATCTCCAATCAGACTTTAACCTCCAACTGCTCCATTAAAACTACTCTTTATCAAGGTTACCAATAACTGACACATTGTTAAATAGTTAATTCTCAGCCCTCATCTCAATTATAGTATTTGACACAGTTGATCACTCCCTATTCCTTGAAACACTTTCCTCATTAGAATCCAGGATACCCTCTAACCTAGTTTTCATTTTACCTCTCAGGCTACTGCTACTAAGTCTTCTTTGATGTTTCCTTCTCATCTTCCCGACCTCTAAACTCTGGAAATTAAGTTCTTCAAATGCTTCTTACTTCCATCTCTACTCACTTAATTGGAGATCTCATCCAGCTTTCTGGATTTAAATATAATCTATTTTAACAATACCCAGAGGTATATGTCCAGCAGATCCTTCTCTCTTGAATTCCAGATTCATAAACCCAACTGTTTACTCAACATCTCTAAGTCTTTTTTTTTTTTTTTTTTTGAGACAGTCTCACTCTGTGACCCAGGCTGAAGCGCAGTGGCACAATCTCGGCTCATTGCAACCTCCGTCTCCCAGGTTCAAGCGATTCTCCTGCCTCAGCCTCCTGAGTGGCTGGGAATACTACAGGCGTGTGCCACC
Organism: Rhinopithecus bieti; assembly: GCF_001698545.2. Lineage (NCBI taxonomy): Eukaryota > Metazoa > Chordata > Mammalia > Primates > Cercopithecidae > Rhinopithecus > Rhinopithecus bieti. Next base: position 3,636,470 of record NW_016808004.1, on the reverse strand, counting down.
ACGCCCAGCTAATTTTTTGTATTTTTAACAGAAATGGGATTTCACTGTGTTAGCCAGGGTGGTCTTGATCTCCTGATCTCATGATCCGCCCGCCTTGGCCTCCCAAAGTGCTGGGATTATAGGGGTGGGCCACCACGCTCAGTCTTTTTTTTCTTTTGAGATAGAGTTTCACTCTTTTAGCCCAGGCTGGAGTACCATGGCACAATCTCGGCTCACTGCAACCTCCACCTCCCAGGTTCAAGTGATTCTCCTGCCTCAGCCTCCCAAGTAGCTGGGATCACAGGCGCCTGCCACCATGCCCGGGTAATTTTTGTACTCTTTTTTTTTTAGTAGAGATGGGGTTTCACCACATTGGCCAGGCTGGTCTTGAACTCCTGATCTCAGGTGATCTGCCCGCCTCCCAAAGCACTGGGATTACAGGTGTGAGCCACTGCGCCCAGCTAACATCTCTAAGTCTTAATAGGCATCTTTAATTTATGTCTAAAACTGAGTTTCTGTTACTTCTGTAAACTTGTTCCTCTTTCAGTCTTCTCCATCTCAATAAATGACAACTGCATCCTTCCAGAAACTCAATACAAAATCTTAACTCTTTCCTTTCTTTCATAGCACATATCCCATCTATCAGCAAAACCTGCTAACTCTACTTGAAAATATATCCAGAATTAGATTATGTGTAACCACAGTCACTGCTACCCTCTAGCACAAACCACATTTTCTCTCACCTTGATTACAGTAATAGGCTCCAAACTAGTATTTCTGCTTTTGTCCTTGCCCGATCTACCACTATCTACTCAGCAGCCAGAGAAATGAAAATGTCAAAATATAAATCAGATCATGTCACCCTGGCCAAACACTCCAGAGACTTCCTATTTTGCTCAGTGTAAACACTAAAGGCCTACAAAGACCACCAGCAGCAGCCGCACCTGGGAGCTTATTAGAAATAGGCCCTACCCCAGACCTACAAAATTAAGAGTCTAAATTTTAATAGGAACCCCAAGGTAATTCATGTGCACATTGAAGTTTGAAAAGCACTTCCATAAAGCACCACAAAATAAGGACCCACCCTCACCATTCCTCAGGCAAGCTTCTGTCTCAGGACATGTACGCTGTGATTCACTATGCTTAGAATGCTCTTCTCATACATATGCATGGCTCACTCCTTCACCTCTTTTAAGCCCTTACTCAAATGTCATCTTCTGTGTGAAGCCATCTGTGAACACTCAACCCCTTCCCCTCAATACACTCTATTCCTGCTTTCCTTTTACTTTTCTCTTTAGAATTTGTCATCACAAACTTAAAATGGCATTTATGCATTATTTATTTATTTCAGGCCAGGCATGGTGGTTCACGCCTGTAATCCCTGCATTTTGGGAGGCCGAGGTGGAAGGATCACTTGAGCCCAAGAGTTTGAGACCAGCATGGGAAACATAGTGAGACCCCATCTCTACAAAAAATAAAACATTAGCTGATCACAGTGGCATACGCCTGCAGTCCCAGCTACTTGAGACACTGATGTGGGGACTGTTTGTACCCAGGAATGTGAGATTGCTGTGAGCTACGACTGCAACCTTGTACTTCAGTCTGAGCAAAAGAGCAAGATGTTGGCTCAAAAAAAAAAATTTTTTTTCAGAAAGAAAATTGAGTCTTTGAGTGAAAACAACAGATATACCTGTAACTGTCTACAATGCAATAACAATCCTTGACATTGATAAAATCTTTCACTCAAATTTTCTCATCTGATTCTCAATACCATGAGCTGTTTAAAGCAAGTAATGATAAGCCCGTTTTAAAGGTGAGAAAATAAACATACTTTAACTCTCAAAGCATGGAGGTAATAATGTCAAACCTGGGACTGAAGTCTCAATTTTAGTTCCAAACTCTACAATTTCACACCTCCTCTTGCAAATGAAACTGAACCAGACTATGAAATCATATAGCCAAAATGTTATGCTAAGGGTACTAAGCTTTCCTAAACCATCCAGTGTCTATGCAGAATGAGAACAAATTCAGTTCACCCAAGTCACAATTTCAATTTGAGAAATAAGAATGTAAGCTACAGCTGGGCACAGTGGCTCACACCTATAATCCCAGCACTTTGGGAAGCTAGGGTGGGGAATCACTTGAGCCCAGAGTTTCAGACCAGCCTGGGCAATACAGCAAGACGCTGTCTCTATTATAAAATAAAAAATTTAATTAAAAAAATTCAAGCTGCTCCCCATTACTTGTAATTCTAATCCCATGTCTTAATAACATTCAGGAAGAATGCAGGAAATGAGCTGTTTCATTATATACATTAAGAAAATTCTTGTTGAGCTACAGTTGCCAGGAAAAAAGAGAAAATGGGAGAAAGGAAGATGGAACGAGTAAACGAATGAGAACTGAGTTCTAGAAAGAAATGTATAATTATTTTATACTGTTCTGAGTGCCCGGGTTATGTGATTTTGCAGTAGAAGAAAAAAAGACATACCTCCTCAAAATCCCAGCAACAGCTTCCCTTTCTTTGCATAGGTGAGGATGAACAGTTGTAATCCAAAAGGTTTTCCAAAAGTTATTTTAAAAAAGACATAGAAACAGAAGATCCATATGAAAAGAGATCCAATCTGGGAGGATGGACACTGTGTCTTCTAAATCTTGTGACCAAGGGCAACTGCTCACCGAGCGTCAGCATCTGAAGAAAGTGCTAACTGTGGATGTGTCTTCTCCAGAGATTAATACCTGCTGGGACAGAAGAGCAAGAAAAGGAGAAAGAACTACTGAATGCAAATGACTGTCTGACAAACAATGACAGGCTGAGCATCCCAACTTTGAAAGGCCAAAACCCAAAATGCACCAAAATCTGAAAACTTTTGAGTTCCAACATGATGCTCAAAAGAAACACTCATTGGAGCATTTCAGAGTTCAGACTTTCCAACTAGGGATGCTCAACTGATAAGTATAACACAAATATTCCAAAATCGGAAATACTTCTGGTCTGAAGTATATCAGTTCTCAGGCTGCAATTTTTTTTTTTTTTTTTTTTGAGACAGAGTTTTGCTCTTGTTGCCCAGGCTGGAGTGCAATGGCGCAATCTTGGCTCACTGCAAACTCCACCTCCCAGGTTCAAGTGATTCTCCGATCTCACCCTCCCATGTAGCTGGGATAACAGGCGCTTACCACCATGCCAGCCTAATTTTTGTATTTTTAATAGAGACTGGGTTTCATTCACCATGTTGGCCAGGCTGGTCTTGATCTCCTGACCTCATGATCCCCCTGCCTCGGCCTCCCAAAGGGCTGGGATTACAGGCATGAGCCACCGCGCTCAGCCTAAAAATTTTTAAATTAACATTAGTGAAGAAAAAGTAAGTGATCACATGGAGGTAACACCAGTGACCACGCCCAGCTGCCACTGAGTTATCAATGACAGCAATAAGCAAAAGTACACTTCGGCAGGTAATCCAGTTTTCTCTCTGATAATAGTAAAGAAAATATTAAAATCTATTTCAAGTTTTTTGTAGCAAAATGACGGTCATATCACACAACCAATCATAGATAAAGATTTGTCTGCAGTCTGCCAAACAGAGCAACCATTCTGGCAACTCATAAAACAAATATTGTAGAACTACTAATGCAGATGTCCACTCTCAGCAGAAAATGTAGAATAATCATATAAAAAAAAGTAGGTTTTGGCAGAGAAACTAAAAGTTAACATGAAAACAAAGTGATATAAATGTTAATATGACATATAGGGTGGTTTGTATACCCTTTTTAGCTAACATAAAAAACAAGAAATCTGTTATATTTGGCAACAAATTAAGGCAGTATTGATACCTGCTACATCACTGCATTTCTATCAAACCACAAATTATAGAATATATAAAATGAAATACATTGGATGGAACTAGCAGCAGTCAAGACACAGAAGGAAAGATGAGTGAATGTAAAGACACATCAATAAAAACTATCCAAAATGAAACCCAAAATATAAGACCAAAGAAAAAGAGCAGAGCATCAGTAAGGTATGGGACAACTTCAAGAAACCTAGTAATATATATGTGATTGGAATCCAAGGAGGGATGTGTGAATATTTGGAGAAATAATAGCCAAAAATGTTCCAAATCTGATGAAAAGTATAAACCCACAAACTCAAAAAGCTTAACAAGAGCAAAAAACTCAAAGAAAGTTTTATTCCACCAGGGAACAACAAAATCAAATTCCTTGAAACCAGACATAATAAAAATCTTAAAAGGAGCCAGAGGAATATGGAATGAGAGAAAATATTTACAGATCATCTATCATCCAGAATATACAGAGAACTCTTAAAACTCAAAACAAAAAACAACCTGATAAAACTGGGCAAAGGACATTTCTCTAAAGGAGATACATGAATGGCTGATAAACACATAAAAAGATGCTCAATATCATAAATCATTAGGGAAATGCAAATCAAAACTACAATCAGATACCACTCACACCCATTAGGATAGCTATGATTAAAACAAACAAACAGAAAATGACAAGTGCTGGCAAGGATATGGAGAAAGTGGGACCCTTGTGCACTGTTGATAGGAATGTACAATGGTACAGCCACTGGGGAAAACAGTATGGAAGTACCTAAAAAAATGAAAAATAGAATTACCATATGATCCAGCAATTTCGTTTCTGGGTTTATAGCAAAAAAGATTTAAAGTGGGGTCTGTAAGAGATATCTGTACAGCCATGTTCACAGTAGCATTATTCATGATAGCCAAAAAGTAGAAGCAACCCAAGTGTCATATATGGATAAGCAAAATGTGGTACATCATACACAATGGAATACTATGCAATCTTAAAAAAGAACATTCTGAAAATACTACAACATGGATGAACCTTCAGGACATTAAGTGACAGGAGACAGTCACAAAAAGACAAGTACTGTATGATTCCACTTATATGAGTTACCTAGGGTAGTCAAATTCAAAGACAGCAGAATAGTGGCTTCCAGAGGTTGGGGGAGGGGGTCTGGGGAATTAGTGTTTAAAAGAGTTTCCGTTTGCAAGATGAAATGAGTAATGGAGATGGATGATAGTGATGGTTGTACTACATTATGAATGTATTTAACATTACTGAACAACACACTTAAAAATGGTTAACATCAGCCAGGCGCTGTGGCTTATGCCTGTAATCCCAGCACTTTGGGAGGCCAAGGTGGGTGGATCACCTGAGGTCAGGAGTTTGAGACCAGCCTGGCCAACATGGTGAAACCCTGTCTCTACTAAAATTACAAAAAAAAAAAAAAAAATTAGCCAGGCATGGTGGCACACGCCTGTAATCCCAGCTACTTAGGAGGCTGAGGAAGGAGAATCGCTTGAACCTGGGAGGTGGACGCTGCAGTGAGCTGAGATCGCACCACTGCACTCCACCCTGGGTGACAAAGTGAGACAATCAATCAATCAATCAATCAGTAAGGTTAAAATGTGCCAGGTGTGTTGGCTCATGCCTGTAATCATAGCACTTTGAGAGACCAACATGGGAGGACTGTTTGAGCCCAGGAGTTTGAGATCAGTCTGGGCAACATGGTGAGGCCCCATTTCTACAAAAAAATTGTAAAAATTTGCCAGGAAATTGCATCTGTTGTCCCAGCTATTTAGGAGGCTGAGGTGGAAGGATCACTTGAACCTAGGAGGTCAAGGCTGCAGTAATCCATGTTCACACCACTGCACTCCAGCCTGGGTGACACAGCGAGACCCTGTCTCAAAAACAAAGAAACAAAAAATGGTTAAAATGGTAAACTTTTAATTATATGTATTTTACCACATTAAAAAATATATTTTTGGGGCTGGGAGCGGTGGCTCACACTTGTAATCCCAACACTTTGGGAAGCCAAGAGGGATCAATCACTTGAGGCCAGGAGTTCAAGATGAGCCTGGCCAACATGGTGAAACAACATGGTGAAACCTCACTTCTATTTTATTTTATTTTAGAAATAAAAAAATTAAATTAGAGAAAGAAAAAATATATTTTTTGAAAGAAAAATAAAAGCAGCCAGAAGGAAACAACCACACATTACATACAGAAAAAATAAACCCAATGAAAGCAGATTTCTCACTGGAAACAATGCAGGCCAGAAGATGGTGAAACAGCATCATAAAGAAAACATCAACAGTAATTACATATCCTGTGAAAATAGTTTCCAAAACTAAAAACAAAGTCTTCAGATAACCAAATACTAAAAGGATTCATTATTAGCAAATGTACACTACAAGAAACATCAGAAGTCCTTCAATCAGAAGGAAAATCATACCACACAGAAACCTAGACCTATACAAAAGAACAAAGAGCACCAAAAAAAGGTAAAATATATGAATAAACAAACTACAGATGCATACTGGACAAACACTTTTATAATAGTATGAGCAGAATCATTTACATTATTAAAGAAAAAAACAGTATCAAGAATTTTCAGGCTGGGCGTGGTGGCTTACACCTGTAATCCCAGTACTTTGGGAGGGTGAGATGGGAGGATCGCTTGAGCCCAGGAATAGGAGACCAGCCTGGGCAACATAGTGCGACCCTATTTCTACAAAATAAAATAAAAAAAGAATTTATACGTATCTTCCAACATGCTTGTCTTCCACAAACTTCAAAGTACCCTGATTATTAGAACTCAGTTCCCATCACACTTTCCTATAAATCAGTCAATTATTATTTCTTCTTTATAAAATGAAGCTCTAAAGTACAATCCATTTATCTGATAACAGTCTTTTGAAGAAATAAAATTAAAACTAAAATCTCCTTGTTTCCAGCTTAGTATTCTACTACACAAACAGTGGTTTTCAAACACTTTGAAGGGCTTGCCTACAGAGAAATTCTTTGGGATAAAAAAAAAATATGGTGGTCAATATATAATTTATCTATTTTTTTCACTGTCTCAATGGAACCCAAAAGTCATTTACAAATAAGCTACAGCAGGCCAGGCATAGTGGCTCATACCTGTAATCCTAGCACTTTGGGAGGCTGAGGCAGGCAGATTGCTTGAGCACAGGTTTCAAAACCAGCCTGGGCAACAGGGCAAAACCCATCTCTACAAAAAATGCAAAAATTAGCCAGATATGGTGGGACACACCTGTAGTCCCAGCTACTCGGGGAGCTAAGGCAGGAGGATCGCTTGAACCCAGGAGGTCCAGACTGCAGTGAGCTTTCATTGCAACACTGCACTCCAGGCTGGGCAACAAAGTCACACTCTGGTTCTAAATAAATAAATAAATAAGCTACAGCAAAGAATGTTCCTTTTTTTCAAGAAATCTGAAAAACAATAGGATTCAATGAATTGGTCAGGTTGCCCCAAACTAGCAAAAGAAGAAAACTTTTGCCAAGTCTTCCTGAAGAAAGTGAATTTGTCAAAGCAAAGGTGTCAAAGCAATCGCTGCAAAACAAAGCTTTGCCTCCCAAGTAGCTGGGATTACAGGTGCCCACCACCACGCCCAGCGAATTTTTGTATTTTTAGTACAAACATGGTTTCACCATGTTGGCCAGGATGGTCTCGATCTCTTGACCTCGTGATCCACCCACCTCAGCCTCCCAGATTGATTACAGGCGTGAGCCACTGTGCCTGGCCTGAATACAAAATGTTAAACGCAATTCATACACTCGGAGACTGCCTGAGACCACTAGCAGACCTCATAACCCAACTGCACAGTGAGAGACCACTTGCTGCTCTCAGACAGGTAACTGAATGGTTCACATAACTCAGGATGTTCTTCTGACAGAATTCTAGAGGAAGGCTACCTAATGTTACCCTGTCTGGACCAAAATTCTTTATTCTATAAAGACAATAAGAAAATTATGTGATTTCAGTATTCACTAAGGAATACCATATTCCAGGAGAAAGTAGCATTCTTTCAGCTCTTTATCCAAAGTCAAGCCACTGGGTAACTTTCTGCTTTATATGATAATAAACTTAACAAAAGAAATACAGTGGTTACATACTCAAGACAATTGAAAATATATGTTCAAACAAAAGCTTATACAAGAATATCCAAGGCAGCACTATTCATAATAGCAAAAAAGTGGCATTATTCAAAACAGCCTACTGATGAACAGGTACACAAAATGTGGTATATTCACACAATGGAATATTACTACGCCATAAGAAAGGAATGAAGTACTGATACTCGCTACAACATGGATGAATAAAAACACTGTTAAGTGAAAGAAGCTAAAAACAAAAGGGCAGGCCGGGTGCAATGGCTCACGCCTGTAATCCCAGCACTTTGGGAGGCTAAGGCGGACGGATCACTTGAGGTCAGGAGTTCAAGATCAGCCTGGCCAACATGGTGAAACTGTTTCTACTAAAAAAAAAATTTTAAAAATTAGCCAGGTGTGGTGTGTGCACTCGTAATCCCAGCTACTTGGGAGGCTGAGGTGGGAGAATCCTGGGAACCCGGGAGGCACAGGTTGCAGTGAGCCGAGATCACGCCACTGCACTCCAGCCTGGGAGATAGAGTGAGACTCCATCTCAAATAAAATAAAATAAAATAAAATAAAAACACAAAAGGCCAGGTATAATATGATTCCATTTATGTGAAATGTTTAGAATAGGCAAATCCATAGGACAAAAATCAGATTGTGCTTGCCAGGGAACAAAGAGACGGACTGCTTAATAGGTATGGGGTTTCTTTTTGGGGTGAAAACGTTCTAGAGTTTGACAGCAGTGGTGGTTGCACATGTTACACTGTGAATGAAGTAAAAGCCACTGAACTGTACATTTAAAATGGTTAACTACATATTTCAAATCATAATTTGTATAAATTGTATGTTATAGGAATTTTACCTCAAAAAAAAAGATACTGGGCTGGGCGCGGTGGCTCATGCCTGTAATCCCAGCACTTTGGGAGGCTGAGGAGAGCGGATCATGAGGTCAAGAGATCAAGACCACCCTGGCCAACATGGAGGAATCCCATCTCTATTAAAAATACAAAAATTAGCTGGGCATGGTGGCACGCGCCTGTAGTCCCAGCTACTCGGGAGGTTGAGGCAGAAGAATCACTTGAACCTGAGAGGTGGAGGTTGCAGTGAGCCAAGATTGCGCCACTGCACTCTAGCCTGGCGACAGAGCGAGACTCCATCTCTCAAAAAAAAAAAATTCTAAATGTTAGTTATCTTGTACCTGTATCTCCCACTACTTAACAAAATACTGTGAGCATTAAAAAAAAGACCACTCAAAAACACTTTTTAAAATATAACATATTGACATTCTAAGAAAGGCAAAACTATAGAGACAGTTAAAAGATCAGTGAGGTTGCCAGAGGCTGGTGTGAGGGAAGTAAATTGGTGAGACAGAAACTTTCTAGAGCTGTGGAACTAATCTGCAGGATACTGTAATGTTAAACATAAAATACTAGAAGTCTGTCAAAACCCAGAGAAATTTATATCACAAAGAATAAACTTCAATGTGTGCAAATTATTAAATAATTAGGAGATAAAGGTATCTCAGCAAAAAATGCAGACTGTGACAAAATCTAAATCTATTACAAATATATGAGACGACTTCAGGAAGTGAGTAGGGAAAGCTGCTAACCTAAAAAATATTAGAAATGACTGCTATGTATAAAACTAAAGGCAAAAAGAACTATCCATGAGTTTCTAGTTGATAAACTAGTTTCCCACAGGTATACAGATCAACAGTTCTGAAACCACTATACATGTATGCTGGAATTGAATAATCAATTCTGGCAGATGGTGGGAGGCAGGTTTTTCACTGGTGAAGCAGGAGGTTACATATAAGCAAGGAAAGGTTAGAATGACACATGTGGTAATGAATTAGAGTTGGACACATCATGAAGTCATGTTTGGCTTAATAAAGATACAGTTACATATATAAATATAGAGAGAGAGATGTGTATATACACAGGTTAATATGTACACATATATTTCCTTCCTCTGTCAACTGAGAGGGCCTAGAAGCAACAACACTTCAGTACCAACAAGCACACCTATTACCCAGATCTCGGTTTGTAACACCATTCTTCAATAAAAGGTACCAGGGCTCCTTGAGAAATGACTGTTTACAGGACTGGAGCAGAAAACATACAAGATGAACCTTAGAGCATCTTATGTTGCCAGAAAGTAAGAAAGTACACATACAATGATGGAGGTATGTCAAAGAGAAAGGATACAGGAGCCAACTTAAAGAGCTCCCAATGGCCAAAGCTGAAACCATTTAGCAATGAAATTTAAGTAGATACGCCACCCTTAAGGAGGTAGAACATAACTCATCACCACTAAGTGTGGGCTAAACATAGTGACAATTTTCCAGAGTGTAGTAGGAAAGAGAAGAAGAAAGAATAACTTCACAGAAAACACTGCCTCAAGCCAGATGAGCAAGGTTAACATCAACACTGGTAAGTCATACTGGGAGTATACATCCCTAATATGTGATGAGAATGACACTTTACCCCTGTGGTCTTCCTTTCAAAAGCATATTACATTATTGGCCTAACCACAAGAAAAACAACAGATAAATCCCAAAGAACATTCTACAAAAATACCTGACCGTGGCTGGGCACAGTGGTAATCCCTGCACTTTGGAAAGCTGAGGAGGGCGGATTGCTTGGTTCTAGGAGTTCGAGACCAGCTTGGGCACCATGGGTAAAACCCCATCTCTGCAAAAAGTACAAAAATTAGCAGAGCATGATGGCACCCATCTGTGGGCCCAGCTACTCTGGACGTTGAGGTCAGAGGATCACTTGACCCCAGAATGTTGAGGCTGCAGTGAGCTGACATCGTGCCACCGCACTCCAGTCTTGGTGACAGAGGGAAATCCTGTCTCAAAAAAACAAACAAAACCTGACCAGTAATCTTCAAAACTGCCAAGGTCATTAAATACAGGGAAAGTCTGAGAAATTGTCACAAACAAGAGGAGCTAAGGAGATATAATTACTAAATGTAATGTGGTATCGTGGATGGGATCCCGGGATCCTGGGATAGTGAAACAACATTAAGGAAAAACCTGTGGAAATCTGATCAAGTATGGTCTCTGTGATAATGTATCAATATTGGTTTATTAATACTGACAAATGATCACAGGAATGTAAGATGTTAATAACATGGGAAACAGTGTAGGATAGGCAGGCACTCTGCACTATCTTCGCAATGTTTCTGTAAATCTAAACTTTAAAGTCTATTTTTAAAAATTATAACAAATTTATGATAAACTGCATCCCTGGAATTTTATTCAGTGCATCTAGGACACAAAAGATACTTAAAACAGGGTCTTTGCCTTCAAGAAGCTTGTTGTCGCAGTGTGAAGTCAAATGCTCATGAAACTAGTATAAAATACAAAAATAAGAAAAAATTAAATTGAAGAGTAAACATAAAAGTATATTAAGAATATAAAGAAGGTCTAGAATTATCAGGAAAGACTTGGTCAAGGAGATAAAACTTGAGTTTGTACCTTAAAATGTACTTCAAAGTAGCAAAGTTAAAAAAAAAAAGATAAAAAAGATAAACTAGCTCACTTTCAAGAACAACCAGAAGTGTGGAAAAATAAGAAAAAGCTAACAGAAATTACAATGGCTGGGGCATGGTGGCTCATGCTTATAAACCCAGCACTTTTGGAGCCCAACTCAAGGAGGATCACTTGAGGCCAGGAGTTTGAGACCAGCCTAGGCAACATATGAGACCCCGTCTCTCTCTATAATATCTTTAAAAAAAGAAAATAAAACATTTAGCTCTGCAAAGTGAAGACTTAAATGGGAGACATAACAGCAGTGCTCAAACACTTTAAGAGTCATGTGGCAGAACGAACAGAGTTACATCATATACCCATTTAACTTAGAAGCCAACCTCTGGCAGAATGTGACCAATGCTCAAGGGCAAAGAGAGGGACAGCTGTTCAGTGGAGCCACAACAGGAAATGCCAATATGGAAAGACAGGAAACAGGTGGCTAAGTTCTCTACAACTTTTCAAAGGACAGTATGTATGTGAGCCCAAAGAAGTAAAAATCAGATTCAAATGTTTACTGACTATCTTAAGTGCCGAGCTCTTTCAAATACATTATCTTGTTTAATATTCACAACATATCTATGAGCATGGATTAATGTAATAAAGACTTAACATAAAAACAGAATTAAACCCTGCATGGAAACAGGAACATATCAAAATTCTACACCATCCCCCACTCTCTGATACGGACTCCACAGCAGTTTTAAAAAGCCAAATAGTCTGAAGGCCCAGAGATCTATATAATAATTTATTTCCTCTTGCTCTTTCCCCCAGTCAAGCTCTGTGGCTCTCAGCCTTTAATATTAGTAAGAATTTTATACAACTATATATACAAAACATTCATACCATACTTTTGAGCAATTCATGGAATTTTCAAGAAGAGTGTTCATCTTATGGGATTTTTGCCTCATGCACTAACTCAAGAACCTAACCCTGGGATGAGGTGAAACTCCACTGCAGTCTTACTCCATGGGTACTGTAAGGCAGGATCAGGAAGAGGAGAGAGAAAGGTACCATCTTATTACATGAAGAAGAACATTCTAACAAAGACATAAAGGTAAGAATGACATGCTATGTGGGGAAGTTCAACGCTGGAAAACAAGAGCAGCTCATCTGCACCTGCAGACCTTTGCACTCACAGTTTCATTTACCAGGAAAGCACTCCCATTTTTCAGGTCACAACTCAAATACCTTCTCCTTAGTGAGGCCTCCTCTCACTAAGTAACCCTCCACCCACCTTTCAGTCATTCACTTGTCACATCAGCTTGTTTTATTTTCTTCATAATTCATATTAGGGGTCAGCAAACTTTTTCTATAAAAGGCCAGACTATAATCTATAGGCCAAATCCACCTTGCCCCGTTTTCTATGGCCAAGAATGGTTTTACATTTTTAAATGGCTAGGGGAAAATATTTTTTAACACTCATAATATTCTGTGACATGTGAAAACTTTATGAAATTCAAATTTCAGTGTCCCAAGTTTAACTGGAACATAAACATGTTTGTTCATGTACTTTCTGTGGCTGCTTTTGTACTAAAACAGAATTGAGTAGTTGCAAAAGAGATCATATGGCCCAAAAACCCTGATATGTACTGTACTTTCTAGTCCTTCAGCAAAAAAAGTTTACTAATCACTGATTTATATCATTATCTGAAATGATCCTATCTGCTTGGTTGTTGTATATTCCTCATTCCCATACATACAGAATAAAGCTTAATTAGGGAAAAGGCCTTTTCTGTTTTGTCCCAACAATGTAGCTCAGTACTTAGAAAGCATCCTGAAACAAAGTAAGGGCTCAATAAGTATTTGATGAATAAATTAATGAATGGTCCATAATTGCCACTCTGAGGAGCTTAAACCTAAGTAAGCCCTGAGCCATTATATGTTCTGTACATTTATGAGAGGCATAAGTAGTCTTGCAGAAAAGGGGAAATATTCTACCATCAAGAAGGACCAAAGTAATGGTGGTTGGTCACCAACTAGTCTAGGGCACTGGGGTTCTTCATCAAATTGTAGACTACAGGTCTTTTGTGCTCATAAAAAAGTCCTACTGCAAGGTGTCACAACACTGTCAGCAGTCTGTGCTTCTGTTTATCTTAAGATGCAAATGCTCTGAGAAATCTCATTCTTATACACAGTACACAGCACCTACACCATATCAAATCTTAATCAATGCTCATATTATAACAGATCTCCATCACATGCTAATGAATTTTTAAAGTCTAAAATTTTCCTATGCTGTTGATCAGCACCCTATAAGCAGTTCAAAACTCTTTAGAAATTAAAAGGTTGCCACCCACAGACCAGAAGCAGCTTTTTAATCTTTCTACACTAGCCAGAGAGTGGGTGTGTGATTGCAAAAAAAATACAAGCCAACTCTGTTGGTAGAGGACAAGGTTATTGTTAAGTTAAAATGCCATCTATAAACATCGTTTTGTCACATGACACTAGTAAAACTACCACCTACTCACAATCTGAGTTTCGATCTTCTAATATACGGAGAAAAAACTGTATCTACCTCCTGGAACAAATCAAAGTTTTGTTTTATTTTAAAGCAGCTATCTGATATTTAAGCCCTGGATTGATTTTTTTTAAAGAACAGAATAAGCTAATTTAGGAATTCAGACCTTTTATAGAGATGCTTATAGTACAGGTACCTCTGATGGCTAGGCTCTACCCAACACTAACATGTAACGTGTCACAAAAGCCAACGGGCGTTGCGGGGGCCGGGGGTAGCCAACAGCTCAAGTGAGCTGCTTCACTCAGCGGCAGATTCACCTGGGGATTCCTCACCAAGAATGTTGTTAAGGGACGAACCAAACCAACCACGAATGATACCCCTTTACCGAGGCTGAAAAAGCAGAGATTCGCAAGCTATAAACCGATCTCTGGCCCTTTAGGGAAGGTGCAACTCGCTGCACTCCTTCCCCTATCCTACAGGGATTAACAGGGGGCATCCTGAGGCCAAGCTCAGCCAGCTAGCTACTTCTCACATCCCACCTCCCACCATCTATTCTCTCCAGTACGCCGGGCTCCCTCCTCCCCTCGAACGACGGTTCAAAATCAAAACAAAAGGTGCAAAACTGGTTTCAGGTGGAAATGGCTAAGTCCTGGTGGCTAACTTCTGGGACGCCATGGCGATCGAGGGCTCCTAAAACCCCAGACCCCGACGGGAACCGGCTCCTAACAGTCCCTCGGGCCTCGGCCCGACTTCTCACACGCCCCTCCCTCACCTCGGCCCTGGGATGCTGGGAAGGGGACGAGGCGAGGGGTTGGAGAGGGAACCCCAGGTCAAAATGACAGCGGAATGAGCCGGGAAAGGAAAGAACCCCCGTGGGATGCTGGAGGTCGAGTCCTAGGCCCGGGGCTTCAACCTCGAACGGGGGCGACGGCGGGTCCGAGCCCCGACAGGCCGCGAGCGGGAGGCCAGGCCCGCGTCCGCTGCGCCGCCGGGCCACGCTCCCTCACGATTGTCCCCACCCACCGCGGAGGGCCGTGAGGGGGCCGCGACCGGCGCCAGCGTCCGGGGCGGGGCGCTCACTCACCGGCGGGGAGGGGAGCAGCAGC
>NW_016808004.1:3602569-3620998 GCF_001698545.2 Rhinopithecus bieti | reverse complement strand
ACAACCTCCGCCCCGGCCGGCGGCGCACGCGCAAGGGAGCGGGCGGACGGGCGCGCGCACGCCGCAGGGGGCGGGGATGGGCCCTGGAAGGCGTGGCCCCGCCCCTAGCCCGCCTACCCACGCGGTCGCTGGGCTGGGTGAGCTGCGCCGCTGCAGGTAGTGCTGAGTTGCTCCAGGTGAGCTCCTCCTGGCAAAAAACTCTTGGAACCGAGCCACCCTCGCCCTAGCAGCAACGCCCCTGAATAATATGGGGTTTCGTCGGATTTCTGCGCGCCGCTCTGGATCACACGTTTGTTCTCCCTAGTTGAGTCGCAAGGCCTTCCTTCGTTCCACCTAGCAGGCTGCTTGGAAAAGGGCAGAGACTGTCATTATTTTGCACCAGGTATTACCACTGAAGGAATCGTAAGCAGCCACCAGCCTATCCCTTTATAATTCCCATTTTCCTAATTATTTTATTTTTATTACTTATGTAATGAGACTTCTTCCGTGTTCAAGGAGCTGGGAGTACCATATGGGGTCAACGGAGTCCCTGACCTCATGAAGTTTGAGATCTGGTGGAGAAGGAAAACATTCATGGGAGAATCAGACAAAATTAAGTTTTCAGTTAGTAAAAATCTTCTGAGGGGTATATGGTACTGAGAGAATCTTTATGGGGGAATTGATTTAGTTGAGGATGAAGAGGGTAGAATCTGAGAAATTGAGTTGGGAGGAGTTAGTTGCTCCAAGGGGTAAGGTCTTGGCATGGCCAGAATGGGGAGCGCTAAAGAACATTCAATGTGGAGTAGACTGCGAGTGTGGGAAGAGGTAGGCAAGAACGGGTGAGGATTGGGGACCTATTTATTTATTTATTTATTTATTGAGACAGAGTCTTGCGCTGTCACCCAGGTCACCCAGGCTGGAGTGCAGTGGCTTGATCTCAGCCCACTGCAACCTCCTTATCCTGGGTTCAAGGGATTCTCCTGCCTCAGCCTCCTGAGGAGCTGGACTATCGGCACGCGCGCTACCACACCTGGCTAATTTTTGTATTTTTGTTAGAGATGGGGTTTCGCCTTCTTGGCCAGGCTGGTCTGGAACTCCTGACCTTGTGATCCGCCCGCCTCGGGCTCCCAAAGTGCTGGGATTACAGGCGTGAGCCACCGCACCCGGCCGGATTTGGGACTTTAATCTGAGTGCTTGAGAGAAGCCATTCAGGTTTTTTTCAGCAGGGTTGCTGGGGAAAGAACTTGATCATTATGTCTGTTTTTTGTTTTTGAGAGGCAGACTGGAGTGCAGTGGCCGATCTTGGCTCACTGCAATCTCCACCTCTCGGGTTCAAGTGATTCCCCTGCCTCAGCCTCCCTAGTAGCTGGGACTACAGGCACATGCCACCACACGCAGCTAATTTTTTTTGTATTTTTAGTGGAAACGGGGTTTCACCATGTTGGCCAGGATGGTCTTAATCTCCTGACTTCATGATCCACCTGCCTTGGCCTCCCAAAGTGCTGAGATTACATGCGTGAGCCACGTCACCCCCAGCCCATTATGTCTGTTTTTAAGTTACTTAGATAGCAATGTGAAGAGTAGTCTGATGAGAGTCTCAAAGCTGGGGCTGGGAAGCCAGTTAGGAGGTCACTGGCCAGGTAGTAAAGGCAAGGCAGGAAGGTGGTGGCAGAGAAGAGCACTATTTAGTGGTAAAATGGACAGGACTTGGCAATGAATTGAATGAGGAGTAAAGGAGACGGAGGTGGCAAGGTTTACTTAGATTTGAGGTTGGTGGAGGATGCATTTATAGATTTCAGAAGCACTGAGGGAGCCACCTGAGGTAACTCAAAATGGATGATAAACCTAAATTTAAAAGCTAAAACTATAAAAAAAAAATTTAGAAGAAAACATAGAAAAAGTATTTGTGACCTTGGGATAGGCAAAGATTTCTTAGGACACAAAAAGTATGAACCATAAAAAGTGATTTATGGCCTGGCTCACACCTGTAATCCCAGCACTTTGGGAGGCCAAGGCAGGCAGATCACTTGAGCTCAGGAGTTCAAGACCAGCCCGGGCAACATAGCAAAATGCTATCTCTACAAAAAATACAAGTTAGCTGGGCTGTGCCTGTAGTCTCAGCTACCTGTGGGGCTGAGGAAGGAGGATCACTTGAACCTGGGAGGTAGAAGTTGCAGTGGGCTGAGATGGTGCCACTGCACTCCAGCCTGGGTGACAGAGTGAGACCCTGTCTCAAAAAAAAAAAAAAAAAGCGATTGGTAAGTTGAACTCTATCAAAATTAAAAACTGGTACTCTTTGAGAGACACCATTAAGAAAATGAAAAGGCAAGCCACAGGTGGAGAGTTTGCAATAGAAATCATTAGACAAAAGTCTTGTATCCAGAATACATGAAGAACTCTTATAAATGAATAATAAACCAGCCCAATAAACCAATGGGCAAAGGCTTTAGTAAATAGTTCACAGGATATAAAAATGGGCTATAAGCAATGGAGAGATTATCAACATCTTTAGTCAACTAGGGATTTTTCCATTTAAAACCACAACACTCTCATTAGGATAGCTAAAATTTAGACTGATGACCCGGCAATCACACTCCTACACATCTTCTTAACCATACTTGATCTCTAAAGGCTGACAATAGCAGACCAGGGACCCTGTAATCCCAGCACTTTGGGAGGCCAAGGCAAGAGGATCGCTTCAGCCCAGGAGTTCAAGACCAGCCTGGGCAACCTAGAGACCTCACCTTTACAAAAAACCTTTTTTTAATTAGCCAGTGTGGGAGTGTACACCTGTAGTCCTAGCTACTCGGGAACCTGAGGCAGGAGGATCCCTTGAGCCCAGGAGTTCAAGGCTGCAGTGACCTATGATTGCACCACTGTACTCCAGCCTGGGTAACACAGCAAGACACTATCTCTTTAAAAAAAATATTTTTGGCCGGGCGCGGTGGCTCACGCCTGTAATCCCAGCACTTTGGGAGGCCAAGGCAGGTGGATCATGAGGTCAGGAGTTTGAGACCAACCTGGCCAACATGGTGAAACCCTGTCTCTACTAAAAATACAAAAATGAGCTGGGCGTGGTGGCGTATGCCTTTAATCCCAGCTACTCAGGAGGCTGAGGCAGGAGAATCGCTTGAACCTGGGAGGCAGAGGTTGCAGTGAGCCGAGATCTCACCATTGCACTCCACCCTGGGCAACAGAGTGAGACTATGTCTCAAAAAAAAGATAAAAAATAAAAAAATTTAAAGACAATAGCAAAGTCATACTTTCACTTAACATGATATAACTATCCTGCATACTATTGAAAATGTAACAACACTTTTCCCAAGGGGATGCAACGTCCTTGAGTGATGTTTCTTCTCCACCTTTGATGTCCTATAACTTAATACTGCAATATAAAGTTACCTATTATTAATACATCTCCATCCTATAGTAGCAACCGAATTTTCTGCTTAGTAATCAGGATTAGTCACCTCAGCCAGTAGAGGAACTTCCTACTTTACCTGTTGTTTAGAGGCATGAAAGACCCTAAGTGGCCAGGTGACTGCCTCAACTCCCAATTCAATGGAAATGTTGTTGGGTCTCCTGGTGGAAGCGTTCCTTCTTTTGGAACTAAGACCTCTTGGTCAGAAGAGCTTCTGGCCATTTCTACTTTCAGGCAAAATGAACAACCAAGTACACTGCTCAAAGTTCTGCCAACTGGGGGAATTTTTTTTTCACCATTATTCTTCAGGGATGTCCCAGAAAGGGACACTAGTTTTGTTTTCACCTGGTGCCTGCATATTGTGCAGAACCGTCATAAACCTGGGCTATAAACCACAACTGAGTTTTCCCTTCTTCAGTCAACTGGTCGTAAGGAATGCCCCATGAAGCCATAGGTGCAGGCTGGGAGAGAGAAGGTAATGTAGCAGGAGTGGGGGCCATGGACATTTGGGCCACTTCCTCATGCAACTTACCCATGCCTTCAGGGCCCATTTGAGCCCAATCTCATATATACCACTTCAATTTGATAATGGAGTGTTGCTGTGAGTGCACAACTTTATAGCTTGGTGGATCAGATAACACTTAGTTCATGATGAGCAGCTCAGGTCACATGGTAACTTGATGACCCACAGTTAACTGTTCAGTCTCAGCTGAGGCCCAGCAAGCCAAACGTTGTTTCTCAAGAGGACAGTACTAATCTGCAGGGCTTTGCTCCAAAATCTTACGGTTCTGCAGCATGATTCACCTACAGTGGCCTGCCAAAGGCTCTAAACAGCATCTCTATCAGCCCCTTGCAGAATGAGGCTCTGGGTTTGCTTTCAGAAATCATGGCCCTAAGGGTTCCTTTCAGGACAGATATAGAAGCTTCCAGGCCATCTATGCATAGCTTAAAGCTTTAAACACTTAAAGCTGGGAATTTGAAAACCTGAGCTCATCCTTTGCCTACTTTCTTCAGTGCAGTTTTGGCCAATGCCATTCTGTTCCTTAGTTTAACTAAAATATTCTAAGGTAAAAAATACACAGTTACTCATGACCTTGCTTTCTATAGGTGTTTCATTAGGCATATTCAATGCTTTATCATGCGATGGACTCCCAATGCCCTCTTTACCACTGAAAACAGAGTCGCTAGTGCCTTTAAATGTAATACAAGAGAACCAATTCAAGAAAATGCAGAACCAATTAAGAAAACTCATCCTCAAGATTCTGTTCCTCTAGAGCCACTGAAAGTGGCACTGAAAGTACGAAATCGATATCAGTCAGGGTTGCAACAGAGAAGCAGAACCAGTAGGAGATACACAGTGAGAGATTTATTTCAAGGAATTGACTTATGTGGGGTGAGGGGGGCTGATTAGGCAAATTGGAAGTCTATAAGGCAGGCAGGAGAATAGGCTGGAACTTTCAGGCAAGGGCTGAAGTCACAGTCCCCAGGCAGAATTTCTTCTTCTTCAACTCTGCTTTTAAAGACTTTCCGGTGCTTCGGCGGGCGGGCGGCTCCCGGCGCCCAGCCCGGGCCGGGGTTCTCGGGCGGGCGGGAGCTAGGGGACGGGCCCCAGCGAAGGGGGCGCGCGGGCCGACAGGGGCGGGCCGGGGGCGGAGCCAGTGCTGGAGCACATTCCCCGGCGGCGGGCTGCTGAAGCCGTGCAGACGCGGATCGTAGCGGGTGGCTGCTGCTGTGAGGCGGTTGTGGAAGGTGTGAGGAGGCTGTGCGGTGAGTGCCGCGCTCGCTCCGGGCGTTCAGCCCTACCCCCGCTCCCTGCGTCCTCCCAGGCCCAGCGCCCGCCCGGGCACCTGGGCGGCGGAGCCTTTGTTTTGCCACCTCAGTCGGGGCGGCGGCGAGCAGTGAAGCCCGCGGAGCGAGAGACCTGGCCCGGGGGCGGGAGCCTGGGCCGGGGCCGGGGCAGCCAGGCAGCGGGTTAAGGCTTTTGATTTAGGGAGAGGGACCTGGGGGTAACCTAAGGAAAGGCCTCAGGTCATCGGAGGGGAGACCTCACCCGGGGGCGGGAGGCTGGCCTGGGGCCGGGGAGGCCAGGCAGCAGGAGGCCGGGCCGGGGGAACCGAGGCCGGGGCCGGGAGGTCGGGCACGGGGCACCGAGCTCCGAGGGCCGGAGACCTGGCGGCCGGACCTGGGGCCGGGAGGCCGGACCGGCCAGCGGGAGGCAGCGGCAAGCTGGAAAACGGATGGCGCTGCCGCGGGCGGAGGAGTAGCCCCGGGAAGCGGTGCGGCGAGGGCTGGGGCGGCCGGGTGCTGACTGTGAGGTACTCGCCCTCGGGGCTGATCCTTCCAATTTTGGGCGAGGCTTCCGTCTCTGCTGCCTTCCATGCCTGGGGCCTGGATTATCCCGGGTTGACTGTGTAGTTTAGCTCTTCCAGAGAGCTAGTTGCAGGGTTTAAAATCCAATTCCTTTTCGGCCCTGCAGAGTTTCGTGAGTGCTCACAGCTCATACCTGTGGCTGTGTATCCGTGGCCACAGCCGATTGGCGTCGCCTTGAAATCCCAGGCCACGAGGAGTGAGCGAGCCCTGCTCACGCTCGGCCCTCTTGTTTTCAGTGGGTGTGCCCTGCACTTGCCTCTTTCCCCCATTCTCAGTAAGTGGCACCCAAGCAAGAAACCGGAAAACATCCTTCTCAGCCCCCTCTCGCCCACCCACTTCTTTTCCCGCTTAGTCACCAAGCCTTGTCGACCCTGTAAACGTCTGCCAGATCTGTCCACGTCTCTCCATCTCCACAGCAGCCTCTTCCCTGGTCTCTCCACTTCCAGACCTGCCTGCTCCTTTATAGTCCACTTTTTACAGCACAGAGGGATCTTTATGAAATGAAAGTCTAGAAAGCTCGTCCTTTGCCCTTAGGTTAAACCCAGCACTTAATATGGCTAACAAACCCCAGCGTGTGTTGGGTCCTGAGTGCCCCCACCCCTCCTTATCTTTAGCACCGATTCACTTTCTGCGCAGCAATGCTGACCTTCATAGCTAGTGTCTGCAACACCTCTGCATTCCCTTTCTCCCGCCATCACATTTGATGAGAAGTAAGAGCTGCTACTTAAACTTCTGTGTTCATTAAAACAGTTCAAGGTTCAATCTTCCTATGCTGTGTTCTTTCTGCAGCCAGCACTCCCTAAGAGAGATGTGTCATATCCTTTGCAGTTGCTTGTTTACTGTCTTCCCTGCTAGATTTGCAGGCAAACTCCAGGAAGGACGGACTTGGTTTATCTTGGTGTCCTTAGTGCCTTTCCCCAAATGCGGGGCCTGGCACAACGCAGTGAATGCCCGTCCGTTGTGTTTTTACTTTTATGCCCTATCTAGAAAAAGTAGACCTGGTTTAGGATTATTTAGCAAATAATAGTTAGAAAAGAAATGGTAGAGGTGACATGGAGTCACTGAAACCATGTAAACCTGCCAGATAGCAGAAAGAGGGCCAGGAAAGGTGGTTAGACTAGACTGTATCGAAATGGGCTCAGCCACTGTGAATGTGCGTGCTGTGGTTACATAATCTCTAAAAGTGAAATGTAAAGCTTAAATCATCTCTATCACAGCCCGATGCCTGGGCTTTGGTTTTGCTTTGCCTTTTGCAAAAGAAGGTTTTGAAAGTGAAAATGTGTTTTAGTAAATGGACGAGCAGTTTATTGGAGTGTGGCAATAAAACCTGTTCAGAGTAAGAGACGTTAGACATTGTACCTAGTTAAATCAGGTTTGCTTTTGCTATCCTGAATAAAGGCCTTGCCTCTTGCCTTTTGAAGAGACTGGCATCTGATATAGGCAATTATAATGCTTCTTCACTGTTTTGCTTTCAAACCTCATTTAACACAATCTCCTACTGCTTCATCCCCCTACAAAGCAGTCTTTATTTTCATGAATGATACATTACATTGCTTCTGGTGCCTACTATTAGATGTTTAAGCTCTGCCCCAAAGATAGGAAGCACTGGTGTTTGGGCCTAAAAAAAGATGTGAGAATTCTTAGGTTTATATAATGTTCTTTCTCTGCATGTTTTGTTCTTACCTTCGCATGTTGCCTGTAGGGCTTCTTTGCATTACAATAATGAAATCAAGCTACCTGATACATATTGGACACCGTCTGGCATCTGCTTTGTTGAGCCACTTTTGAATACCGGTGAGCATCGGTATAAGCCCTGCATAGAGATAGGGTTTGTCTCTTCCACTGCTTGATACACTCAGGGTCTAGTATAGTACTCTGCACACGGTTGGTGTTCAGTAAATTGTTATGGTGCAAATATCAAATGAATAAATGCTACTGAATCTGACTTTTGGCATTTTCAGTCTTCCAGACAGTAGGATTTCTTCAAGCGGTTTTAAACCTGAATCTGATTCTGCAAAGTAGTCATTCTTGGTGGGAGTGGTGAGGCTTTAAAGTTATCTGTAATTGTTATAAAAAAGCATTCAAGATCCTCCATTTTACACTTACATAAATCATTTAGATCTGTGAAGGCTTTCCCATTTTCTCCTTTTGTACCTCCAAAAACACTATCCTAGGACTTCACGTGGCACAGGGAAGACAGACCTTTTGCACATGGTAAGTGCCATTCTTTCTGACTTGTGTCATAAACTCGGAGGCTTTGAATAGTGGGGAGTGCTCTATACTGTCTTCCTGGTCACATGGCCCATGCCAGAGAAAAGGAAAAGATGGTTTGTTTGTATAGTACAATGGAACTTATTTCAATTTATTCTGTATTTGATTTTACATTCCTGTTCTCATATTTTTACCTTAATTACGTAATAAATATTAAAAGATTGACTTCACCAGGTCCAGTGACAATAGCCAGTTTGATAATTCTTGTATGTACCCAAATGAATTCAGAGACCAGATGGGGAAAGATTTTGATAAAACCTCTGGTACATTACAACTGAAGTCTTTTCTTGTCCACGAACTATTGTGAAACAGATGTTCTTTCTGTTTCATTTGCTAAATCTGGAAACCTGACTGCTTTTGAGACTTTTTCCTCTCTACAGGTAATAAATATAATCCTGATACTTTTCAAGTTGTTTGACAGAAGTGTAATCTCCCCAGAAGTCCTACTGGACAGGCTTCGCTTTTCCTTTGGAGGAACACAGAGATATAGGAAATATGTTTTAATGAGTTATACCGAATGCTGAGCATAAAACTAATTATTTTACTTTTATTATTATTATTTTTAGAAGCAGAGTCTTGCTCTGTCACCCAAGCCCAAGTGCAGTGGTGTGATCATAGCTCACTGCAGCCTCCAATTCCTACGCTCAAGTGATCCTCTTGCCTCAGCCTCCTGAGTAGCTGGGACTACAGGTGTGTGCCACCACACCAGGCTACTTGTTTTTACTTTTTTGTAGAGATGGGGTTTCTCTGGCCTCCCAAAGTGGGATCGCACAGGGATTACAGGCGCTAACCGTGTCTGGCCTATTTCACTTTAGAAGTAAATTGAATGCCACATGCAGAGTTTGTTAAATTTGTTTAAAAAAGAAGGAAAGAAAAAATAAAAATAAACTACCTAGTCGCATCAGAAATGCCATACTCATTTTTGCCATTTTTTCATTCATTAGAATTCAGTGCATTATGTTATTTTGGTATCTCTGCAGTAACTATCATGTTATTTATGTTCTTTGTCTTATTTAGAGCTTCTGAGATTATGGATTTTTGTTTCCTTCCCTGAAATTAAGTGTTATCACTCATATGGTACTAAACTGTCTACAGAATAGTGGGAGTCTTCCCTCTTTGAGTTGGGAAGATCCTAGTTTGAATCCTGGCTGTGCCGCTTTAAAGTTCATTAACTTCTCTTAGCCTCAGTTACCTGCACTCTGCAGTGGGGATCTTTATTCCTCAGAGTGTCACTGGGAGGACTCACGAATAATACGCTTGTACTTTGAGTTCAGTACCTAGCCTGTATGAGCCAGCAGTAAGAGGGACAGTCATCACACAGCGCTTTGCACATACCTCTCATGTCACATGCAGCACTGTTCTTCCTTTGGCTACTGTCTTGGTAAATCTTTACTAGTAAATGTTTCTTAAAAGCATTTACATTCATGGACATGATTCAGAAACTAACAGAGTTGTTTTTTAGGTCTCATTTTGAGATTTAAAAACCGTTAGGGCAGAGGCCAGATTTTATTTCTTACCTCAGAGTTTTCCTGTAGGACAGAAACCAGCAATAGCCTAATGACGGGTAACAGATGAGCTGATTAAGAATTCTAGAGATTTAACATTTAAATTAGGATTGCCAGTTTTAGAGACTGGCAATCCTAATTTAACATCTCCTTTCGAATTCCCCACCACAGGCACACTTTCACACATTCACTCTTTAATAACAGGTTGTTTCAAATTGTTAATACTTTTAGCTTAATATAGAAATTTCACTTCAGAAATTAATTTTTATTTCTCTGTCTTAATGCTGTAGATGTTGCATTCTGCTTTACTTCATTATTGTAATGAGTAGTTGGCTCGCCACCATGTAAATAGGGAGAACATTCCAGTTTTTTACTTGTGTAGGAAAACACAGCTTGAAATGTCTAAATATCTATTTTAGAGTGAAGTAAATTTATACTGACAGTATTTTTTAGTGTTTGAAGACCTGACTGTTACAGCGTTGGTGGCAAGTGTTAAGGGATCCAGGAACTAGACAAGTGATTCTGAGACCTGAGTTCCAGGTTTCTAAGTAATATCAGTTGGTCTACTGAGAACTTTGCCATAAACATATGCGTTCAGAAATTTCCTTTTTTAGCAGCAGCATCCTGAATTGATGAAAAGAATTACATCAGCCCAGTAAAAAACAATTCATGTTAAGTCCATTGCTATGCCAGGATAAACTTTTAAATCTCAATTATTTTCCTGTTTATGTTTTGTCAAATAAGAATGTTCTAAAACCTAAATTCTGTTTTCATTTAAGGCAGTGAATATTTCCCATATGATATGATTTTTTTATCCTTCTAAGATGAGATCACCTTCCTCAGAATAATTTGTACTCTGCTGGGCACTAGCTAATGGAGGTGATGTCATGCTAAGCAGCACTTGAGTGAGTTTTGTGGGAACCAAAGCTCTGCTCCCAGGAGTGTGGATTTGGTGCTTTCATGTGGAAAAAGTAGATGATGACACGTAGAGAGCAAATGTGCGCATGTCTGATGCTGTAAGGATTTCATTTACCATCATAAAAATTTTTAGAAGTGTATCAAAATAAACTGATCACTGAGGCAATGTAGGTTGTTCAGATCCTAATGATGAAGTTGATGAAGTGCACTCTAGTATTTGTCCCTGAGAAATCTTTATCAAATAGACAATATTTTAAATCCTTTTGTAGAAGAATTTGTTTTTTCTTTCAGCGACCAACTCTCTTACTAAAATAAAATTATCTGTTGTGTCTAATATCAGAAATGATTAATTTATAGTTATTTGTATTGATTGGTCTCTTTGAATTTTTTAACTTTATTGACTTGATGTATAGAAAGAAAATTACTTTTAAGTTAAGTCACCTAATATTTAGAGGAGATCTTAGATTGGTCTGAGCCAGGAAGCAAATATTTTAAGTACTCTGAAAAGCTGGTCACTATTTAAAGTTTCCACCACCAGTCACAAGGGGAGAATAATTTTATCCCACAGTTTTATTGCTGGCGAAAGACACAAGTTTATTGAAAGTTGGTATTTCGGTGTGAGAGTTACTGGACTGTTTGCAGAAGTGTTGAAAAGAGATCTTCAGAGCCTTGGTTGTCTGTGGAAGCTGGTCAACATTCGGGGGTTCCTGAGCACAGACTGTGAGCCCTGCATTTGGCAAATGCATTCAGAGAGCCAATCTGAGGCAGACTGGGGGCTAGAAAGGATACTGCCAGGAGCTCCAAGCTCAGCTTCAGAAATTAAGTGTTATTTCCCAGTTTTTAAATTAGACTTCATTTTTTAGAGCAGTTTTAGGTTCAAACCAAAATTGAGAAGAATGTACAGAGATATCCTATATCCCTCCTGCCCCCCCCCCCGCCCACATGCGTGGTCTCCCCCATTATCAACATCCTGCACCAGTGTGTACACTGACACATCATCACCCACACTCCGTTGTTCACAATCAAGTTCACTCTTGGTGGTGTTTGTCCTGTGTGTTTGGACAATTTTACAAGGACGTGTATCCACCATTATAGTGTCACACAGAGTAGTTTCACTGCCTTAAAAATTCTCTGTACTAGCCGGGCACAGTGGCTCAAGCCTGTAATCCCAGCACTTTGGGAGGCTGAGGCGGGCGGATCACGAGGTCAGGAGTTCGAGACCAGCCTGGCCAACATGGTGAAACCCATCTCTACTAAAAATACAAAAATTAGCCAGGCATGGTGTCATACAACTGTAATCCCAGTTACTCGGGAGACTGAGGCAGGAGAATCACTTGAAACCTGAAGGCAGAGGTTGCAGTGAGCCAAGACCATGCCACTGCACTCCAGCCTGGGCAACAAGAGCAAAATTCGATCTCAAAAAAAAAAACAAAAATTATCTGTGCTGTCTCCCTCCCTCTTAGCCACTGACAACCACTAATCTTTTTACTGTCTCCGTAGTTTTGCCTTCTCCAGATTGTCAGATAGTTGGACTCATGCAGTATATATGGCCTTTTCCAACTGGCTTCTTTCACTTAGTAATAATGCATTTAAAGTATCCTACATGTCTTCATGGCTTGCTAGCTCATTTCTTTTTAGCGCTGAATAATATTCTGTTCTCTGGATATACCATAGTTTATTTCTTCATTCACCTACTGAAGGACATCTTAGTTGCTTCTGGTTTTGACAGTTATGAATAAAACTGCTATAAACATCTGTGTGCAGGCTTGTGTGAACATAAGTTTTCAGCTCCTTTGGGTAAAAACCAAGGAGTGCATATTTACCATATGGCTGGATCATATGGTAAGAGTGCGTTTAGTTTTGTAGGAAACTGCCAAACTGTCTTCCAAGTTGGCTGTACCATTTTGCATTTCCACGAGCACTGACTGAGCATCCCTGTTGCTCCACATCCTCGCCAGCATTTGGTGTTCGTGGTGTTCTGGATTTTGACCATTCTGCTGGGTGTGTAGTGATATCTCAATGTTGCTTTAATTCGCATTGCCCATTATGTGCAATCTGTGTATCTTTTTGAGGCCCACTGGATTTTCACTTTAGATTTTCTATAGATTGGCCATAAAGTCTTGAAACAAACATATTTCCTCATGGATTATAATGCAGTATCAGTAAACTATTATGTGTTCACCTGTGTTTCCAGACTTGTTAGCTACCCTGTACTGTTCTCTCAGTTAATCAAGTCAACCACAATTTGTTTCTCAACCGCAGGTGGCTAATGATTTTGTCTGTGGTCTGTCCGCTTTGAATTGATGTGCATGGGGCAAGTTGGTCTCTATGATATTTATGGTTCAAGGAAGTTTGAGATTTCCTGCTACCTAATACATGTTTATTGTACCTATGAAAGAAAAAAAGAAAGGCAGATAGACGGGAACTGTTACTGAGCATGATAGAGGCAAGGAAGGGTGGCTACTTTGACAGGAGAATACCCTTATTTTTGTCACCCTTGAAACAGGGCCAAGAGTTGAAATTGGCTAGAACAATCCTGACCTTTGTTGATACTATTTTATAGAATAATATTTGTTGCTATTTTCTCACTAAAAAATTGCAGATGTTATAGAAAAAAATAGAAGATATAGAGGAATGTTAGGAGTAAGTTGTCAGTAATGCCATCACCCAGACAGCCACTATTAATAAATATGTTAATATGTAGTATGTACTGAGTGATGAATGGCAGGTCACGTAGCTGTCTCGGTTATCAGATCAACTGTCGTGGTATGGCAGTGCTTATGTTCACGTAACCCTTATTCATTTTTGTTGTTAATCCCTTTCTTCGCCCAATTTATAAACTAAACTTTTTCATAGGTCTGTATGTATGGGAAAAAAACATGCTGCATATAGGGTTCAGTACTGTATTTGGTTTCAAGCATCTACTGGGGGACTTGGGAGGTACCCCCTGCCCCTGCCCCTGCCCTGCAGGTATACTACTATATAATTATTCTTCTATCTAAAGTAAGAACTTCTGGAAGATAGGAACTTTGTCTTGTCTTCCACTCTTCCTATTTCCCAGGATGATATCTGGCACAAAGTATTTGTTTACTGACAAACTAAAAGATGATTTATCCCCCTTACACTCACATCTTCCCTTGGTTTTCCAGAAAGCCTACAGAAGTAAGATGGTAGAAAAGCAAAGTCTTCATAGAAATGCAGAGCATAGACTGGCTCTTGGAGAAGGTCAAACATCACCGTCTCCTGTGTTTAAATTGAGATGGTGGCGCTGGCTCTCCTCAATATTATTAATGCACCTTTCCCCACTAGGGATGCACACAAAACTGGGAGAGAGGGGAGGAAGAAGCTTAGCTTTGTCTTAATAGAAGGGAAGAAATTATGTTTTCCAAGAGACCTTGCAATTGGGGACCTTGGTAATGAGTTTCAGTTTGGGAAGATAAAGTTCTGGGATGGATTCCAACAATGTAACTGTACTCAGTGCCACTGAACTGTACACTTAAAAATGGTAAATTTTGTGTCTATTTTACCACAGTTTTAAAGATTAAAATTTTTAAAGTGGGGAAGTTACCTAGGACTTTCTAGAAGGACTTTTGTGGGTTAGCAATTCCTGTTATAGGATTGTGTATTATTTTGGTATTTCTGATTGTATCGTAGGAGTGAGGTTAAAGTTGTATTTTGACTGGAATTTTTGACATTGTCAGGGTCTCTAGAGCCTGGAGAAGGTCATTCAGTATTTTTGTTCTTGTTTTTTGTTTTGCCTTTGGTCTTGTTTTCCTCTATGTGGGGAGGTGGATTGCCATGGGAAGCACCTTTGCTTCTGAAAAGCCAGAGAATGCCTGGTAGAACCGCAGAAAAGTAGTACGGAGCTGGCTTCTTCAGAGGCAGCATAGCAGAGTGGGAACAGGGCCCTGCCACTTAGCTTGTGACTGTCGACAAAGTCACTTCACCACCAGAAGTTGGGTTTTCTGACTTTTAGAATTTGGGAAAGATTAAAAATGAGTGCCTTGCAGAGCATCTGGTGTATATTAAGTGCTCAATAAGTGATAGTTGCTTTGCTTATAAGAACAGGTTCACATTGTGAGATATAACTGTGTGATGGAAGAATGAAAGCAGAAACTGTAGTTTTTTTGCTTTTACGTTTCGTGGGCCATTTTACTACCCTAAATGAGACGGTGGGTTTCCAAAACCCAGTTTAAAAATAAAGACTAGGCCGGGTCCGGTGGCTCTTGGCTGTAATCCCAGCACTTTAGGAGGCCTAGGTGGGCAGATCGCTTGATCCCAGGAGTTGGAGACCAGCCTGGGCAATGCAACAAGACCCTGTGTCTACAAAAAATACAAAAATTAGCCAGACACGGTGGTGCATGCCTGTAATCCCAGCTACTCGGGAGGCTGAGGCGGGAGAATTTGAGTCCAGGAGGTCGAAGCTGCAGTGAGCCATGATTGCGCTGCTGCCCTCCAGCCTGGGTGACAGAGTGAGACCCTGCCTCAAAAGAAAAAAAAAAAATGAGTGGAGATTTGAAACATCTTGATACTTTATCTTGGGAATCTAAGCATTGTAGAATTGTGTTATGTGAGTTACACCATTGTGGTGGGAAGTGTTTGATTTTTGTTTTAACTGTGTTGAGTTGCAGTTCTTAGAAATGACCTGCTGTGTTGTCTTACAAAAGAAATAAACTGTAATCCATATCTTAATCTGATGAGGGCATGTAAATATAAAAAATTGAGCTGTATACTATCTATATGCTTTATGTAATTCACTATATATAATTCATAGCTCAGTTAAAAAGAGAGAGAGGCTAAATTGTATGTACCATTGCTAAGAAATCATTATCCCCAGAACTGACTCACATACACTTTTAACAGTCGAGGTGGAACTGAGGCATTCATTTGGAAAAATAATCACTCGGATAATTAATATAATGCAGTGGTTTTATGACTGATTTTTTATTAACTTCTATTTTCTTTGTATTCTAGTTAATAAAGGTATCCATGGAGAACACTGAAAACTCAGTGGATTCAAAATCCATTAAAAGTTTGGAACTGTGAGTATTTCAATGGAATTCTTTATAATCAGAGAAAGATGGGGATGTGTGATACAGCAAACCTCGAGGAGTGGGAGAAGCAGAAAGAGAGTGGTCTCTCTTTCAGGCCAGAGAGACCAAGCTGACGTCCCACCTGAGACACAGCTGTGTGGCTTTGCATAAACTAACCTCTTCTCTGAACCTCGTCTTTCACATGGAGCTAAAACTTCTACAGAACTGAAGGGAAGATGAAAGGAAAGGCCTAGTAGGGTGTGTGATCCATAGTTGGAAACCTAGTCCTGGAACCAAAAGGACACTACAGGAGAGGCAGGACTCCCAAGCCCAGGTGCTCTCTACCCTGCTGAATCACTCTATAGGATTAGAGGGTTTGGGTTTGGGAGGAGTTTTTTGACCTCTTGTTTATGAGTTTTTTTGACTCAAATGCAATGCCAGTTTGCAGTCCAGGGAGGAATTGCCTAGTTATGGATGAATTTTTACCCTTTTTTTTCCCCATGTCTTTTTGGAATATTCTGCTTACTAATGCTTCCAATAACTAGCAGATGGAAAAGGGAAAAGATAAAACTCAAATTCACTTTTAATTCATGTCTGTTATTATTTATTTGGGATCTCTTGCAATACTTTAAATTCTGAAAGTTTATTTCTGAAACCCAGTATTATTATTCTCGGCTGCCCTGGAAATTACAAACTAATTTATTACTAAACAATACAATTACAGAAATACTATTAACAAGTTACCAGCAAAGATTTCACAATTTTGTTTAGCAAAGGGATTTTCTAGAAAGTAAGCTTTTGAAATGCAGTCCCATTTTAGAGAGTTGTTGTTGCTATTTAAATCATTTTAGCCAATGTAATGGTTTGCTCCTGTAATCCCAGCTACTTGGGAGCTGTGGCAGGAGGATCACTTTAGGTGGAGAGTTCGAAACCAGCCTGGGCAACATTATGAGACCCTGTCTCTACAAAAAACAAAAGCAATTAGTCCACCATGGTGTGTGTGCTTGTAGTCAGTCTTACCTACACGCCAGAGGTTACAGTGAACTATAATTGCACCGCTGCACCCTAGCCTGGGCAACAGAGTAAGACCCCATCTCTTTTTTAAAAAATCCTTTGAGAGTGATTTACACATTTTCCTACTACTTTTTTTCTTTCTTTCTTTTTTTGAGACAGGGTTTTGCTCTATCACCCAGGCTGGAGTGCAGTGATGTGATGATGGCTCACTGTCCTCCTGAGCTCCAGTAATCCTCCCTAGTAGCTAGGACTACAGACATGTGCCACCATGCCTGGTTATTTTTGTTTTTTATCTTTGTGGAGATTGGGGTCTTGCTGTGTCTCCCAGGCTGGTCTCCAATTCCTGGCCTCAAGGGATCCTCCTGCCTCAGCCTCCGAAAGTGCTGGGATTACAGGCGTGAACCACCCTGCCTGGGCCTACCTTTTCACGTCATACAGAACACCACTTCAATAACAAGTTGTACGGGAGCCCCAGACAGGTTTAGGGTTGTTTTGATCCTGTGATAAGTTTCCCTCACATTCCCGGCTCTCACAGCCTCTGCCTTTTGTTAGGAGTATCCCCTCTTGGACTAGCTATCATATGCTTGTAAAGTACCTACCTCCTTAGGAGGCAGCCAGAGCAAGTGGGGAATAAGCATTGGGAGCTGGGAGTTATAGTTCTATGATCCATTATCTGTATGACTCCAAGGTCAAGTCACGCTTTTAGGATTTAAATTTAATCTGTAAATGTGAAGCTCTTCACTTGTAGTTAAAAATAATAACTGTTTTCTGACCTTGACTCCTTTAATTTACTACATTTAATCTTTTTCCAACAGTATTTTTGGAATTGTGTATAATGTGAGATACTCTAAGTGCATGAGTATATGGACTGTAGGTGTTAGTGTTTGGCAGTTCCTAGACCTGTTTTTTCCTGACTCTTGGTCTAGATCAGGGATCAAGCTTGAGGCCTGTTTTTATCAAATTTCATTGGAATATAGGCACACTCATTCCCTTACCTATTGTCCTAAGCCCGTTTCACCAGGAGAATTGAGTAGCTATGGCTGGGCGCATTGGCTCACAACTGTAATCCCAGCACTTTGGGAGGCCAAGGCAGGAGGATCACTTGAGGCCAGGAGTTCAAGATTAGCCTGGGCAACATAGCAAGATCCTGTCTCTACAAAAAAATACAGAAATTAGCTGGGCATTGTGGAGCATGCCTGTCTGTAGTTGTAGCTACTCGGACGGCTGAGGAAGGAGGATCACTGGAGCCCGGGAGTTCAAAGCTGCAGTGAACTATGATGGCACCACTGCACTCCAGCTTGGGTGACAGAGTCAAACCATGTCTCAAAAAAAAAAAAAAAAAAAAAAAGAATTGAGTAGCTGTAACAGAGACCAGATGGCCACAAGCCTAAAACACTTAATATCTAGCCCATTAAAAAAAAAGTTTACTGACCCCTAATCTAGATAGCAGAGATTTTTTTAGATAAGTGACTTCCAGACAGATATTTTCAATTATTTACAATAATGCTTTATATATTCATGAATTACTAATTTGTTGAGCTCATGGGGTTTAAGGAATAATTTATGAATTGTGATAAATATTGTGCTTTGAGTTATATTTGCATTTTGTTGATTTCCTATCATTTCAGGGTAATTTTAAGATTTTACTTTTACCTCAAAGGATAAAATATTTCACAAAGTTCATAAGTAATTTTTAAATTATAAAGGTATTTGGTGGAATTTAGAGGAAAATGTAAAACATGGAAGTTAAAAGCCCGAACTTGGCTGGGCCCGGTGGCTCATGCCTGTAATCCCAACACTTTGGGAGGCTGAGGCGGGTGGATCATGAGGTCAGGAGATCGAGACCATCCTGGCTAACAAGGTGAATCCCCCGTCTCTACTAAAAATACAAAAATTAGCCGGGTGTGGTGGCGGGCAT
>NW_016808004.1:3572949-3601146 GCF_001698545.2 Rhinopithecus bieti | reverse complement strand
TCTTGGCCTCCCAAGAGAATTTTTTTTTAGAAATATAGATAATAAAATCCTTCACAATGCCAGAAAAGCTAATTAATATTTGGTGTATTGATATTTTTTCTTGACAGTTCTTTTTAAAGCTTGATTTTATTCATAACATGTAAGCAATGTTGTATTCTGCTTGTTTCACTTAAAGTAATAGCATTTTCATATGGCTGCATAATTTTATATCTGTTATCGTGATTATATAATACTGCATCCCCAAAAATACCATTCACTTAATTTCAAAAATTTACTGTATGAATGAACATTATGGCTGTTTCCCTTTTAAATTGATGCTGTGATAATTCTTTGAATTGGCATATTAATCATATTAGAGTTAATTTTTAATTAGCAAAGCTATAGTAGATCTAATGTGGGCCAGTACCTATCAGAGTGGTAGTGGAAATGGAAGGAAGCCAGATCACACTGGGAAGATAGCAGGGTTTGTGTCAGATTAGTTATAAGGAGTGAGGAGAGAATAGTTGAAAATGGAACTCTAAATGGCACCACTTTTATTGCTTTTGGCTATAAGTTGAGATGCCACCTTCGACCATTAACACAGCACCTTGTTTACTTTTGCTTTATGCATATTTGGAAATTTACTTCCAGATATTCTGCCTCACATTTCTAGTTAGGATACCTTCTTCCTATAGAATTTTGCACTGTTGGCTCTATTGTTTAAAAAACCAAAAACAAGCATATCATTCCACTACCACCAGCACCTCCCCTACATATTTAGACCAGCAGTCTGGGATTTGCCCTCAGTGAGCTCCTTTCCTACTTGCAATGTAAAGGTTGGGTTCTCATGAGATCTCTGGCAGGCTGGTGTTGGGCCAGGCGCCGTGGCTCACGCCTCTAATCCCTCTAATCCCAACACTTTGGGAGGCCAAGGCAGGAGGATCCTTGAGCACCAAAGTTCAAGATCAGTCTGGCAACATAGGGAAATCCCATCTGTACAAAATAGAAAAAAAGGTAGCAGGATGTGGTGGTGTGCACCTATAGTCCCAGCCACTCAGGAGGCTGAGATGGGAAGATAGCTTGAATCCGGGAGGTTGAGGCTGCAGTGAGCTGTGGTTGCTGTACTCTAGCCTGGGCCACAGAGCGAGATCCTGTCTAAAAAATAAATAAAAAATAAAAAGGCAGCCAACACAGCACCAGAAGCCAGTGACCTTGTCACACAGCTGAGATAATCAACAACATTTTGGAGATATGTGTAGACTTTTTGTATTTAGTCTTCATACCCATCAAATTTACTCAATTCTGAGGGGTGTTTCCCACCAAGATTTAGCATTTTGAAATCTGAGTGCATCATGCAGTCAATCTGTACGTTAATGGGGAAGGTTCTCTAAAGAAGTGATAGAAAGCCCAGGAGCCCTGGCTACAGGCGCAGCATAGCTTTGTCACTTTAGACTGGTTTGTTAACCCTACTACATGTCCCACATCTGCACAAGTGAAGCTAGTAATAATACAACTCTCATGGTGATTGGAAGGATAGAGATTACCCATAGCAGAATACCTGATGAACCGTAATAATGTCTGGGGGTTTTCCTTGAAGACACTATAAATGTTGTAATGCTATCTTAAAATTGTTGGGAAGTTAGAATCAGAGACATGCAGTTCCTCTGAGTATGACAGATGTGTGTATGTATTATAGGATCATATTGTTTTCTAGTTTTATTTTTTTTTAATATGATGATTTTCCCATGGCAACATTTTATCTGTGAAAATGACAACATAGTATATCCCGTTATATAAGTGAGTGTAACGTGTCTAACCAAGCCCCTAGTGTTAGACATTTGTTTCTGTTTTTCACCTGCCTACACAGCTGTGAAAGATCATTTTGGCGATAACACTGATAAGCTTATATTATGAAATATCTTACAAGCTACAAGAGATTTTGTGTCACCAAACTCAAAGTAGTTAGAGTTCTCTTAACCATTTAAAAGGAAGAATTTATTGTGGACTTTTGAATGGCTGGGTAGTTAATTTCATTTCAAAGTAGTTATTCTTTGTTTTCAATACAATTAAAAGTAATTCTTTCTGTTCCAAGGAATGGCATCTCGGTCTGGTACAGATGTTGA
Source organism: Rhinopithecus bieti (assembly GCF_001698545.2). Classification (NCBI taxonomy): domain Eukaryota; kingdom Metazoa; phylum Chordata; class Mammalia; order Primates; family Cercopithecidae; genus Rhinopithecus; species Rhinopithecus bieti. Next base: position 3,599,044 of record NW_016808004.1, on the reverse strand, counting down.
TGCAGCAAACCTCAGGGAAACATTCATAAACTTGAAATATGAAGTCAGGAATAAAAACGATCTTACACGTGAAGAAATTGTGGAATTGATGCGTAATGGTAAGAAGAAACAATTAGAAGAGTGAACTTCATTGTACAATTTTATATTATGGTCTAGCAATAATTACATGTATAATAAAATATGAGAATTGTGGAATTATACTGTACATAACCCTAATCTTACATACTTTAGTAAGAAGTTAAAAAAAGTTATTTATGCCAACTTCCTAAAATGGTTTGAGATGTGTTGCTGTGCCCCAGGTTAGATTAAGATGATCTCTCAGTTTTATTCTCAGTTTCTTCATCATGTTCCCATACAGTATATCTGAAGTTGTTGAATAAAGTCATTGATTTTTTTTTCCTTTTATTTGCAAATGTCTTTCCAGTTTCTAAAGAAGATCACAGCAAAAGGAGCAGTTTTGTTTGTGTGCTTCTGAGCCATGGTGAAGAAGGAATAATTTTGGAACAAATGGACCTCTTGACCTGAAAAAAATTACAAGCTTTTTCAGAGGGGATTGTTGTAGAAGTCTAACTGGAAAACCCAAACTTTTCATTATTCAGGTAACATATAACTGAGTGATTTGGTTGTTGACGATTAAGCAGGGGTTACTTTTGTCAATTGTAAATTATCCAAAGGATTTGTGGTTTTTTTCCTGAAGTTAATGAACTATTGTTATTTTTCATTTATTTAAACTACCACTTAAAAGATACAGAGTAAATTTTAATTTTATACTTATATCAAAAGGCTCAGCATAATTAACATCCATTTTACATAACGTTTTAGGAATAAGTTACATGTTCACACACAAATTTTTATAAATAAATATTTATTTTCTAACACCCAGGCCTGCCGTGGTACAGAACTGGACTGTGGCATTGAGACAGACAGTGGTGTTGAGGATGACATGGCATGTCATAAAATCCCAGTGGAGGCCGACTTCTTGTATGCATACTCCACAGCACCTGGTGAGAAAGTTACACATAATGAATGTTACATGTGGATTTTAAATGAATTACACTGTGACTAATCAGAATTATACAATGAAGAGTGTGTTTCAGAGACTGTCAGTATCCCTAAAGGTAACAAAACTTGTTTATATTTTAGGGAACCTTCATCAAAGAGAAGTCTCAAAAAGTTATCTTTAGCCAAAAGTTTGGCTAGAAAATATGCATACATAGCCAGGCGCGGTGACTCACACCTGTAATCCTAGTGCTTTGGGAGGCCAAGGCAGGCAGATCACTTGAGGTCAGGAGTTCAAAACCAGCCTGGCCAACATGGTGAAACCTCGTCTCTACTAAAAATACAAAAAAATTAGCTGGGTGTGGTGGCACACGCCTGTAATCTCAACTACTTGGGCACCTGAGGCAGGAGAATTGCTTGAACCTAGGAGACAAAGGTTGCAGTGAGCCAAGATTGCACCACTGCATTCCAGCCTGGGTGACAGAGCGAGACTCCGTCTCAAAAAAAGAAAAAAAAATATGCATACATAGAGTAGACTAGCACGATGTCATTCATTGGACTTATGTGGCAACAGAGGCTAAGTCAGAGCTTCCGCTGCATCTTATAGAAGAAGAGAGGTATGTTTCTTAGGAATTATTTGAAAGGCAGTAAATAAAAAAGATAAACATGACTAGTATACAAGAGGATAGATGTGGAGTGGGAGAAAATAAAGAAGGTAAAAAATGATACATGAATATGCCGTTAACCTCCACTTTTTTACAGTTCCGCTGCACATGTCATCATCTAAATAAATATGTGTTGATTATACCACCATTTACTTACACAACTAACTCAGGGTGTCAGTTTGGAAACTTAAAGTAAATGTATTCTTAAGCAGTGTGGCATTTTAAAATATGCTCTAATGGTTTATTTTATCCTCTAGGCATCTTTCCAAGCAAAGTACTTTAAGTTAAGTAAGTTAAAAGCAATGGGTCTAACATTTAACCTAGAAAACAAAGTATGATAAATACACTATTTTCCCTTTTTAGAGCTTTTGAATACTCGGTAGTGTGTTTATTATACTTTATTCAGATGCTCTGTAGACAAGTAGGGCACTCAAAGCAATTTATTTCTAGACTAAGTCAGTATTAAAGTAAGGTGAAATCTGATTGGAACACTGTGCTACTTAAACAATGATCCTTTTTATACATCTTTACTTTTGCATCTTCTGCGTGTTTGCTGTTCTTGCCTATTGAAAGGGGAGTCCAAAAAGTAAAACTTTGAATAATTCAGTGTTCGTGAAGCTGGTCCCGGCCCCTGTCTTTGCTGAAAGCAGGGGGTGTACACATAGCACACATTCTTCCTTCTTCAGCATCATTTCTTCTGAAACCAAAGGTGTCTTTTTTTTTTCTTTGTCTGGCCAATAAGACTTGTGGGTTTATGCTTATTCTTGCCTTTATGACTACATAATAATTTATAGAATCAACTAAAATCATCTATCCATGGTATTTTCGTTGTATTTTGCCTTTTAGGTTATTATTCTTGGCGAAATTCAAAGGATGGCTCCTGGTTCATCCAGTCACTTTGTGCCATGCTGAAACAGTACGCCAACAAGCTTGAATTTATGCACATTCTTACCCGGGTTAACCGAAAGGTGGCAACAGAATTTGAGTCCTTTTCCCTTGATGCTACTTTTCATGCAAAGAAACAGATTCCATGTATTGTTTCCATGCTCACAAAAGAACTGTATTTTTATCACTAAAGAAATGGTTGGTTGGTGGTTTTTTTCAGTTTGTATGCCAAGTGAGAAGACGGTATATTTGGTACTGTATTTCCCTCTCATTTTGACCTAGTCTCATACCGCAGAGGGTGCTTTAAGTCATACTCCTTCCATCAGGGGAACCACTGTGAAGCTACCTCAAACTTACAGCCAGGTAGTTGAAATTGAATTAAATTAGGAATAAATAAAAATGGATACTGGTGCAGTCATTATGAGAGGCAGTGATTGTTAATTTACAGCTTTCATGATTAGCAAGTTGCAGTGATGCTGTGCTATGAATTTTCAAGTAATCGTGAAAAAGTTAAACATTGAAGTAATGAATTTTTATGATATTCCCCCCACTTAAGACTGTGTATTCTAGTTTTGTCAAACTATAGAAATGATGACGTGGAAGAACTTAGGCATCTATGGGCATGGTCAAAGGCTCAAACCTTTTGTTTAGTATTGATATACAAAGATGACCTAACTGCATTTTTAGACCATTTATCTGGGATTACGGTTTTGTGATGTCTGTCCTGAACACTTTTGTTGTAAAAAATAATAATAATAATAATGTTTAATATTGAGAAAGAAACTAAGTATTTTATGTGAGAGGAAGTGTGAGCAAACGACTCTTTTAAGACTAAAACATAACATTCCTAGAGGGTGGAGTTTTAACTGTAAGGTGCTACAGTGCAGCTGATCTACCAGCAAAAATACCTTCTGATTTGTCCCTATGCAGATCAGGTGAGCTTCACATACCAGCAATCTATCTGAAGAGCTGTTATATAAAAAGCCCAAACTGTTGATTATTAGCCAGGTAATGTGAGTAAATTCTATAGGGACATATGAAAATACAACTTAAATAATAAAAAGTGGAATATAAGGAAAGCAATAAATGGATGGGCTGAGCTGCCTCTAACTTGCGAGCAGATGGTTTGATCTTGAGCAGAGACATGACTCGGCCTGTTCCGTGAAGGCAGAGCCATGGACCATGGTTTCAGGAAGGGCCTGCAGCCCACTTCTCCATACACAATGGTGTGTGTGGACAATGCCGCCAGGGCACCACTGCCAAGTTAAGAAGGTGAAGCAAATCAGAAACTTGTGAAGTGGAAATGTTCTAAATGTGATGAGTTACAATAAAAATCATAGTACTCTTTGTAGCACAATTCTTAAGCATGTTATTTTCTGTTGAAGTTTACAATCAAAGGAAAATCGTATGTTTTATCCTGTTTACTGAAAGAAAAAGACCTTGGCATGTAGGACTCTAGACGGTATCCAGCCGCAGGCCAGAGCTGAGCACCCAGCCTGGGAGGCAAGCTCCAGGCCTCAGCAGGTGCTGCGCCGTCACTCACCAAGTCTCACTGGCTTTCAGTCTGACATTTCACGGGAGATTTCTTGTTGCTCAAAAAATGAACTTGCATTCGTCAATGACTGTTTTTTTTTTCTTACTAGATCTGTAACTTTTCTAAATACACATAGCATGTAATGGTATCTTATTAAAGTGTGTTCCTGTGTGACAATTTTGTACAAATTTGTTATTTTCCATTTTTATTTCAAAATATACATTCAAACTTAAAATTACCAATGTGTTTGAGTTTTTTGTTGCTGTTGTTTTTGATGTTGTGCTACTAATTGGAAGTTAAAATGTTTTTAATCAGAGGCATGATTTGGAAGAGTCAAAGAGGAGGCACCAGAACTCTAGCCTAGTTTTTGAGGTGGTGGCAGTTACTGAACAGGGCAGACAGATCACTTATGCTTCCCAAGTCCTCACAGGAGGTCCTGACCCTGAAATGACCACAATGCCAGGAAGATACTTTGTTTGCATAGATCTCAGGCCTTAAATGTGACCATATTTGTGAATTTGAAACTTTTTCCACAAGATAAATTTTAAATGTGTCTAATGGGAAGAACAACCTAAGAGGCTGTACGCAAGCCACTGATGTCTACTGGCGGCCTTCTCTGGGTGCGGGATTTTGACAGAGGAATTTGCTGTACAACAAGCCACTGATGTTTACTGGCGGCCTTCTCTGGGTGCGGGATTTTGACAGAGGAATTTGCTGTCTTTTTGCTTCATATGCTTAGAAAAGGAATATAGGAAAGTGGGGTTGTGGGTCGTTTTTAAATCAGAAACTAAATAAAATTGTCCTGATTAGGAAAACGGGACTTCTGTTTCTGAGGAGTAGAGAGTAGCATGAATGAGTTCTTTAAGGCCATATGAAAGCGGTGGTTCTATAAAGTGTTGAGGAAAATCTGACTTATTCTAGTCTCCCTGTTAAGTAAAGAAGTTTCAGATACAAAGGAAAATACCAGCAACACAATAGGAAAATAAGCCACACAGACAGTTTACAGAAAAAAGAAAACCCAAATGTCCCTTAAATTCAATAAAGAGGTTGATCTGCATCATAATAAGAGAAATGCACATTAAAGTATCATCTGTCATCTATCAGACTGGCAAAAACCCCAGTTTGGTAACATATTGTGTTGGCAAGATGTGGGAAGTGTATACTCTCCTGTTGGTGGGTGGGAGTACGATAAGGTAACATTCTCTGTGGAGGGGAATCTGACAATACCTGTTAAATTCTTTGCTCTTTGAACTAGCAGCCCCATTTCTTGGAATCCAGCCTACCCATACACCTATGTATGTACAAAATTGTATATGAGCTTTTCATCACAACGTTGTTTTGGTGTTAAAAAATGGCAGCAACTCAGCTGTGAAGTGTTGCGGGAAGTCGGGGACCCCAAACGGAGGGACCTGCTGAGGCCGTGACAGAGGAACATAAATTGTGAAGATTTCATGGACATTTATCATTTCCCCAGTCAATACTCTTGTGGTTTCCTATGCCTGTCTTTGCTTTGATCTCTTGGTCCCATCATCTTCATAAGCTGAGGATGTGTGTGGCTTTAGGACCCTGTGATGATTGCATTAACTGCACAAATTGTTCGTAGGGCATGTGTGTTTGAACAGTGTGAATTCTGGGCACCTTAAGAACAGGGTAACAGTGATTTTCAGGGAACAAGGGAGCTAACCTTAAAGTCTGTGGGCCGGGCAAGACAGAGCCATATTTCTCTTATTACCAAAAATGGGTAAGAGAAATATCACTGAATTCTTTCCCCAGTAAGGAATATTAATAATTAACAGCCCTGGGAAAAGAATGTATTCCCAGAGGAGGCCTCTGAAATGGCCGCTCTGGAGGTGTCTGCCTTATGCAGTTGCAGATAAGGGATGAAACACACCCTGGTCTCCTGCAGCGCCCCCAGGCTTGCTAGGATTAGGAAATTCCAGGCTGGCGAATTCTAGTCAGACCGGTTCTCTGCTCTTGAACCCTGTTAAGATGTTTATCAATGACAATGTGTGCACAGTGGGACATGGAAGTTCATTAGTGATTCTAGTTTCGCCCTGACCTTGTGATCTCGCCCTGACCTCCTGCCTTGTGATCTTTTGTCGCCCTTGAAGCATGTGATCTCTCTGACCCATACCCTATTCGTACACTCCCTCCCTTTTGAAAATTGCTAATAAAAACTTGCTGGTTCTGCGACGCAGGGAGCATCACAGAACCTGCCAACATGTGATGTCTCCCCCAGACACCCAGCTTTAAAATTTCTCTCTTTTGTATTCTTTCCCTTTATTTCTCAGACCGGCTGACACTTAGGGAAATAGAAAAGAACCTGTGTAAAATACCAGGGGCTGGTTTCCCCAGATGATGAAGGAGACAGGTTAGATACACTGGAGCTTCCACACAGGAGAGAGGGAAGGAGCTGGAGGAGAAGGTGAGTTGAAAGACTTGGGGGTTTTGTTTTTAAGTGAGAGATTTGAATAGGTTTAATGCAGATGGTGGGGATCCAGTTAGGAGATTTAAGACTGAAAATACTAGAGGGAAAGGTAACTGAGAGTACAGGGTTCCTAAGAACCCCAAGCAGTAAATTCTAGCATAGCTGGGGGTGGGGTGTGAAGAGGAAAAGAACCTTTTTTTTTTTTTTTAATGGGCTGGTGTGAAGTTAAATTTGTAGTTTTGTGGCAGGAAGTTCCCTTAGTGTAACTTCTGTATTTTCTCTGAAGCAGAAGACAGAACTCTGTTCAAAGTTAGGGAGATGATAGATCGAGGGCTAGAAGAGTAATGCAGGCTTGAAAGAATCATTGTCACGAATGGGAGTTGACCAGAGATTAGTAAGGTCGCTGTACCATGTGTAGGGGCCCGGTTGAAACCAACGATTACAAATGTGCAGTGGTTCCAGGCTGTGCGGCTGTGTGAATCTACCCGGTGACACTCGGCGGTTTGGGTGCTGCCATGGATATTGCATGTGTTGGCTTTGTCCAACTTTGGGCTTTTGTCCACACTGATTTTAAAAAGACAGAGGAGCCACAGATTTTGGAGTACTGCAAAATGATTTTCTGAATTGATGAACCATGGACTCTAAGCTGGATAGACAGAGAAATGAAAAGAAGGGACTAATAGGGAATAAGACGTGTGATCCATGGTCCGATAGCGCTGATGGACGTGAAGATCCACTGTTGTGGGAGGAGTGGAACACTAACACTAAATGATGGGGGCTGTGGTCAGAAACAGGTTGTCTGAATTGGAGGGGCACATGTTTGGTCATGAAAATGCTGGGACTAAGAAGAATGAAGGGGCATCAGGAGACCATTATAGAAATGATGTGAACTAAGGGTGACGATGTTGGGTGTGTGCTCTTCTGTATGGACATTGATTTTATACTAAAATGAGATTCAGTATATGGGAACATAGTAGTAAAATAATGTTGCCAGGGGCGGTGGCTCACGCCTGTAATCCCAACACTTTGGAAGACTGAGGTGGGCGGATAGCAAGGTCAGGAGTTTGAGACAGCCTGGCCAACATAGTGAAACCCTGTCTCTACTAAAAATACAAAAATTAGCTGGGCGTGGTGGTGGGCACGTGTAATCCCAGCTACTCGAGAGGCTGAGGCAGGAGAATTGCTTGAACCCGGGAGGCAGAGGTTGCAGTGAGCCGAGATCACGCCACTGCACTCTAGCCTGGGCAACAAAGTGAGACTCCGTCTCAAAAAAAAAAGATGTGTTGTAACTTAGTTGTGTTTACAAACTTTTGATTTTATGGATTTGAAAAAAATCCATTGCTCATTTTTGCCAGATAACATTTTTTAAAGCAGTCACCCACTATTCATAACAAGAAAGACATTTTAACTCCCACCTCCTCATTTTCTTCTCAACCCCAAAATAAGTAGGGACATAATCCCAGATTAAAGGATAATACACTGGGCGCAGTGGCTCATGCCTGTAATCCCAGCACTTTGGGAGGCTGAGGTGGGTGGATCATGAGGTCAGGAGATCGAGACCAATCTGGCTAACATGGTGAAACCCCATCTCTACTAAAAATACAAAAGATTAGCCGGGCATTGTGGTGGGTGCCTGTAGTCCCAGCTGCACGAGAGGCTGAGGCAGGAGAATGGTGTGAACCTGGGAGGCGGAGCTTGCAGTGAGCTGACATTGCACCACTGCACTCCAGCCTGGGCAACAGACGGAGCGAGACTCCGTCTCAAAAAGAGAAAAAAAAAAAAAAGGATACTACTTCCAAGGAAAGGCTTATCACACATGCACACACCCACACATTCCTCAGGATCTAACCTTTTGCAGGTTGAAACCACATTTGGGAAGCAATACTCTAATCCACTAAAATAAAATTTCACTTACTACTTGAAATAAACTTGAACTCAAAAAATTTCCCTCCTTGGTGAGACTCAGGCAGTGAGAAGCAGCCATGACTAGAAATGGCACTGAACTGTCCCTTAGAAACCCTTTTACAAAACATGTTCATTGTGCCCGTTATTGTGTCATCACTATCAGTGAGATGTCAGAACTTTCCATAGATAAAATAAATACTCCAAGTTAAGTCATTTCTTTTCAGATTTGTGTGAATTTCAGTTGATCCAGAGCAAGAAAAAATGAACGTTCACGTGTGAAAGTCTGTGGGTCCATTGCATAGATGATTAAGAAATAATGGAGAACAGATTCAAGTCAAATGCAGTAGGCATGTGGGTGTGTGGCCTAGGATATTTGGATTCCAGCCTGTTAGGCCACTGATCAAGTGATCTTGGCCAAATTACAACTTCTGTTGTCCACATTTGAAGACTCAGGCCCTTTCAGCTCTAATATTGTATATAAGAGTAAAAGGCAGCTGGGCACAGTGGCTCACGTCTGTAATCCCAGCACTTTGGGAGGCCGAGGCAGGAGGATCATGAGGTCAGGAGTTCGAGACCAGCCTGGCCAACATGGTGAAACCCCACCTCTTCTAAAATACAAAAATTAGCCGGGCATGGTGGCGGGTGCCTGTAGTCCCAGCTACTCAGGAGGCTGAAGCAGGAGAATCACTTGAACCTGGAGGCAGAGGTTGCCAACATCATGCCATTGCATTCCAGCCTGGGCAATAGAGTGAGACTCCATCTCAAAAAAAAAAAAAAGTAAAAGGCACTTTGAGTGTGTAGAGACTGTTCACAGCTCTACTTTTTTTTTGAGGCAGAGTCTTGCTGTTGCCCAGGCTAGAATGCAGGAGCGCAATCACAGATGACTGTAGCCTCAACCTCCCAAACTCAACTTATCCTCCCACCTTAGCCTCCCAAGTAGCTGGCACCACAAGTGTGTGCTACCACACCCTGCCAGTTTTGTAAAATTTTTTGTAGAGACAGGATCTTTCTATGTTGGTCCAAGCTAGTTTCATACTCCTAGTTCACAATATCCTCCTGCCTCCCAAAGTGCTGGGATTACAGGTATGAGCCACCACACATGGCCGCAACTCTTCATTTTGACAGGCCATAGTTCTCAAACTTTAACATACATCATTGTCATCATGTTAAAAATGACAATGCCAGGTCTTCATACTCTGGGATTCTGGTTCTTCATGTTGTTAAAGAGATGCAGAGATTCAGGAATCTTCATGTTGTTAAAGAAAAAGGTGTACATGGCACTTGATAAAGAAGGATAAGGCAGACATTGTTCAGGGGGAGGATTGCGATAGCTGTAGAGAATGCCACGATGGGGTTTTGCAGTCATTCGGGGCGAGAAATTAGGCTCTACTCCAAATACAACAAGGAAGAGTGGGAATTTATAGCTGAGGAGTTGGTGGGGGTGGCGGGAGGATCAGAGGCGACATCAGGGATACAGGGGGATTCCAGCTAAATTGACTCTAACAGGCTTCTTGCTGAAGGCAGGCCAGAGTGATCAGACATTACCTGGGGGTTGGTGGAGGACGAGGAACCCAATCAGATATCAAGGTTGGGGCGTTCTGGCTAAACTGACTTAGCAAGCTTCTGGCTATAATTGGACAATGCAAAGGTGAACAAAGAAGTCCAGAAGTCAGAGCCTCGTGGAGAAGAGAGTTCAGACGTGCCGGCTTAGAGATCGGCGAGGGAGAGAATCTTCGTCAGGGTCTAACAAGCACTTCAGGTGATCCCCATGCCATTGTTCCTAGGATCACACCTGAAGAAACGCTGCTGATGTCTATGTCACAGTCCTTTCTGTCTTACCCGTGAACCAAGTGAGAAGACTGCATTGGCCAGCAGTTTTTATTATTTCTCTTTAACTCAGGTTTGGACTTGAAACTTTCATCTGCCTCTCTCTCCTACTTTCGTGGTGTCTGGAATGTTTTCTCAATGCCAACAATCAATTGTCTGATTCTCCAGACACCAGCTGGATATCCTACATTCAATTCTAATACTGTCTGCCTGGAGTTAGCACAGACCCCACAGGTTAAGGGCTCGTTCCCACAAGACCCCCACAACTTCAGATGTTGGTTGCAAGGCCTGGCCGCCTGCACTTCTGACCCACTGGCTATAATTCAGGGGTTCATGCTGAAACTGTAATAGGTCCATCACCCAACGCAGGCATCAAGTCCGTACACTAGACCCCCAGCTGCGCAGAGAAAGAGGTATTATCGTGGAGCCACCAAACAAGAAGACAGGAGGGAACCTTCAAATTCATCTCCCCAAGGAGTTGGGGGCGTGGGCTTTTTTTCTTTTTTTTTTTTTTTGTGAGACGGAGTCTGGCTCTGTCTCCAGGCTGGAGTCCAGTGGTGTGATCTCAGCACACTACAATCTCTGCCTCCTGGGTTCAAGCGATTCTCCTGCCTCAGCCTCCCGAGTAGCTGGGACTACAAACACACGCTACCACGCCCGGCTACTTTTTGTATTTTTAGTAGAGACGGGTTTCACCATCTTGGCCAGGATGGTCTCGATCTCCTGACCTTGTAATCCACTTGCCTGCCTCAGCCTCCCAAAGTGCTGGGATTACTGGCCTGAGTTACCACGCCCTGCCTGGGTTTGGGCTTTTAAGGGTTTTGGAGTGGGCAGAAGTGTGGAGATGGTGGATTGGCTGAGTAGTGCGGTGTGAAGTCATGGGACAGGAAGATGAAGAAGCTGTATTCTCACACTGATTTGGTTCCTCTGTGGGGTCTTCACAGTGGTTGTTTCAGCTGCTTCGCTGGAATTCAGGGTCTGAGAAAAACATCTTAAGCAATCCTCAAACAAAAGTCTTATGATCCTAATGCCAGAGATCCTGTCTATAGGAATAACGGGAATGCAAATGGTCGGTGGCAGGTGCTATGAGACTTTAAGCAATGAGGAAGGGGCCAGAGCGCAGCCTGACAGATGCTGAATTATAACCGTGTTTCATTCTTGTTAATGCTGTGGGGATGCCTTCATCACAGCTTCCTCCTCAGGTTTCATAACGTGTTAGAATGAGTCACAGAACTCAGGAACACACTTTACTTACATTTACCGACTTAAGATAAACAATGCAACTAAGGAACAGTCAAATGGAAGAGAGGCGCGGGACCAGGCATGGGGGAGGGCATGGAGCAGCCCTGCCCCTCTCAGGCACCAGCCTTCCAGACCCGACGTATTCACCAGCCTGGAGTTTCCGTACAGTTCAACCTCCAGCTTCCCCTTTCCCTTGCATAAGGCAAAGGTCAGGGGCAGAGTGAAAATTCCAACCTTTTAAACATTTAGTCTTTCCGATGACCAGCTGCATCCTGAGTACCTAGGGGCCACACTCTAGACCACCTAATTAGCATAAACGCAGATGTGATCAAAAGGAATTCATTATGAATAACAAAAGACTCCCATCAGTCCTGCCATGGTGGCTCACACATGTAATTCCAGCACTTTGGGAGGCTGAGGCGGGTGGATCACTTGAGATCAGGAGTTCAAGACCACCCTGGCCAACACAGTGAAATTTCATCTCTACTAAAAATACAAAAATAAATTAGTCAGGCGTTGTGGCAGGCATCTGTAATCCCAGCTACTCAGGAGGCTGAGGCAGGAGAATCGCTTGAACCTGGGAGGTAGAGGTTGCAGTGAGCCGAGATCACACCTCTGCACTCCAGCCTGGGTGACAGAGCAAGACTCTGTCTCAAGAAAAAAAGACTCCCATCACTTAGGCAATTCCAAGGGTTTAGGAAACTCTGTGCCAGGAACAGTGACAAAAACCAGATACATATATATATATGCTTTTTAAAAATATAATTTCAACTTTTATTTTAGATTTGGGGACACATGTGCAGATTTGCCACATGGGTATATGGCATGATGCTGAGGTTTGGAGTGTGACTGATTCTGCCATCCGAATAGTAAGCATAGTTCCCAACAGTGAGTTTTTCAACCCTTGCCCCCTCCCTCTCTCCTCCCTCTAGGAGTCCGCAGTGTTATCGCCGTCTTTATGTCCATGAGTACCCAATGTTTAGCTCGCACTTATCAGTGAGAACATGCCATATTTCATTTTCTCTTCCTGCATTAATTTGCTTAAGATAATGACCATATATATATATATATATATATATATATATATATATTCTGTAGCAAAGGACTCGTCTTTGTACCTGTAGGCAGTATTTACAATGCATGCATCAAATCAGTACATCAAGACGACCACCTGCAGCCGAGAAAGAGGTTTAATCGTAGGGCCACCAAACAAGAAGACAGGAGGAAACCTCAAGTCCATGTCTCCAAAAAGTTTGGGATTAGGGATTTTGTTCAGTAGCTGAATATAACTGGCCAGTGCAGAAGAGCCTAGTGAAGGTGGAGAATGGGGGAAGGAGGGCCCCATGCTGGAGAAGTGATGGAGATTTGAAGTCTTGGAAGGTGGTGGTAAGGGAGATGCCAGAGACGAGGCAAAACCTAGTACTCTGTTAAACATCTGTAATCTAACAGTCTTCTATGGGAGTTTATTATATTTCCATATCCTATGTTCACTTATAGTGAGAAATAAAAATAAAATCTTAAGCCCCCCACAACGGATTAAATGGATCCCATTGTGAAAGGAAAATACCTTGAGCCTCCAAAATCACTAAGGAAAATTCAAGCTGGAAACTGCTTAGGGCAAACCTGCCTCCCATTTTCTTCAAAGTTATCCCTCTGCTCACGGAGATAGAGGCCTATCTGATTGCCGCCTTTGGAAAGGCTCATCAGAAACTCAAAAGAATGCTACAGTTTGTTATCACCTTTGTGTGACCTGGAAGCTCCCTCCCTCCCCGCTTGAGTCTTCCTGTTTTGTTTCAAACTGTCCCGACTTTCCAGACCAAACCAATGTACTTCTTATGAATATTGATTGAGGTCTCACGTCTTCCTAAATCATATAAAACCAAGTTGTGCCCCAACCACCTCGGGCATGTGTCGTCAGGATTTCATGAAGCTATGTCATGGGCGCGTTCCCCAACCTTGAAAAAATAAACTTTCTAAATTAACTGAGACCTGTCTCAGATTTTCTGGGTTCACATAATTGTGGTCAAGGGGACTCCCCATGTAACTTTGAAAACTAATTTCTAGGCTGTGAGGGGATGGGAGGTCAGAGGTCAGACGTACCTTGTTGCACACCCCCACCTTGCTAACCCCCTTAGGCTTTCTTCCCTAGGGGCTAAACAGAAACCAGCTCTTTCCTTATATTTTTTTCTTATCCTTTTTTTGGAGAGGAGTCTTGCTCTATCGTCCAGGTTGGAGTGCAGTGGTTTGATTTTGGCTCACTGCAACCACCACCTCCCCAGGTTCAAGCAATTCTCCTGCCTCAGCTTCCTGAGTAGCTGCGACTACATGCCACCATGCCCGGCTAATTTCTTTTGTATTTTTAGTAGAGATGGGTTTTCACCATGTTGCCCAGGCTGGTCTTGAACTCCTGAGCTCAGGCAATCCGCCTGCCTCGGCCTCCCAAAGTGCTAGGATTACAGGCGTGAGCCACCGCACCCAGCCAAAACCGGCTCTTTCAAAAGACTCCAGTGCTGATATCAACAACTACCTGAGGCTTCCCCAGCCTTTTGCAGTGTCCACATAACAATTAACCAGCTTCCCTCCTGATAAGAGACCCCCGACCCAGCGTGGTTCTGGCCAGTCTTCAGAGGCTGCACACGGAGAGCCTGTGTGTCCCTGCTTTATCTTTTGATGTATAAGGCCTAACTGTAATGCATTTAAATGTTAAGTCTCCACCCCAAAGTGAACATGGGACACATGTTGCATGCATGTTAGCCTACTACACATGCACGAGACTCCTCTTCATGAATATTCATAGCTCCTCCTGTAATCGGTTGAACATGTATATACTTAACCCGCCTGCTCAGCATAAATTCCTGTTCCCTTTACCCCTCTTTTGAAGTGTGTGTTTCCAGCTTCTGGCCCAAGGCTACGCTTTCCAGCCTGTCAGAATGGCTGCCTGCAGGCAGCAACCCTCTAGGAGAAAGAAAGCTCTACTTTCCCAATTTATAAATGTCATCATACTTCAGTTTACAATAGTATTTAATTTTTTGACCTTTAAGTTCTCCAAGGTCCTTTCCCATTTTTAAGGCTTTCAAAATTAACTGATGATTCTACTAAAAAGCTAAAAATATGTTTTTTGTTTCAGAACATAATATAGTCGAAAGCACCATATAGAAATAGTTCCCTGTTTCCAGCCAATACAGCTGTGTCTCTGTTTTGAACATTTGCCTCCAGAGTGTTGCTGATGCAGTTCAAACGGAAAGGACTGAGAAATAAAATTTGCAAGTGGTTTCTGTTGAGAGTTTCTATTGTTTATAAGTCTGTGAGAATTAGTTACATTACAGCAGGGGGTGAGAGAGAGAAGCAGCGGGTACCAAAACCTCGCTGAGCTCCTACCTGCCCTCCCCATTTCTTGCCCACCCCCCACGGCTACCTGCCCGCTGCGATGAACTCAAGACCTTGGAATGAGAAACAGTTCAGATTTGTCTGGCATGTGCATGTCACCTGTGGTCTAACTCATAACCCTGAAAGAAACCAAAATATTTCACCCCAAAATACCCTTCTTTGACATATTTTGAGATGGCTGTTTACAGGGCCTGCGAGCATGGGCAGCCCTGCAAAGGTCTCTGGTGGGGGAGATTTGCATCTGCCAGGAAATTCAGCAGTGATACAGTCAGGCTTTGAGTTCCTCCCTTGTCTGGATCTAGAAAAGATTAACTGAGAGTGACACCTCTAAACAGCTGAAAGAAAATTTCTCATCTATTCTCTCTGAGGGTTGCCACCTGCGAGCTTTCATCTACATAACAAGACCACCTTTGCAGGCCAGGCCTCCTCTTCTCTCCCTCCCATAACCTGTCTTGCCATTAGAAACTGATTTACCACCATAACCTGTTTTTAGCCATGCTCTGAGGCCCCATACCCTCGAGACGGTATAAAAAGGTCAACCATCTGGCCATTTCTTTGAGTTCTTATATTTTGTAGGACTCCCATACATATTAATACATTTATATGCCCTTTCTCCTATTAATCTGTCTTTTGTCAGCTGATTTTTCAGTGAACCTTCAGTGGGTGAAGGAGAAGTTTTTCCTTGGCCTCTACAACCCCTTTACCCTAAACCTGGCTGATACAAAAATTAAATGATGTAAATATTTTAAAATTTGCTTTTGCTGGGCACAGTGGCTCACACCTGTAATCCCAGCACTTTGGGAGGCTAGGGCAGGAAGATTGCTTGAGCCCAGGAGTTTGAGACCAGCCTGACCAACATAGCAAGACCCTATCTCTACAAAAAAAATTTAAAAATCAGCCAGGTGCTGCCTGCAGTCCCATCTACTTGGGAGGCTGAGGTGGGAGGATCCCTTGAGCCCAGTAATCAAAGGCTGCAGTGAGCTACGATTGCATGACCAACTGCACTCCAGCCTGAGCTCAGAGCAAGACTCTGTCTCAAATAAAAAAGAAAGTAAATAAATAAATAAAAAGTATCTGCTCTTAATGGACACATTTGTTCTTTCTAATTTACTTTCTGTCACTTTATTAATCAACTTCATAGTCTGAAAATTTTTTTTTAAATCTTGTCTTTATAAATGAGGAAAGAAAATAGCTTTTATTCAAGGAAGGTGAGACCTTTAAAATTATCAGGCCCAGAGAGACATTTTTTTTTTAGATAGTCTTGCTCTGTCACCCAGGCTGGAGTGCAGTGGTACAATCTTGGCTCACTGCAACCTCTGCCTCCTGGATTCAAGCCATTCTCCTGTCTCAGCCTCCCGAGTAGCTGGGATTACAGGCGTGCCACCACACCTGGATAATTTTTGTATTTTTAGTAGAGATGGGGTTTCGCCATGTTGGACAGGCCAGTCTCGAACTCCTGACCTCAGGTGATCTGCCCACCTCAGCCCCACAAAGTGCTGGGATTATAGACGTGAGCCATTGCGTGAGGCCCAGAGAGACATTAAGATGAGCCAGCAATCAGGTTGTACTTCCCCTTTGAGTGATATATTCATCTTCTGAAACTTCTTGCTGTTGCCATAATAGCTACAAATTAACCTAATAATAATGTACTTGACGCTATAACCCACACACTATAGCTTAACAATGTATAGCTAATCATTAATATTATTTTTGTAAACCAATGAGACTTCCTGTGATACAACTTTGTATCAGCCCACTACTTGTCCCCTTTGCCTTTCAAATATCTGCTTGTAGCTTTCAGCACCTGAAGACCCCAGGAGCTCCCAGCCAAGGACATCAGATCTCATCGTCCTTGCTGCTTTGCCACCCCATTCCCCTCAATAAAGTGGTTTGACCCCCCAAAAACAAAACAAACAACAGTGAAAAATCTGCTTGTAACAAAGGCTGAACGAAGCTCTCTCCAGGGCAAATGGGAAATGTGTCTCGGGCAGATGTCATCCACCCTGGACCAAGTAAACTCTATATTAATGCTACTTCTGTTTTTTTTTTTCTTTAGATTGACATTATGAACTGTCAAGGCATATCTCCCTGATGTTCACTCCATTTAAATATCCTTTATATTTTATTTGAATGTCTAGTATTCGTACAAAAATCATACAAAATTGGAACTTGATTTATCCTTCTTCTCTCCCTATCCCAGTCCAGCCCCTCACACATCCTCAAATATAGGGCAGAATTGAAACATTGAAATAGTTGAACCAAACAGTGTTTTTGTCAGAGGCGTTTGAACCAGAGCAACTCCATCTTGGAGAGGGGCTGGGTAAAATGAGGCTGAGACCTACTGGGCTGCATTCCCATGAGGTGAGGCATTCCAAGTCCCAGGATGAGACAGGAGGTCGGCACAAGACACAGGTCATAAAGACCTTGATGATAAAACAGGTTGCGGTAAAGAAGCCAGCTAAACCCACCAAAACCAAGACGGAGACGAGAGTGACCTCTTGCCATCCTCCTTGCTCATTAGGTGCTAGTTATAATACATTAGCATGCTAAAAGACACTGCCACCAGCACCACGACAGCTTACAAACGCCATGGCAATGTCAGAAAGTTACCCTACATGGTCTAAAAAGGGGAGGAACCCTCAGATCCCCCCCTTTCCTGGAAAATTCATGAATAAGCCATGTCTTGTTTAGCATATAATCAAGACGTAACAATAAGTATCCTTAGTCAAGCAGTTCAAGCTGCTGCTCTGCCTATGGAGTAGCCATTCTCTATTCCTTTACTTTCTTTTTTCTTTTGAGATGGAGTGTTGCTCTGTTGCCCAGGCTGGAGTGCAGGGGCACGATCACGGCTCACTGCAAGCTCCACCTCCTGGGTTCACACCATTCTCCTGCCTCAGCCTCCCCAGTGGCTGGGACGATAGGCGCCCACCACCATGCCTGGTTAATTTTTTTGTCTTTTTAGTAGAGACGGGGTTTCACCGTGTTAGCCAGTATGGTCTTGATCTCCTGACCTTGTGATCCGCCCTCCTCGGCCTCCCAAAGTGCTGGGATTACAGGCATGAGCCACCGCACCTGGCCCCTTTACTTTCTTTTCTTTTTTTTTTTTTTTTTTCTTTTGAGACGGAGTCTCGCTCTGTCGCCCAGGCTGGAGTGCAGTGGCCGGATCTCAGCTCACTGCAAGCTCCGCCTCCTGGGTTTACACCATTCTCGGGCCTCAGCCTCCGGAGTAGCTGGGACTACAGGCGCCCGCCACCTCCCCGGGCTAGTTTTTTGTATTTTTTAGTAGAGACAGGGTTTCACCGTGTTAGCCAGGATGGTCTCGATCTCCTGACCTTGTGATCCACCCATCTCGGCCTCCCAAAGTGCTGGGATTACAGGCTTGAGCCACCGCGCCCGGCCCCCTTTACTTTCTTAATAAACTTGTTTTGACTTTACTTGATAGACTCGCCTTGATTTCTTTCTTGCATGAGATCCAAGAACCCGCTCTTGGGGGTCTGGATTGGGACCCCTTTCTGGTAACATTTTGGTTTGTTCAACGAGCTCATGAAAAAGAAAGATGGGCTAGACTCAGGGCCACTCTAATACATTTGTGTTCCTAAAGTTATCCTACTAAAATATTAACATGATTTCTATGGATTCTTGCCAGGTCCAACCCACACACACTGGCCGAATGATGGATGAAAGAATGCACTCAAGACACCAGTATCCAGTGAAAGAGCGGGCTAGGGGACTGGGCCATGCACAGACCCTGAAGAGGGTGCTGTAAGGAGTCAGCAGCCCTGGTCCTGACAAGTTGGCGCTGCAGGCATTTATTTAGTACAGATCTAATGACAAAGGCTTTGGGTCAACACACTTGTCGGTAATTAACATGGTCACCCTTCCGGGAGAGAGTAGTCCCACAGGGATGATTAAAGGCCAGGTTCTGAGGCCTAAGTAAACTAACTTATCTAGATCAGTTTCTTTACATCCCCTTGTTATCTAACCTAAGCTCTTCAGAGAATTCAGCTGCCTTCAGCCAGACTCTCTTCTGAAGCTATGCAAACTCCCAGCCTTCCGAGAAGGTTTGCATCCTTTTCGTGTAATTTTTCCTACCACCCTGACTGCTTTCTTACAATTCTCTTCATAAATTTCTCCTAAATCCCCACCACTGCTGACCAAGTCACTGATGGAAGCTTGTTGTGAACATTTATCTACGAGCCATAGGCCCATCTACTTTATGTTCAAGCCCTGATGTAAATGTCCCTCATGTCACTGCACTGATACCAACTATGAAACCTCCATGGAGAGGGGCATAATTGAAAATTGTATCGAGTAAATTCCAGAAAATTCCAAGTTGACATCTGTACTTTCTTTGGAGTTTGTTGGGCACCTCGTTTTTCAGCATGTGAAACTCAAAGGCAAACTATGACTAAGAAATATTTTCACAGGCTGGGCGTGGCCCTCACGCCTCGTAATCCCCACGATTTTTGGGGGGCACAGGCAGGTGGATCACCCCTCAGGTTCACGAGTTCTGACGACAGTCCTGGCAACAACTCGGTGGAAACCACCTCTCTACCCAAAAAAAAACAAAAAAAAAACAAATATACTATACTCCACCCGTCATTATACCCGTTATATATATATATATACACATATACACAAAAATTAGCTGGGCATGGTGGCAGGCACCTGTAATCCCAGCTACTTTGGAGGCTGAGGCAGGAGAATCCCTGAACCCAGGAGGCAGAGGCTGCAGTAAGCAGAGATCATGGAGATCACGCCAGTGCACTCCAGCCTGGATGACAAGAGTGAAACTCCATCTCGAAAAGGAAAAAAAAAAGAAAAAATATTTTTCACAAACTGCAATCACAGTTCATTTCAACTCAGAATCCTCCCCTACCTGCCCCAGCTCCCATATCCACGTTTTCTCCATTGGATTTTGTGTAGTTTGGCTAATAACAGTTCTGGGATCCTTTAGGTAGCTGCCACTTCCCCAATCTGAACTCCAGTTTCTGCTTCCCTAAAATAGAAACAATAATATTGTCAAAAGACAAAATTACAACAAATTTAGTTTAAAGATCTAATTGGATTAATTAGCAATTCATGAATTTGACAACATCTCCATAAAAATAGACAGGTGCTCTGATGGGCTGAGCAACCAAAAATAAAATTCCAAGCCTCCCACTGTCTGAATAGGCTACTCCTCTTGGAAGGGCATTGCAAAGTTAACCTGAAAATCTAATTCAGGCCATGATGGGAAGAGGGAAACAGATATTCTTCATTATACCTTCCTCCCTTTTGGAATTACGGATAGAACAGACTCTTTAAGTCTGATAAGAAACATTTACAATCTATTCTCCCTGAAGCATGTCTTCCGGAGGCTTCATCTGTATGATAAAACCTTGGTCTCTACAACCCCTTATTGTAACCCAGACATCCTTCCTATTTAATGACTCTTTCAACCAATCCCCAATCAGAAAATCTTTAAATCTACCTGTGACCAGAAAACCCCACTTTGAGTTGTCCCAGCTTTCCAGACCAAACCAATGTACATCTTACATGTATTGACTGATGTCTCATGTCTCCGCAAAGTATAAAACCAAGCTGTGCCCCACCCACCTTAGCATATGTTGTCAGGGCCTCCTGAGGTTGTGCCACAGTCACATCCTAAACCTTGGCAAAATAAACTTTCGAAATTGATTGGGACCTACCTCAGTTGCCTTTCATTTACAACTTTATAGGCAAAAAGGGGCTGAAACAGGGAACAAACAGTGGATCGGTCATTTCAAAGTTACCTTCCTTATAGAGTGAAAACAGAGGGAACTTTTTGCCATGCTGGCTCAGGGAAACTAGGCCCCTTCTGATTGGTTCCTGTGAATCTCCTGTTTTTTTCTGAAAACCGACCCATCCAAAGTTCAGTTTGATTATGTGGCACCTAGCATGAGGAACTCCATTCTGGTTTGGTTTGATCTGGTCTGGTGGGCCTGATGCAGGCGCTCAGTCCAAAGCAGTGACCACCCATAAATTCATTTAATAATCTTCCTTCAAAGTAGAAGTGATATGAGAATTTTTTTTTTTTTTTGAGACGGAGTTACAGCAGGAAAGATGTCTAAGAAGTTAAAGTACTATAGAACCATGTAAATTATTCTAAATATCCCCCACAGTTTGACACCATTAAAGATGTCAATAAGGCTAAGAAAACTGTTCTATGTACTTATCAACACTTGATATAGCTCTCAGCTTTGTGCCAGCCTCTATGCTGAGTGGTTTCTAAACATTAACTCATGTAATCCTCTTATCAACCTTAGGAGATATCCTTAATTCACTGAGGGAAAACTGAAGTAACCTGACCAGGGTCACAATGTATTACGAAATGGCAGGGTCAGGATTTGAACTCAAGAGCCTTAACTGTAGACTCTGTGCTCTGAGCCACCATGCTAAGCCATCTGGAGAGAGATATCCTGTGTTACTGTGGCAGCCATGTTAGCAGGTTTAGCCCTAAACGTACAGACAATCCCTGAGGTATCTAAAGTTTCCATTCAACATTTATAGAGTGCTTACAATTTGTTTGCCAGGCATTGTCCTAGGTGCTGGGACTACAGAGCAAAGAGACTCATCTCAGGCCCTTGAGGAACCTGTCAGATGGTTGGTGAGACAAACAAGGAACACCTACATGATCCTGTAAAATACGTATTTGGTCTTCCATGGCCTCTTGGCATACAGCTAAAACCCTTAGAACCTCCAAAGTGCTGTCTTTTCGTACGCTAATGAGTTGACTGAAGGCTGGCAGCACCCAGGTAGCTTCAGTATAGGGTCTTGTCACAAGAAAGACCAAGGCAGGATTAGAGAGTTGGGACCTCCAGCCCCACCCCAACCTCCCGGGAAGAGAGAGAGGCTGAGGTTAAGTTGATCACCAATGGCTAACAGTGAACTAATTGTATCTATGTAACGAAGCTTCCATAAAATCCCAAAAGGACAGGGTTTGAGGAACTTCTGGAGAGCTGAACACATGGAGGCTCCTGTAGGGTGGTGCCCAGGGGGGGCGTGGAAGCTGCCCTCCAATGTCCTCATACCTCGCCCTACGCATATCTTCACCTGTATCCTCTGTAATATTCCTTAGAATGAATCTGTTAATGTAGGTGCCTCCCTGAGTCCTGTGAGCCACTCTAGCAAATTAATTGAGCCCAGCAAGGGGGTGTGCAAACCCCAGTTGGTAGCAGGTCAGTCAGAAGCACGGACGAAACAACCTGCGGCTTTCGATTATCATCAGAAGTGGGGCGGGGAGGACAGTCTTGGGGACTGAGTCCTTGACCTGTGGGATCTGACGCTGTTTCCAGGTGGATGGCATCAGAACTGAATTAGAGGACACTCAGCTGCTATCGGCTACTGTAGAATTGCTTGGTGCAGGGGGGAACCTCACACATCTGGGCACAGAAGTATTCTGTTACGGGAAAGCTGAGGAAAATATTTTGAGTTTTCCATACTCAACCTGATAAGAAGCTTTCTCTTCATTCCAGGTCAACAGGAGTAAACTGAGTCCAAGAAAATTCCAGAGAATGAGGAGTCTAAACTCTACCTTATCCTAGATAATGAATTGGCCAGCCTCCTAAACTCTACCTACTTATCTGTCAAAAAGGAAAGCAAAAGAGAACTGGGTGACTCACTGGGAGCTGTGGCTCACGCCTGTAATCCCAGCACTTTGGGAGGCCCAGGAGGGCAGATCACGAGGTCAGGAGTTCAAGACCAGCCTGGCCAACTTGGTGAAACCCCATCTCTACTATAAATACAAAAATTAGCTGGGCGTGGTGGCATACGCCTATAATCCCAGCTACTTTGGACGCTGAGGCAGGAGAATTGCTTGAACCTGGGAGGCAGAGGCTGCAGCGAGCTAAGATCATGCCACTGCCCTCCAGCGTGGGCAACAGAGCGAGACTTTGACTCAAAAAAAAAAAAAAGAAAAGAAAAGAAAGGAAAGAGAAATCTTGGTGACTCAAGAGCTTAAAAAATTACACATGATTCTGGTCAATCCCAAGGCAGGTCAGTGTAAGGGCTACGTTCAACTCAATTAAATTAGACCCAAGCACCCTGGGGAATAGAGGTCTTAAGGAGATGGCACATCCTGCTTCGCCCGGACTGCACAGGCACCAGGCCAAGCTAAGCCAGCATAGCTCAGCTTTTTAGGGACTGATCTTAACACCCATGTGGGATCCTGGATTAGACCTTGCTCTGGGAAGGAACACTGATTTCCCCGCTGCGTTTTTACAAAGCGGTAGGGTGTGGAGAGGAAGAACTATCCCAATGGTGGAGTAAGTGGTAGAAAGAAACAGATCTGGGGTGAAAGGTTTATGCTTGGAATTCATTCCTTAGTGTTAATGGAGTTTATTCTGAGCCCTTATGAGTGACCATGACCCAGGGAGCTCTCATTCGGACCTAGGAAAGTGTGCCTGAGGTGGTCAGGTTACAGTTTGGTTTTATACATTTTAGGGAGACAGGAGTTACAGGCAAATATGTACATCAATACATATTAAACATCAGTTTTGAGACAGGCAGACAGGATGGTTTCCTACTTTACGACGGTCTGGAGGAAAAGCGTAAGGAGGCCCCCACTCAAGCTCTAGCTTATCTAACTCTCAGACAGTCAGCCACAAAAGACCCAAGGAGCGATTAACTGCAAGCTCTTATTTCAGGGGAGCTGGGGACTTCCACAGAGCCCTACATGTAAAGTTAAACTCCATCACACAATTACTCCTTCCTCATTTTAAGACTAAAACTCATACTCAGGGCTGGAGATTTAAAACGCGAAGGCCACATGCGACTATGAAGAAGCGTGGTGAACCACAGTGCAAGCACGAGAAAAGCGCCTCCTACATGTGCCCTGATGTAACCCTTTCCTTTACAAAGACCCTAAAACTAACCCACACGCTGATCTCGGGGAGCGGCCCATTCTTCGCACTTTCTCAATGCTGGCTCCCTTGAGCACAAGCTCAGATAAACTTTCTCTTTGCTGCTATGTCTGGTGATCTGTCTTGATTTCTAACATGGGACATTACAGGAACCCAGGGCATTGGTAACAGTTTGACCTGGAAAGGCAGGAAGGACATCTGGAAGCATGGGCCTACAGGCCATAGGTGAATTCAAAGACTTTTTTTTTTTTTTTTTTTGGTGAGACGGAGTCTCACTCTGTTGCCCAGGCTGGAGTGCGGTGGCATGATCTCGGCTCACTGCAACCTCTGCCTCCCAGATTCAAGCAATTCTCCTGCCTCAGCTTCCCAAGTAGCTGGGATTACAGGCCTGTGCCACCACACCTAGCTAATTTTTTTGTATTTTTAGTAGAGGTGGGGTTTCACCATATTGGCCAGGCTGGTCTTGAACTCCTGACCTTGTGATCCATCTGCCTTAGCCTCCCAAAGTGATGGGATTACAGGCATTAGCCACCATGCCCATCCTGTATTTTACTTTTTTTCTTTATTCTGGGGTACATGTGCAGAAAGTACAGGTTTGTTGCATAGGTATACATGTGCCATGGTGGTTTGCTTCACCCATTAACCCGTCATCTACATTAGGTATTTCTCCTAATGCTGTCTCCTCCCCTAGCCCCCCACTGCCTAACAGGCCCCACTGTGTGATATTCCCCTCCCTGTGTCCACGTGTTCTCATTGTTCAACTCCCACTTATGAGCGAGAACATGCAGTGTTTGGTTTTCTGTTCTTGTGTTAGTTTGCTGAGAATAATGGTTTCCAGCTTCATCCATGTCCCTGCAAAGGACATGAACTCATCCTTTTTTTATGGCTGCATAGTATTCCATGTTATGTATATGCCACATCTTCTTTATCCAGTCTATCACTGATGGGCATTTGGGTTGGTTCCAAGTCTTTGCTATTGTGAACAGTGTTGCAATAAACATATGTGTGCATGTGTCTTTAAAGTAGAATGATTTGTAATCCTTTGGGTATATACCCAGTAATGGGATTGCTGGGTCAAATGTTATTTCTGGTTCTAGATCCTTGAGGAATTGCCACACTGTCTTCCACAGTGGTTGAACTAATTTACACTACCACCAACAGTGTAAAAGCGCTGTTTCTCCACATCCTCTTCAGCATCTGTTGTTTCCTGACTTTTTAATGATTGCCATTCTAACTGGTGTGAGATGGTATCCCATTGTGGTTTTGATTTGCTTTTCTCTAATGACCGGTAATGATGAGCTTTTTTTCATGTTTGTTGGCTGCATACATGTCTTCTTTTGAGAAGTGTCTGTTCATATCATTCAACCACTTTTTGATGAGGTTGTTTTTTTCTTGTAAATGTGTTGAAGTTCTTTGTAGATTCTGGATATTGGCTCCTTGTCAGATGGATAGATTGCAAAAATTTTCTCCCATTCTGTAGGTTGCCTGTTCACTCTGATGGTAGTTTCTTTTACTGTGTAGAAGCTCTTTAGTTTAATTAGATCCCATTTGTCAATTTTGGCTTTTGTTGCCATTCCTTTTGGTGTTTTAGTCGTGAAGTCTTTGTCTATGCCTATGTCCTGAATGGTATTGACTAGGTTTTCTTCCAGGGTTTTTATGGTTTTAGGTCTTACCTTTAAGTCTGTAATCCATCTTGAGTTAATTTTTGTATAAGGTGCAAGGAAGGAGTCCAGTTTCAGTTTTCTGCATATAGCTATCCAGTTTTCCCAACACCATTTAATAAATAGGGAATCCTTTCCCCATTGCTTGTTTTTGTCAGATTTGTCAAAGATCAGATGGCTGTAGATGTGTGGTGTTATTTCTGAGGACTCTTTTCTGTTCCATTGGTCTATATATCTGTTTTGATACCAGTACCATGCTGTTTTGGTTACTGCAGCCTTGTAGTATAGTTTGAAGTCAGGTAGTGTGATGCTTCCAGCTTTGTTCTTTTTGCTTAGGATTGTCTTGGCTATGCGGGCTCTTTTTTGATTCCGTATGAAATTTAAAGTAGTTTTTTCCAATTCTGTGAAGAAAGTCAATGGTAGCTTAATGGGGATAGCATGAATCTATAAATTACCTTGGGCAGTATGGCCATTTTCACGATATTGATTTTTCCTATCCATGAGCATGGAATGTTTTTTCAATTGTTTGTGTCCTCTCCTATTTCCTTGAGCAGTGGTTTGTAGTTCTCCTTGAAGAGGTCCTTCACATCCCTTGTAAGTTGTATTCTTAGATACTGTATTCTCTTTGTAGTAATTGTGAATGAGGGTTCATTCATTATTTGGCTCTGCTTGACTATTAT
>NW_016808004.1:3554535-3570782 GCF_001698545.2 Rhinopithecus bieti | reverse complement strand
ATTGCACTGTGGTCTGAGAGACTGTTTGTTATGATTTCTATTCTTTTGCATTTGCCAAGGAGTGTTTTACTTCCAATTATGTATTCGATTTTAGAATACATGCTATGTGATGCTGAGAAGAATGTATATTCGATTGATTTGGGGTGGAGAGTTCTGTAGCTGTCTCTTAGGTCCACTTGGTCTAGAGTTGAGTTCAAGTCCTAAATATCCTTGTTAATTTTCTGTCTCATTGATCTGTCTAATATTGACAGTGGGGTGTTAAAGTCTCCCACTGATATTGTGTGGAAGTCTAAGTCTCTTTGTATGTCTTTAAGAACTTGTTTTATGAATCTGAGTGCTCCTATATTGGGTGCATATATATTTAGGATAGTTAGTTCTTCTTGTTACATTGATCCCTTTACCATTATGTAATGCCCTTGTCTCTTTTGATCTTTGTTGGTTTAAAGTCTGTTTTATCAGAGACTAGGATTGCAACCCCTGCTTTTTTTTTTTTTTTTTTTTCCATTTGCTTGGTAAATATTCCTCCATCCCTTTATTTTGAGCCTATGTGTGTCTTTGCACATGAGATGGGTCTCCTGAATACAGCACACCGATGGCTCTTGACTCTTTATTCAATTTGCCAGTCTGAGTTTTTTAATTGGGGCATTTAGCACATTTATATTCAAGGTTAATATTGTTATGTGTGAATCTGATCCTGTCATTATGATGCTAGCTGGATATTTTGTCTGTTAGTTGATGCAGTTTCTTCATAGTGTTGATGGTTTCTAAAATTTGGCATGGTTTTGTAGTCGCTGGTACCGGTTGTTCCTTTCCATGTTTTGTGCTTCCTTCAGGAGCTCTTGTAAGGCAGGCCTGGTGGTAACAAAATCTATTAGCATTTGCTTGTCTGTAAAGGATTTTATTTCTCCTTCACTTAGGAAGCTTAGCTTGGCTGGATATGAAACTCTGGGTTGAAAATTATTTTCTTTAAGAATGTTAAACTTTCTGGCTTGTAGGGTTTCTGCAGAGAGATCTGCTGTTAGTCTGAGGGGCTTCCCTTTGTGGGTAACCCGACCTTTCTCTCTGGATGCCCTTAATATTTTTTCTTTCATTTCATCCATGGTGAATCTGATGATTAAATGTCTTGGGGTTGCTTTACTCGAGGAGAATCTTTGTGGTGTTCTCTGTATTCCTGAATGCAAATGTTGGCCTGTTTTGCTAGGTTGGGGAAGTTCTCCTGGATAATATCCTGAAGAATGTTTTCCAACTTGTTTCCATTCTCCCCATCAGTTTCAGGTACACCAATCAAATGTAGGTTTGGTCTTTTCACATAGTCCTATATTTCTCGGAGGCTTTGTTCATTCCTTTTCACTCTTTTTTTTTTTTTTATCTTGTCTTCATGCTTTATTTCATTAAGTTGATCTTCAATCTCTGATATCATTTCTTCCGCTTGATCAGTTAGGCTATTGATACTTGTGTATGTTTCACGAAGTTCTTGTGCTGTGTTTTTCAGCTCCATCAGGTCATTTATGTTCTTCTCTAAACTGGTTATTCTAGTTAGCAATTCCTCTAACCTTTTTTCAAGGTTCTTAGCTTCCTTGCAATGGGTTGGAACATGCTCCTTCAGCTCAGAGGAGTTTGTTATTACCTACCTTCTGAAGCTTACTTCTGTCAATTTGTCAAACTCATTCTCTGTCCAGTTTTGTTTCCTTGCTTATGAGGAGTTGTGATCCTTTGGAGAAGAAGAGGCGTTCTGGTTTTTGGAATTTTCAGCTTTTTCATGCTGGTTTCTCCTCATCTTCATGGAGTTATCTACCTTTGGTATTTTATATTGGTGACCTTCAGGTGGGGTTTCTGAGTGGATGTCCTTTTTGTTGATGTTGATGCTTTTCCTTTTTGTTTGTTAGTTTTTCTTCTAATAGTCAGGCCCCTCTGCTGCAGGTCTGCTGGAGTTTGCTAGAGGTCCACTCCAGACTGCCTGGGTATCACCAGCGGAGGCTGCGGAACAGCAAAGATTGCTGCCCGTTCCTTCCTCTGGAAGCTTTGACCCAGAGGGGCACCTGCCAGATGCCAGCCGGAGCTCTCCTGTATGACGTGGTTGTTGACCCCTGCTGGAGGATGCCTCCCAGTTAGGAGACACAGGGACCAGGGACCCACTTGAGAAGGCAGTCTGTTCCTTAGCAGAGCTCGAACACTGTGCTGGGAGAGCCACTGCCCTCTTCAGGGCTGTCAGGCATGGATGTTTAAGTCTCCTGAAGCTGCACCCACAACCGCCAGTTCCCCCGGGTGCTCTGTCCCAGGGAGATGGGGGTTTTATCTATAAGCCCCTGACTGGGGCTGCTGCCTTTTTTTCAGAGATGCCCTGCCCAGAGAGGAGGAATCTAGAGAGGCGGTCTGGCTATAGTGACTTTGCCGAGCTGCAGTGTGCACCTCCCAGTTTGAACTTCCTGAGCTTTGTTTACACTGTGAGGGGAAAATCGCCTACTCAAGCCTCAGTAATGGCGGACGCCCCTCTCCCCACCAAGCTCCAACATGCCAGGTCAACTTCAGACTGCTGTGCTGGCAGGGAGAATTTCAAGCCAGTGGATCTTAGCCTGCCTGGCTCTGTGGAGGTGGGATCCGCTGAGCTAGACCACTTGGCTCCCTGGCTTCAGTCCCCTTTCCAGGAAGGGAATGGCTCTGTCTCGCTGGCATTCCAGGCACCACTGGGGTAAGAAAAAACACTCCTGCAGCTAGCTCCTTGTCTGCCAAAACAGCCGCCCAGTTTTGTGCTTGAAAAGTAGGGCCCTGGTGGTGTAGGTAACGGAGGGAATCTCCTGGTCCATGGGTTGCAAAGACCATGGGAAAGTGTAGAATCTGGGGCAGAGTGCACTGTCCCTCACAGCACTGTCCCTCATGGCACAGTCCCTCACAGCTTCCCTTGGCTAGAACGGGGAGTTCCCCGACCCTTTGTGCTTCTGGGGTGAAGCAACGCCCCATCCTGCTTTGGCTCACCCTCTGCGGGCTGCACCCACTGTCTAACCAGTCCCAATGAGATGAGCTGCGTACCTCAATTGGACATGCAAAAATCACCCACCTTCTGCGTTGATCTCACTGGGAGCTGCAGACTGGCGCTGTTCCTATTCAGCCATCTTGAGAGATCTCCCAGCCTGTTTTTTAAGGAAAAATATCGTATTTGTAAAAAAGATCAAGATCATATGGGAAACACTTTTTTGGGAAACACTTCTATTGTAGGAAGTATCTGTGGAAAAAATCAACAGATGAGTAAATGTGTGTCTAGGACACAGAATTGTAACCACCCAACTGGTTCTTTTTGTCCACTGCCGAGACAGAGCTGATTTGTCAAGACTGGGGAATTGCAGTTGAGAAAGAGTTTAATTCACCTGGAGCTGGCTCTAGGGGAGACCAGAGTTTTATTATTACTCAAATCAGTCTCCCCAAAAACTGGGGGATCGGAGTTTTGAAGGATAATTTGGTGGGCAGAGAATCAGAAATTGGGGAGTGCTAATTGGTTGACTCACAAATGAAATTATAGGGGGTCCACGCTGTCCTCTTGAGTTGAGTCAGTTCCTGGAAGGTGGCCACAAGACCTGATGAGCTAGTTTATCGATCTGGGTGGTGCTAGCTGGTGCACTGGAATGCAGGGTCTGCAAAATACCTTAAGCACTGACCTGAGGGTTTTCAACAATGACTCCTAAACCATCATTTCTAATCTCGTGGCTAATGTATTAGTCCTGTAAGGACAGTTTAGTCCCTAGGCAAGAGGGGCGCTTATTTTGGGAAAGGGCTGTTGTCATCTAACCATAAACTAAACTCCTCTCAAAGTCAGTTCAGCCTATGCCCGGGAATGAACGAGGGCAGCCTGGAGGTCAGAAGCAAGATGGAGCCGGTTAGGTCAGATCCTCTTTCGCTGTCGCAACTTTCTCAGTTATAATTTTTGCAAAGGTGGTTTCAGAATGATACTCAGTAAGGCATTCTGGATTCCTTTGTGTGGTGTCACGAGTCTCTTTCCACCTCCAGTTACATCTTGGGTTCCACAACCCAAGAGAGTCAAGCTGAGGAGTAAGGCATCTGGCCAAAGGGCCGGGAAGCCAAAACCTTATATGTGATTTTTCAGGCCCAACCCTCGGCAATTCCAAAGGCTTTTCCTGGTAGGCCTGGGCGGGGAGAGCTGCCCTCCTCACCGCAGACTCGACCCACAGTATGGGTCCCCCGGCCAGCCGTGACGCTGCACGTATCTGCATTTCTAGCTCAGACACACAACTCAGAGACTTCCTTATCTGCAGACCATGAGCTGAGGTCTTTCTTGGGGTCTCTACTGACACCATGCTGTTGGGGGCCACGAAGACATTTTTCATCACTCTGACTCAGCATTCAGTATTTTAACACCCCTAGTCCTTCACCTTCGTCTTCCTCCCCAACAAATCTGCAAGAGCCTTTGGCCAGGGTCGGTTGCCTCAGTGGTGAGATGACCCCTATTGATCCATCTGACCTGCTCCTGGTGCTGTTCTGGGGGGAAAAATAAAATGTGGAGGAGGCGACACTCTCGCCACTTGCCTCCTGCTTACGCCACTGCAGGAGGTGCACGAAAGCCTCGATCGTCACTTTCGTCTTGGTGCGCTCTTTTAATTCACCGTCTGGACACCGAGCCGCTCAGCTCTCTCCAGCTCAGCTGCTGACAGAGAGGAGGTTAAAGCAGTGTATTTTCTAGTTGTAACTAAAACGTCAGTATTAGAACTATTCCAGCAAAAGTAACCAAAGACACAACCTGCAAGGAAAAGCCTGAGGCAGCCGCCGCTGTCCTCTGCGGTGTTCCAGTGCCACTGCCTCCCTGATAAATACATCAGTCACATCACCTTCAGCTCAAGCCCATCCTTGCTTGTCAATCAAGGAGCATTTGTCTAAAGTTTCAGCAAGGACATAGTTTTAGTTTCCAAATAGTCAATATGAATAATTTTTTCAAAAAATCACACCTGAAGTCTTCAAAATGAGCTTTTTCTCTAGTTAAAGTTAGCAGCTTATCAGAGCTAACTTATGCTAGATAATTTGTTGGGCAAAGGTACGTTCCAGAAGGAGGCAAATATCACAGGTGAGAGAGAAAGCAATGCTTTCTATTTCTTAGATTGCTTTGAAATAGGATTGTGTATATAAAGAGACTAAGCTGCCATTTGAACATGAGTTTGCTGTAGACCTCCTTTAACCCAAGTGTAAGAATCATGTCCTGTGAGGAAGGAGAGGGCTGATGGGGGCTGCACAGAGGGGTGTGCAGGCAGAGGCTGGCAGGGCCAGGAGGGGCAGTGGGCTGACTTGGCGTGTACATGCTCATGCGTGTGCACGTGTGCATGCGTTTGCATATGCCTGGGTGTACACTCACTCAAAGGTTCAGTTCAGCACACCTATTTTCAGGATTCTAGTCCATCAGGGATAAAAAAATAAGGCAATTATAGGTTTTTATCCCCTTAAATTTATTTCATTAGTGGAAGAAAGAATGGATATTTGTTTACTCATTAAAAAGTGTAGACAGGGCCAGGTGCAGTAGCTCACACCCGTAATCCTAGCACTTTGGGAGACCGAGGCAGGTGGATTACCTGAGGTCAGGAGTTCAAGACTAGCCTGGCCAACATGGTGAAACCCCTTCTCTACTAAAAAAATACAAAAATGAGACAGCCACAGTGGTGGGGCTCCTGTAGTCTCGGCTACTCAGGAGGAGAGGCAGGAGAATCGCTTGAACCCAGGAGGCAGAGGTTGCAGTGAGCCAAGATCACACCATTGCGCTCTAGCCTGGGCAATGAGAGTGAAACTCCGTCTCAAGAAAAAAAAAAAGTGTACACAGTGGCTGGACGCAGTGGCTCATGCTGGTAATCCCATCACTTTGGGAGGCCAAGGCGGGCAGATTGCCTGAGGTCAGGAGTTTGAGACTAGCCTGGCTAACATGGTAAAACCCTGTCCCTACTAAAAATACAAAAAATTAGCTGGGCGTGGTGGCGGGCACCTGTAATCCCAGCTACTTACTAGGCTAAGGCAGGAGAATCTCTTGAACTCAGTAGGCGGAGGTTGCAGTGAGCCGAGATCGCACCACTATACTCCAACCTGGGCAACAAGGGGAAACTCTGTCTCAAAAAAAAAAAGAAAAGAAAAGAAAAGAAAAGAAAAGTATAGACTTATAAGTGCTTAATAAATGAAAGCCATTATTATTATTGCTACTATTCTCAAAAGTCTAATGGGATATTTTCCCCCATCTTACACAGATCAGACGAGAAGAGCCTCTTGCCTTGGACCTGGCAACTCATATTTTCTTCCTTCACCTGTCAAGGTAGACCCAGTCTCATAATATGATGGGAAAGTTTTGAAAACATTATCAAAGGCAAGGAGCTCCCAGCCAGGCCCCTGCATTATTCCTGAAGGGAAGCAGCACGGTCTCCTGGTCTCCTGCATTACCAAACTTGCCCATTCTTGGCAGCAAATGGCCCAAAAAACAGCGTCTAACATCTTGATAGGTTATCCCTGCTCTTCAGGAGGTGATACATTCTTTGCATGGTGAGCACGCATTTCTCAATCCACCAACTCCAGCATCCCAGAAATGCAATTTTCTCTGTTTAAGTCAAGTTACCTGAGACTTATTAGTGAAAAACTTGTCAGTCAGGTCAAGCTCAGTCTATTCAGAGTGGACTGAGCTCTGAGGCCCACACCAGTGACTCACTCCAGTGCTCCTGTCCCCAGGTCCTCTCCCTCTCCTGCTTGGAGCATGTTTACCGAGGCAGGCTGGACATGGGTGGGTAGAATTAGGTCTGCGTTATCTTTCTGTGTCACACCTGGCTGTTAACATGAAACCCAATAACTGAATGCCCTTGTCCTCTAGTTCTGCTGAGACAATTCTCCTGGGGGACATGAAGGTCTCATGCCTGAAAGCCAAATTGGCAGCGTGGGAGTAGGAAGAAGAGTAGAAGGAAGAGGGCATGCGGGTGATGAGGGCATGTCTGCTAACATCGTTTTGCCACACACGCTTGTCATCGTAGTTACTCTTCTCCATGCCAAGCACTTTATGAACATCATCTCCCTTAATTCTCACTCGAGCCTTATAAAGTATTATTAGCCCAATTTTATAACTGAGGAAATGAATGCCTAGAGGTTAAAGAACACACCTAAGGTCACCCGGTTGTAAGTGGTGGAACTGGAACATGAATCCAGATGTT
Organism: Rhinopithecus bieti; assembly: GCF_001698545.2. NCBI lineage: Eukaryota > Metazoa > Chordata > Mammalia > Primates > Cercopithecidae > Rhinopithecus > Rhinopithecus bieti. Next base: position 3,563,610 of record NW_016808004.1, on the reverse strand, counting down.
TCTGATTCCCACTGCTTTCCTCTTTTCGCTAGTCCCCCACTACACGCTTCCCCAAAAGGACACTAAATTGCAAACACAAGCCAAAGCCTGTGCCAGGGTCTAGCAGACAACAGACGCCTCTAAAACAGCCTGAGAGTACAACTCACATCCGGTTCTTAGAGTTCCGGCCTTGTGAGCAGCCGGCGTAGGGAGCATTAGCCAAGCAGGTAGAAGGTCAGAAAGGATTGGGCCGCAGAATGGCCCTTCCTTTAGAGGAGCTGGACAAAAGAGCAGAAGAGCAGATGATCTCCGGTCCTTATGAACCGTCTGAATCAATGTGAGGAACCTCGTCTTTTCCCTCCTCTCCCCTCCCCTCACCTCCTGTTTTCTTTTGAGACAGAGTCTCGCTCTTTTGCTCAGGCTGGAGTGCAGTGGTGCTATCTCGGCTCACTGCAACCTCTGCCTCCCGGGTTCAAGGAATTCTCCCACCTCAGCCTCCCAACTAGCTGGGATTATAGGTGCACGCCACCACACCCCACTAATTTTTTGTATTTTTAGCAGAGACAGGGTCTCACCATGTTGGCCAAGCTGGTCTCAAACTCCTGACCTCAAGGGATCCGCCCACCTTGGCCTCCCAAAGTGCTGGGATTACAGGCAAGAGCCACCGTGCCCAGCCGAGACCCTGTTTCCTAATGGCTACCTTCAAGATGGCCAGAGAACTATATGTCACTACACCTTTAAAATAAACCAACTTAAAGGAGAGCCAAAGAGGAGTAAGTGCAAGAGATTTATTGTGCAATATGGTGACTATAGTTAATAATAATGTATTGTGTTCTTAAAAATTGCTAAGACAGTACATTTTAAGTGTTCTTACCACAAAAAATGATACATATGTGAAGTAATACATGTTAATTAGCTCAATCAAACCATTCCACAATGTATATATATTTCAAAACCATATGTTTGAAAACATATTGTGTGCATGATAAATAGGTAAAAATTTTATTAGAACTTAAAAATAAATGAATTAAAGGAAGTTAACCTAGTCCCAGGGTAGAGTGGGAAAGCTATTGTCTTAATTTGTTTTGTGTTGCTGTAACAGAATACTTGACACTGAGTAATTTAAAAAGAAAAGAAATTGGCCGGGCACTGTGGCTAATGCCTGTAATCCCAGCACTTTGGGAGGCCAAGGCAGGTGGATCGCCTGAGGTTAGGAGTTCAAGACCAGCCTGGCCGACATAGTGAAACTCCATCTCTACTAAAAATACAAAAATTAGCCAGGCATGGTGGTGGGCGCCTGTAATCCCAGCTACTTGGGAGGCTGAGACAGGAGAATTGCTGGAACCCAGGAGGCGGAGGTTGCAGTGAGCCAAGATTATGCCATTGCACTCCAGCCTGGGCAACAACAGCGAGACTCTGTCTCAAAAAAAGGAAAAGAAAAGAAATGCATTTGGCTCACGCACGATTCTAGAGGCTAGGAAGTCCAAGACTGAGCAGCACACCTAGTGAGGGCCTCATGCTGTTCAACTCATGGTGTGTGCAAAAGAGACAGGCACGAGAGGTGGCGCTCACTTTATAACAATCTGCCTTTCAGAAACTAACTCAGTCCCGCAAGAGTGAAAACTCACTTATTCCCAAGAGGATGTAATCTATTCATGAGGGGTCTACCCCCTAACCCAACACCTTCCCACTTCCCAACACCACCACCTTGGGAGTCAAATTTCAACATGAGTGTCAGCTGGGACATACTCAAACCATGGCACTAAACACCAACCTTAAACCACATGGGTTTGAACTGCACGGGGCCTTACACATGGATTCTCTTCTGCCTCTGCCACCCCTGAGACAGCAAGACCATTCCCTCATCCTCCTCCTCCTCACCCTACTCAATATGAAGATGACAAGGATGAAGACCTTTCAGATGATCGACTTACACTTAATGGACAGTAAATATATTTTCTCTTTCTCATGATTTTCTTTTTTTTTTTTTTGAGACGGAGTCTCGCTCTGTCACCCAGGCTGGAGTGCTGTGGCCGGATCTCAGCTCACTGCAAGCTCCGCCTCCTGGGTTCACGCCATTCTCCTGTCTCAGCCTCCCGGGTAGCTGGGACTACAGGCGCCGCCACGTCGCCCGGCTAGTTTTTTGTAGTTTTAGTAGAGACGGGGTTTCACCGTGTTAGCCAGGATGGTCTCGATCTCCTGACCTCGTGATCCGCCCGTCTCGGCCTCCCAAAGTGCTGGGATTACAGGCTTGAGCCACCACGCCCGGCCTCTCATGATTTTCTTAATAGTTTCTTTTCTCTAGCTTATATTATTGTAAGAATAGAGTATATAATATGTATAACAAAAAGTATGGGTTAATCAATGGTTTATGTTCTCAGTAAGGCTTCTAGTCAACAGTAGGCTATTAATGTTTAAGTTTGGGGAGTCAAAAAGTTCTATGTGGATTTTGGCCGGGCGCGGTGGCTCACACCTGTAATTCCCGCACTCTGGGAGGCCGAGGCAGGCGGATCACCTGACGTTGGGAGTTCCAGACCAGCCTGACCAACCTGGAGAAACCCTGTCTCTACTAAAAATACAAAACTACCTGAGTGTGGTGGCACATGCTTGTAAATCCCAGCTACTTGGGAGGCTGGGGCAGGAGAATCACTTGAACCTGGGAAGCAGAGGTTTCGGTGAGCTGTGATCGTGCCATTGCACTCCAACCTAGGCAATAAGAGTGAAACTCCATCTCAAAAAAAAAAAAGTTATACGTGGATTTTTCACTGTGTGGGAGTCAGTGTCCCTCATCTCTCTGTTGTTCAAGAGTCAACTATAGGTTGGAGAGTCAACTTTGGTTGAAAATTGGCAGGTCCCTATTCTTCGATGCATATACTGATTTGTTAACTAAATCTCTGAATTGCTTGGCAACAAATTTAAAACATCATATTTTTGTACTTTTCTTCTTGATTTTCCATTCAATACCATTCTTTTCTTACTTATCTGTCACCTTAGGATGCAGAAAGTAAAGAAGCAACAGCTGCTACAGCTGAGGGAGCTGAACTGGGCTCACCACATGGTGCTGGGCGTGGCTATCAGCAAAAGAACAGGAGCAAGAGTTCTAGCAAGGACAGTTTTGGCCACAAACATAGCTCTAGGCAAGGAGTAACTACACAGGCACACAGCAGAGTTGGGTACGGGGACTCCGGGGTAGAGTATGGTGTGGCCTGGGACTCCGAGACAAAGTGGAGGAGAGTAACAGGAAGCAGCATTATAACCTGGAAAGTTCAAGGGCTTTGGAGTCAGCAAGGTCAAGCTGTGAATCCTGACATCACTCATTCGCTACATGACCTTGGGTATTTTAGTTAACCTCAGTTTTCTTCTAAAATGATTATCATAACTAACCTCATTTCCATCCTTGCAGAGCAGTTGTGAAGATAAAATATGCGTATGAAATACATGATTTAGGACTTCATAGGCAGTCCTTTCTGTCCTGCTTTAAGGCTCCTTTACTTTCCGCGGGATCCTCCGTGGTCTCCATCAGATCCTTGGAGATCATGAGAGGTTGGATTCCCTGCCCTACTATGTGCGAGTGCTGTGAGGTCAAGGCGCAAACAGTTTCTGCAGAGAGCTGGGGGAATGCTAGCACTGAAAGATCCTTGCCGTGCTTCATTTTCTAGTGACGGGTGATGATTTACCCCACAAACTTAAAACAAATTTAGCCTCTGACAGTTTTTGTGGTCTGAAGTCCAGGCACAGTTTAGCTGGATCCTCTGTTCAGTCTCACCAAGCTAAAATCAAGGTACTGGCTGGGCTCTGTGTGTGTGTGTGTGCACGTGCCTGTGTGTGTGTGTGTGTGTGTGTGTGTGTGTGTTGTGGAGAAGGAGTCTCATTATGTTGTCCAGGCTGGTCTTGAACTCCTGGCCTCAAGTAATCCTCTCACCTCTGCCTCCCAAAAGCCTGTGAATCAGCTCTTGATTCACTTGGAAATTCATCAAATGAGTTTTCTTCTTGCCAGACTTACATTTCTACAGGGGTGACCACTGTGCCTGGGTCCTACAGGGGTGGCCACTGTGCCTGGGCCCTACAGGAGTGACCACTGTGCCTGGCCCTACAGGAATGAGCCACTGTGCCTGGGCCCTACAGGGGTGACCACTGTGCCTGGCCCTACAGGGGTGACCACTGTGCCTGGCCCTACAGGGGTGACCACTGTGCCTGGGCCCTGTAGAGGTGAGCCACTGTGCCTGGCCTTAGGACTGTGTTCTCATCTGGAGGTTTGACTCCAAAATAAACTGTTTCCAAGCCCATAAAAGTTATTGGCAGAATTCATTTCCTTGTAGTGTGGGACTGAAGTCCCTCTGTTCTTTTCCGGCTGTTGGACAGGGCCCATCGTAGCATCTGCAGGTCGCCCTCACCCTTGCCACCTGGCCCCACACAGGCAGTTCACAATGAGGCAATTTGCTTCTCGAAGCTCAGCAGAAGGATCTTCCTCACTTCAAACACCTGCTTCCTTCCAGGAAGGCCTGGACTCTTTTAAAAAGTTCACCTGATCAGGTCAAGCTCACTTAGGATCGTTTCCTTTTTAAAAAATTAACTAAGTCAATTGATTAGAGACCTTAGTTACATCTGCAAACCTCTTCATTTCTGCCATACAGCCTCTACCCTGATCCAGGGAGTGAGATCCCATCATACTGACACGTCCTGCCCACTTGCAGGGGGATGCAAGCACCCCAGGAATGCCCACCAGGGGCAGGGATTTGGGGCCACCTCAGAATTCTGCCTCCCAGACCTGCTTAGCCATGCCCAGCTCCAAGAGGACTGGGGGCCACGCCTTCACGACGCTGGGAAGATGCCTGGGAATCGGCTCCTGATTCACTTGGAAATCCACCAGGTGAATTTTCTTCTTGCCAGATTTACATTTTCTACAAAATCCTGGCAAAAATAATAGATGTCACACGCTGTAAGAATGTCGTCTTTCTGGGAAACGGTATGCCCTGAGAAGGCATCTCACCATCCCAAACCCTGCCCTGCTGTCTGCCCGACAGAACATCTCTTTTTCTTTTCTTTTTCTTTTCTTTTTTTTTTTGACACCCAGTCTCGCTCTGTCGCCCAGGGTGGAGTGCAGTGGCCGGATCTCAGCTCACTGCAAACTCCGCCTCCCGGGTTTACGCCATTCTCCTGCCTCAGCCTCCTGAGTAGCTGGGACTACAGGCTCCGGCCACCTCGTCTGGCTAGTTTTTTGTATTTTTAGTAGAGACAGGGTTTCATTGTGTTAGCCAGGATGGTCTCGATCTCCTCACCTCGTGATCCTCCCGTCTCGACCTCCCAAAGTGCTGGGATTACAGGCTTGAACCACCGCGCCCAGCCCCGACGGAACATCTTAAGTGGTCGAGTGCAGCCGGAGGAACACGGGGCACAGGGCCTGAGATCTAATTTTGGAAATACCCTCAATCTAAATATGGGGAAACTGAGACCCAGAAAGGACCAAGCTCATGCAGCCCCTGCTCTGGGTCTCTTGTAGTGCTGCCTTGGCTGAGATTTTCATGGGCTGGTTGGGCCTGGCTGTCAGAGGAGAGAAGTATCAATTCATTAGGATTCCTAGCAACTGGGCAACAGCTAGAAAATGGGAAACAGACTATCTAGTGTGGATGGCTGGGCCATTTTCCACCCAACATTTAAATTCCTGAATGACTACAGCTGTGAAGAGACATTGGTGAGAACTGTTTTCAAATTACTTGAAGTTGAATTAATTAGTTGAATTGAGGAGAATTTCGTTAGTGCAAAATCTTTAAAACTTTTTTTTTTTTTTTTTTTTTGAGACAGGGTAACCCTCTGTCACCCAGGCTGGGGTCCAGTGATGCAATCACAGCTCACTGCAGCCTCAACCTCCCAGACTCACGCGATCTTCCTGCCTCAGCCTCCTGAATAACTGGAACTACAGGTGCATGCCAGCACCCTTGGCTATTTTATTTATTTATTTTTTTGAAACTGAGTCTTGCTCTGTCGCCCAGGCTAGAGGGTACTGGCATGATCTCAGTTCACTGCAACTTCCGCCTCCTGGTTCAATCAATTCTCCTGCCTCAGCTTCCTGAGTAGCTGGGGTTACAGGCACACACCACAAACCCACCTAATTTTTGTATTTTTAGTAGAGATGGGGTTTCACCATGTTGGCCAGGCTGGTCTTGAACTCCTGACCTCAGGTGATCTGCCCGCCTTGGCCTCCCAGAGTGCTAGGACTACAGGCATGAGCCACCGCACCCGGTTGCCTAGCTATTTTTGAAAAAAAAATTACTTGTAGAGATGGGGTCTCACTATGTTGCCCTGGCTGGTCTTGATCTCCCATGCTCAAACGATCCTTCTGCCTCAGCCTCCCAAAATGCTATGAGCCACTGCACCTAGCTCCCTTTTTTCTCATTTGTAATAGAAAAATAGATTTTGTATTTGTGTTAATAACCTCCATGAGGCGCACCACATTTTGAAGGTAAGTAGCTTACAAAGCCTCTCAAGGTCTATTTGAATTAAAACGGCTACAAAATTATTTTCCTTATTTTTATCTGTGCAGATTACTGACATCGGATAGCTCTGCTTGTCTTCACTATCCTCACCCCTCCAAATGATGTCTACATCTCTTTTAGGCGAAGCTTTTTAGTGAAACTTGATAGTGTGAGTTTTATCTTAGGGAAGACGCCCCCATGATGACTAAGTAGACTTGAGAAAGAATTGTGGGATTAAAAACCGAGATTTTAAAAGTCAAATGGGAAAAGTGGCTCTTGGCGTGTGCGGGGCAGATCCCATAGCCTGTCCTAGCCCAGGTCCCCAGTGCGTGGGAATATGAGGAGTGAGATGGTGTTCGTGTGCACTTGTTTTAGTAAGTGGTACCTTTGGCTGAGCTGAGCACTGAAACCATGATGGCTTCAGAGGGATTCTCAGCAGTGCTGGGACCACAGCCAGACCCCAAGGATACGAAGCCATCAGAATTCTCATGCGCTGCTGTTGGGAATCCAAATTGGGCAGCCACTTGGGAATTCAGTTTGGCTGTTAAGTTAAACATACACTTACCGAATGAGCCAGCCACTCTACTCCTAGCTATTCAAAACATACTTACCGAATGAGCCAGTCACTCTATTCCTAGCTAGTCAAAAGAGATAAAAGTATACATCTACGAGGCTTGAACATGAATGTTTAAAGCACCATATTCATAACAGCACAAAAGAAAACAACACAAATGCCCACTCGGGGGAGAATGGACGAACAAACTGAGGTATAGTCATGCAATGGAATAGCATTCACCAGTCCAAGAGGATGAACTACTAACACACAGAATGTGGATGGATATCAGAACTACACTGCTGAATGAAGGAGGCCCAAGAGCACATACTCTGTTATTTCATTTATTTAGACGTTCATTTATATGAAGGCAAAAACCAAGCCAAAGCAAGAGAAATCAGATGAATGCTTGCCTGGGGCAGGGATTAGGAGTGTCTCAGCTACAACGAGGCACAGGGAGATTGGAGGGGTCAGGGAAATGTCCTATATCTTGGTGGTGGTAATAGCTACACAGGTGTAAACATTTGTTAAAACTCATGAAACTAATCTTAAATGAGTGCATTTTATTGTATGTAAAGTATCCATTACTGCATGAATATCAAACCCCAGTAAAGTTGATTTTTAAAAATGAACCGGATACAGCGTTTCCACTGGAGAAAACCCTGATGTAGATCACTCTGTGTGTCTCTAGAGACAACTGAAATTGATGCTGTGTTTCTCGCCTCCAGTGAAATTCCCATTTAATTGATATAAAAATACTACAAGACCAAAAGGGAGTATGTGCTTTTCTCTCTATTCTTCCTGCTAAGTGTAGCTAGAAAGCCTAGACGTTATTTGCAAGACAAATATAAGAAGACTGTGAAAGTGGATGGAGCATGGAAGGCTACGTGGGGACCTGGGAACCCAGGCCACGACACAGCAGTGAGTGAGTCACTGAGTTTTCTTTTTGTCTCCCGTATCTTGGGTCACACACTGGAGAAGCTGGCAACCCAGAAACACCAATGGGCATGGATTAAAAAAATTTTTTTAAAAAGCCAAAGAAAGGCTGCTATGTCTAGCTAAGGACCAGGAAACGGGCAGCCTGGCAAGATGGAAAACTTTTAGACAATATCCACTCTACTCCAGCCAAACACCACAAAAAACGAAAACCAAAAAACCCTTGGCTCCACTTCTGCCCTGTCAGCAAAGGCACCCCAAGCAACAGAGCTTGTTCTTCCTGAAGTGGGTACTGTTTTTTCTGAGAAAACTTAACATTTTTCAGTTACACTGGCTATGCTTTGGGGTAATTCATGGCTAATGACAATAACAAAACAGTAGCTGTGCCGCCTTCTGGGGGAGCTAATATATCCAAATGGCCCTTATAAGACTTCTTCTGTAATGACTATATTGCTAGCTCTCCAATCCAAGTCTTTGCTGTTCCACATTCTCAGACTGGACCCTAGATTTAAAGAGAAAAATAACCAGTCTTCTCTGACAACCCCAAATTCAGCGGGGGAAATACTTAGCAAACTGTCAGGCTAACTTAGTATCCAAATTCTGTTTGGCACTACTTAGATGGTTATTTGGCAATGCCAAAGGATTTACTTGTGCTTCTCACTAATTTAAGTCGTGGCCTGGCACACAGGAAGGAAGATGGGATTCTGAGAATAATTACACGTGATTCAGAAGCTCCACAGTTTTTCTGGTGCGGCCCGACAGTACTGGGCCAGCTGCCCTATTTTGCAGATCCACAGAGCGAGAAACACTTTCAAGACAAAGAATGCAGCTCATCTTTCTCCTTGAAGGATATTTCTAGTTATTCAGATTTAACCTACTCAAATCAAAATGTTATTCTTACAAATGTATGCTTTAGTAATTGTGTCTTTTCGGGATGAATAGAAGCAACTCATACACAAATATCTGTCAGTTAATGCTGTCAAAGACTATTCCGTGTTGGAAATACCTTGTCATTAAAAGTGAATAGGCCAGGAAAAAGAAAAGAAAGTAGGAAAAAAAAAGAGTGAATAGGCTGGGCGTGGTTGTGCATGCCTGGAGGATGGCCCTGTGTCCAAAGAAAAAGAAAAGGGGGGG
>NW_016808004.1:3523858-3553493 GCF_001698545.2 Rhinopithecus bieti | reverse complement strand
CGCCCGGCCGTGAACAGGGTTTTAAAGCCCTATAGCATCAACAATGCTTCCACTACTCACATCATCCAGGAAAATATAAAAATGGCATTTTGAGAAAGAAACTTGCCATGATATGTCTTCAGATCAGCCCTTCCTACAGCTCTTATGAATATGAAATTTACAGCTTTAAAGGTGAGCACTCTCGACTGGGCGCAGTGGCTCACGCCTGTAATTCCAGCACTTTGGGAGGCTGAGGTGGGCGGACCACGAGGTCAGGAGTTAGAGACCAGCCTGACCAACGTGGTGAAACCCCGCCTCTACTAAAAATACAAAAAAGTAGCTGGGCGTGGTGGTGTGCACCTGTAATCCCAGCTACTCAGGAGGCGGAGGCTGGAGAATCGCTTGGACCTAGGAGGTGGAGGTTGCAAGAAGCTGAGATTGTACCACTGGACTCCAGCCTGGGTGACAGAGTGAGACTCCATCTCAAAAAAAAAAAAAATTAGCACTCTCCCTGTATGAAACATTAATTTGTAGGACTTTGGGTCTTCTAGATACTTTTGGCAGAATATACAGGAGCTAAATGATATTACGTTGGATCATAATGGCATATTATGGATTTTAACAGTGGTCCCCAAGCTTTTTGGCACCAGGGACTGGTTTTGTGAAAGACAAGTTTTCCACAGCGGGTGGAGGGGTGGGGGACGGTTTTGGGGTAAAACCGTTCCACTTCAGATCATCAGACAATAGATTCTCATAAGGAGTGCGCAACCTAGATCCCTCCCATGCACAGTTCACAATAGGGTTTGTGTTCCTATGAGAATCTAATGCTGCTGTTCATCTGACAGGAGGCTGAGCTCAGTTACTAATGTGAGTGATGGAGAGCAGCTGTAAATACAGAAAAAGCTTTGCTCACTTGCCTGCCACTCACCTTCAGCTGTGCAGCTGTGCAGCCCGGTTCCCAACAGGCCATGGACCAGTTTGTGGCCCAGGGGTTGGAGACCCATGGATTATAATATATATGAGATGTGACCTATCATTTGCAAGTAAGAGAGGGTCTACCCAGTTATTTGCACACTCATGAAGTGACATGGTTTCACACTGGGGCCCATCAGTGGAAAACATTGTTTAAATCTCACTGCTGGCCGGGTGCAGTGGCTCACACCTATAATCCCAGCACTTTGGGAAGCCGAGGTGGGCGGATCACAAGGTCAGGAGTTCGAGACCAGCCTGGCCAATATGGCGAAACTCCATCTCTACTAAAAATACAAAAATTAACTGGGCATGGTAGTGGGCACCTGTAATCCCAGCTACTTGGGAGGCTGAGGCAGGAGAATTGCTTGAACCCAAGAGATGGAGGTTGCAGTGAGCTGAGATTGCACCACTGCACACCAGCCTGGGTGACAGAGCGAGACTCTGTCTCAAAAACAAAAACAAAAAAACCTCACTGCTTAGTACCTCATGTCCAATCTGAGTTCTTTTTGTTTGTTTGTTTGTTTGTTTTCTTGAGACAAGGTCTCACCTAGACTGGAGTGTAGAGGTGCGATCACAGCTCACTACAGCCTCAATCTCCCAGGCTCAAGTGATCCTCTTGCCTCAGCCTCCCAAGTAGCTGGGACTACAGGCATGTGCCACCACACTCAGCTACTTTTCTTTAAAAACATTTTTGTACAGATGGAGACTCACCATGTTGCCTGGCTCATATCAAACTCCTGGGCTCAAGCGATCCTCTTGCCTTGTCCTTCCCAAGTGCTGAAGTTACAGGTGTGAGTGACCACATGCAGCCAAATTCTTCTATCTTGAATCCCTACCTCCCACTATAAGCAGATGTTACTCCCACTTATTTTATAACTTTTTGCTCTTTATGTCTCTTTTTGTCCCTGGACACAAGGATTAGCAACCCACTGTCCACCACATTTCAGATTATTAGGGGCATTATGCTATGTCCCAGGAGTGGCCGAGGCTTCGAGGAACAATGAGAGACCTGCTGCTCTAACCTAGGCCTGCTGAGGAGTACAATTCCACCTGTGTCTCTGTCTTGTTCAGCAATCGTCCTGAGCTCCTCTAAGTCAGTCCATCCTGCCACAACTGGGAAGAATCAAGAAACTCTCCAAGAAGATGTTTCTCGGTTGATAAACATCTGTTTACCTGCCTGTTGTCAATGAGAAGACAGGTCTGCTGACCGTGGCAGGCATGGCAGCTCATGACAGCAAGCGCCCACCACCGTGTTTGCTGTTCACTGCATGTTCCACCTGAACTTTCCCGTCTGGCCAATGAGTCTTGACAGTGGGGTGAAGGGGACTCACTCTCAAAGACCAAGGCTGACCTGCTTTGAGTACAATGCCTTGACCTAGTTACTGTCACTGTAGTTTTGTCTTCAGGAACTAAAAGGTACAATAAAAATTTGTTCCTTTAAATGTCCTGTTGATGCACAAAATACTTCAATGCTTCTACATAGGTCTGCTCTTCTGTGCCACAGAGCACCAAGGGAAAGTCCCCACAATTCACACGCCTTTCACCTGAGCTGCTACGTGTGACAGTTAAGCAGCTAAAGGTTAAAAAAAAACAAAGCTCCCCAAATGTTGTGGTTGTGACAGCTGGTCCAACTTCACAGTCTGTACTTTCCCTCTCTAACAGCATGGAAAAACACAGAGGTAACTCACAACTGATACCCTGGTGTGCCGAGCCATCGATGAGTCTGTGTGATTAGAAACCAGCATTTAACCATACCCCAGAGACATTAAAAATCAACCCCACACTCACAGACCGTAATGCCACTTTGCTTCCAGATGGCAGTTACAATTGGCAAGGAAATACCTCGTTTACAGGAGGCATTGATACTTACGTTGTTGCAGAAACTGAACCCTTAAAAGAGTGTATTCTGGACTTTCTGACCTGGTTACGAACAGTGAACAATATCTAAGAATACACTTGGAACAGAAATGTGAGAAACCAAAAGTAAGAGATATTATGAAGAATCAAACGTAAAATGACACACGGCTAAAGAGAAGGAAAATTGTAGAATAAGAAAATGACAAGAAGCACTACGTCTTAGTGCATTTGTGCTACTATATAACAAAATACACTAGACTGGGTAATTTCTAAAGAACAGAAATGTATTTCCCACAGTTCCATAGGTTGGAAGTCCAAGATCAAGGTGCCAGCAGGAGCGGTGTCTGGTGACAGCCTGGTCCCCGCATCCAAGATGGCGCCTTGAGCACTGTGTCTTCAGGAGGGGATGCACTGTGTCCTCACATGGCAGAAGGCAGAAGGGCAAAACGGGAAGCTCACTCCCTCCAGTCCCTGTGTAAGGACCCTAAATCCACTTGTGAAGACTCTCCCTTCATGACTGAATCACTTCCTAATGGCCCTATTTCCTAATACTCTGACATTGGTGATGAATTGTAGAAGGACACATTCAGACCATAGCATCCTATATTCAATTTCTAAAAAATTATTTTGGGCCGGGTGTGGTGGCTCACGCCTGTAATCCCAGCACTTTGGGAGGCTCAGGCAGGCAGATCACGAGGTCAGGAGATGGAGACCATCCTGGTTAACAAGGTGAAACTCCATCTCTACTAAAAATACAAAAAATTAGCCAGGCATGGTGGTGCGTGCCTATAGCCCCAGCTACTCGGGAGGCTGAGGCAGGAGAATCACTTGAGCCTAGGAGGCGGAGGTTGCAGTGAGCCGAGATTGCGTCACTGCACTCCAGCCTGGCCAACAGCGAGACTCTGTCTCAAAAATAAATAAATAAATAAATAAATAAATAAATAAATAAATAAGTAAATAAAATCATTTTGTTGTATTGCTTTTCTGTTTTTCAAATGACTTAAAGTGCAAAAACTGGATGAATCATAATCCTTGACTCATAGCATACCTTGGTTCCTATTTTGTCCTTATCTGTGCCTAAGCCTCTATGTAAACGTATTTGAATAAAATGGTAATCACTTGTGAGCCCACCACACAACCCAAGAACTAGGATCTGATCCTAACATCTGCTCCTCTTCTGTCCTTTTTCCTGATTCACACCCTTCAGCCCCAGGGGTAACTACTACCCTGAGTTTATGTTTAGGATTCCATTCCTTAAAAAATAAAATTGTTTTATTGTATATATATGATTGCCCTAAATAACATATTATTCAGTTTTTTAAGTGTATAATTTATTTACCCATTCTCCTGTTAATTTACCCCTTCTCTTATTAATTTACCCATTCTCCTATTAATGAACATTTGGCTTATTTCCAGAAATTTGGTATTATGAATGGCATTACATGAGTGTTTCTTTTCTTTTTTTACTGCTTCTAGTACACGTGGGCAAGAGTTTCTCCAGGGCTTATGGTAGAAGAATTACTGTGTCATAACATGTGAGAATGCTCAACTTTATAAGATAATCCAAATTGTTTTCCAAAGTGGTTGTTCTAATTTAAACTCTCACCTCCTGTATTAGTTCGAGATGATCTTGTTAATCTACAGTTTCTCCACATTTGGTGATATGGTTTGGCTGTGTCCCCACCCAAATATCAGCTTGAATTGTATCTCCCAGAATTCCCACGTGTTGTGGGAGGGACCCAGGGTGAGGTAATTGAATCATGGGGGCCAGTCTTTCCTGTGCTATTCTCATGATAGTGAATAAGTCTCATGAGATCTGATGGGTTTATCAGGGGTTTCTGCTTTGGCTTCCTCCTCACTTTCCCTTGCTGCCACCATGAAAGGAGTGCCTTTTGCCTCCTGCCATGACTTTGAGGCCTCCCCAGCCACGTGAAACTGTAAATCCACTTAAATCTCTTTTTCTTCCCAGTCTGGTGTATGTCTATCAGCAGTGTGAAAACAGACCACTAATACAGTAAAATGATACCAGTGGAGTGGGGTGTTGCTGAAAAGATACCCAAAAATGTGAAAGCGACTTTGAAACTGGGTAACAGGCAGAGGTTGGAAGAGTTTGGAGGTCTCAGAAGAAGACAGGAAAATATGGGAAAGTTTGGAACCTCCTAGAGACTTGTTGAATGACTTTGACAAAAATACTGATAGTGATATGAACAATAAGGTTCAGGCTGAGGTGGGCTCAGGTGGAGATGAGGAATTTGTTGGGAACTGGAGCAAAGGTGACTCTTGTTATGTTTTAGCAAAAAGATTGGCAGCATTTTGCCCCTGCTCTAGAGATTTGTGGAAGTTTGAACTTGAGAGAGATGATTTAGGATAGCTGGTGGAAGAAATTTCTAAGCAGTAAAAAATTCAAGAGGTGACTCGGGTGATGTTAAAGGCATTCAGTTTTATAAAAGAAGCAGAGCATAAAAGTTTGGAAAATGTGCAGCCTGACAATGTGACAGAAAAGAAAAGCCCATTTTCTGAGGATAAATTCAAGTTGGTTGCATAAGTAATGAGAAACTGAATGTTAATCCCCAAGACAATGGGGAAAATGTCTCCAGGGCATGTCAGAGGCCATCACAGCAGCCCCTCCCATCACAGGCCCAGAGGCCTAGGAGGAAAAAAATGGTTTTGTGGGCTGGGCCCAGGATTGTTGTGCTGTGTGCAGCCTAGGGCCTTGGCACTCTGCGTTTCAGCCACTCCAGCCACGGCTGAAAGGGACCAACATAGAACTCAGGCTGTGGCTTCGAGAGTACAAGCACCAAGCCTTGGCAGCTTCCATGTGGTGTTGAGCCTGCACATACACAGAAGTCAAGAATTGAGGTTTGGGAACCTCTGCCTAGATTTCAGAGAATGTACAGAAATGCCTGGATGTCCAAGCAGAAGTTTGCTGCAGGGATGGGGCACTCATGGAGAACCTCTGCTAGGGCAGCGCAGAAGGGAAATGTGGGGTCGGAACCCCTACACGGAGTCCCTACTGGGGCACTGCCTAGTGGAGCTGTAAGAAGAGGGCCACCATCCTCCAGACCCTAGAATGGTAGATTCACCAACAGCTTGCACTGTGAGCCTGGAAAAGCTGCAGACACTCAACATCAGCCCATGAAGGCAGCTGGGGAGGGGGGCTGTACCCTGCAAAGCCACAGGGGCAGAACTACCCAAGGCTGTGGGAGCCCACCTCTTGCATCAGTGTGATCTGGATGTGAAACATGGAGTCAAAGGAGATCATTTTGGAGCTTTAAAATTTGACTGCCCTGCTGGATTTTGGACTTGCATGGGCCCTGTAATCCCTTTGTTGTGCCCGATTTCTCCCATTTGGAACATCTGTATTTACTCAATTACCTATACTCCTTTGTATCTAGGAAGTAACTAGCTTGCTTTTGAGTTTACAGGCTCATAGGCAGAAGAGACTTGCCTTGTCTCAGATGAGACTTTGGACAGTGGACATTTGGGTTAATGCTGAAATGAGTTAAGACTTTGGGGGACTGTTGGGAAGGCATGATTGGTTTTGAAATGTGAGGACATGAGATTTTGAGAGGCCGGGGCAGAATAATATGGTTTGTATGTGTCCCCACCCAAATCTTAACTTGGATTGTATTGCCCAGAATTCCCACATGTTGTGGGAGGGGCCCAGGGGGAGGTAGTTGAATCATGGGGGCCAGTCTTTCCTGTGCTATTCTTGTGATAGTGAATAAGTCTCATGAGATCTGATAGGTTTATCAGGGTTTCCACTTTTGCTTCCTTCTCATTTTCTCTTGGCGCTGCCATGTGAGACGTGCCTTTCATCCTCTGCCATGACTTTGAGGCCTCCCCAGCCCTGTGGAACCATAAGTCCTATTAAGCCTCTTTTTCTTCCCAGTCTCAGGTATGTCTTTATCAGCAGTGTGAAAATGGACTAATAGATTTGGTATTGTTAGAGTTCTTAATATTTGTGGAGAGAATAGATGTGCAGTATCTTGCGCATTTTCCTGATTACTAATGAGGGTGAGAAAATTTTATGTTTTGGGGGCTGTTTTCTCTTTTGTGAAATCCCTATTAATATCTTTTCCCAATTTTCTGTTGGGTTGCTACTTTAAAAATGAATTCACAGGAGCTCCCTATGCTTTGTTGATATGATATTAATCTTGTGTAGGTTTTAGGTACTGCAAATATTTTCTTCCAGTTTACAGTTTACCTTTTCACTCTTTTTATTTATTTTTTATTTTTATCTTTTTTGAGACAGAGTCTCGCTCTGTCGCCCAGGCTGGAGTGCAGTGGCTCACTGCAACCTCCATCTCCCTAGTTCAGACGATTCTCATGCCTCAGCCTCCCAAGTAGCTGGGATTACAGGTGTCTTCCACCAATGCCTGGCTAATTTCTTGTATTTTTAGTAGAGATGGAGTTTCACTATGTTGGCCAGGCTTGTCTTAAACTCCTGACTTCAGGTGATCCGCCTGACTCAGCATCCCAAACTTTTGGGATTATAGGCGTGAGCCACTCTGCCTGGCCTATCTTTTCACTTTTTGATGTAAGAAGGTTTTAATTTTGTGATAGTCAAAATTTCTAATCTTTTTTAATGGTTAAATGCCTTTTTGTATCTCATTCACATACATTTTCTAGTAAAAGTTTTAAAGTTTTGTTTCTGACATTTAAGTCTTTGGTCCATCTGGAATTTAATGTTTGTGTATAGAGTGAAGTAGGAATATAATTTCATTTTGTTTCCTAGATCAATAACCATTATTTTTCTATTCTATTTATTGAAAAGTCCTAGGCTGGGCATGGTGGCTCACGCCCGTAATCCCAGCACTTTGGGAGGCCGAGATGGGTGGATCACGAGATCAGGGGATCGAGACCATCCTGGCCAACACAGTGAAACCCCGTCTCTACTAAAACACACAGAAAATTAGCCTGGCCTGGTGGCGGGTGCCTGTGGTCCCAGCTACTTGGGAGGCTGAGGCAGGAGAAAAGTGTGAACCCAGGAGGCGGAGCTTGCAGTGAGCCGAGATCCCGCCACTGCACTCCAGCCTCGGTGACAGAGCGAGACTCTGTCTCAAAAAAAAAAAAAAGAAAAGTCCTTCCTTTCCTTGCTGATCTGCCATGTCACCAACATCACATATCAAAGATTAAATTTGTGGAGATTTGTTAGGGAGCTCTCTGTTTCACTGGTCGGTTTTTCAGTTAAGACCATACTGTCTTAATTGCCGTAGCTTTTAAAAGTTCTGCTATTTGGCAGGACAAATCTTTCCTCTTTTCAATAATGTCTTTGATATTCTTGGCTCTTTCCTTTTTCCATATATATATATACACACGTATATATATAATTATATAATAGAGAGAGAGACAGGGTCTCACTCTGTTGCCCAGGCTGTAGTACAGTGGTGCAATCGTGGCTCACTGTGGACTTGAACTCCTGGGCTTAAGAGCTCCTCCTACCTCAGCCTCCCAAGTAACTAGGACTCTAGGTATGTACCACCACATCCAGCTATTTTTTATTTATTTATTTATTTTTGAGACAGAGTCTTGCTCTGTCACCCAGGCTGGAGTGCAGTGGCCAGATCTCAGCTCACTGCAATCTCCTCCTCCCAGGTTCACGCCATTCTCCTGCCTCAGCCTCCCAAGTAGCTGGGACTACAGGTGCCGCCGCCACCTTGCCTGGCTAGTTTTTTGTATTTTTTAGTAGAGACGGGGTTTCACCGTGTTAGCCAGGATGGTCTCGATCTCCTGACCTCGTGATCCACCCGTCTTGGCCTCCCAAAGTGCTGGGATTACAGGCTTGAGCCACCGCACCCGGCCCCAGCTATTTTTTAAAAGAATTATTATTTCTTTTTGTAAAGATAGGGATCTTGCTATGCTGCCCAGGCTGGTCTCAAACTTTTGGCCTCAACCAGTCGTCCTACCTCAGACTCCCAAAGTGCTGGGATTACAAACATGAGCTACCACACCTGGCTCCATTTTCTATATTTTAAGACCATGTTTTAAAGGCTGCTCAACCCTGCTTTTTTCTCTTGGTGCTACTTGTAACTCACTCACTTAGCCTTGGAAATACTCTTAGTGAAGAAA
This sequence comes from Rhinopithecus bieti, assembly GCF_001698545.2. NCBI lineage: Eukaryota > Metazoa > Chordata > Mammalia > Primates > Cercopithecidae > Rhinopithecus > Rhinopithecus bieti. The sequence goes on along the minus strand of NW_016808004.1, from coordinate 3,544,613 downwards.
ATCTAAAGAATAGAAAAATAAAATATTTTTTTCTTCCAATTGCAAAAGAACAAATGCCCTCCCGAATCATAAAGCTAGTTCTGATAAATTGGTGGACTGAGAGCATACACAGTAGTATTCATTCTGTTCTAATTTCTGTTTAACTGTGGAGTCTCATCACATAGTGTTGAAAGATTATTGCTATGAAATATTTGTATACATGTAACCCATAACCCCTACAATTCTGCAGTTGTAATTGGTTGTCTTACCTAATAATCAGTTGCTCTGCTTCATAATATTTAAATTGGCATCTCCATTTTCCAAAAGCCATAAATACTAGTATAGTTTCTTAGTTAAGCCAGGAGAAATTTCACTTTATTTTTTATTTTATTTTATTTATATATTTTTTTGAGGCAGAGTCTCGCTGTGTCACACAGGCTAGAGTGTAGCGGCATGATCTCGGCTCACTGCAACCTCCGCTTCCCAAGTTTAAGCAATTCTCCTGTCTCAGCCTCCTGAGTAGCTGGGACTGCAGGTGCCCGCCACCACGACCTGCTAATTTTTTTTGTATTTTTTTTGTATTTTTTTTTTTTTTGAGACAGAGTCTCGCTCTCTCTCCCAGGCTGGAGTACAGTGGTGCGATCTCAGCTCACTGCAAGCTCTGCTTCCCGGGTTCACACCATTCTTCTGCCTCAGCCTCCAAGTAGCTGAGACTACAGGCGCCGGTCACCACGCCCGGCTAATTTTTTGTATTTTTAGTAGAGACGGGGTTTCACAGTGTTAGCCAGGATGGTCTTGATCTCCTGACGTCGTGATCCACCCACCTCAGCCTCCCAAAGTGCTCAGATTACAGGCGTGAGCCACCGCACCTGTAACATAACTTATTTACTAACATAACTTATACATAAAGGATTAATAAATCTCCCCCTGCTCTGCTTCTTTTGCATCTTAACCACTGAAAATGATATTTCTATAGCAGTTGGGGGTAAACGGACACTGGCTTCTGTGACCAGAGGTGAATGGCCCGAGGGGTCCAGCATTCCGGGTCCCAATGAGCCTGCCCCACGGCTGAGGAGGGCGTCGGTACTTCCACACACCTATAATAGTGGGTGCCCCAGAACAGAGACAGGATGCTCTCCTTTATTCAAATGGCAAGCGGAGGGTACTGCAATTGCAATTTAATTAGTAAGTATTTATACAGTGTTAAAATCTGGTTGGATTTGTGTCCCTTCACAAAACAAATTGCTGAAATGAAACCACAGAGTTAACATAATCGAGTACATCTGCTTCTATGAGATGCTGTTCTAAAATCTAATTAGAATCTAATTTGAAATGTCAATAAAAAGTTTAAATATTCGACTGAGCACGGTGTCTCACGCCTGTAATCCCAGCACTTTGGGAGGCCGAGGCAGGCGGATCACGAGGTCAGGAGATCGAGACCATCCTCACTAACACGGTGAAACCCCGTCTCTACTAAAAATACAAAAAACTTAGCCAGGCGAGGTGGCGGCGCCTGTAGTCCCAGCTACTCGGGAGGCTGAGGCAGAGAATGGCGGGAACCCGGGAGGCGGAGCTTGCAGTGAGCCGAGATGGCACCACTCACTCCAGCCCGGGCGACAGAGCGAGACTCCGTCTCAACAACAACAACAAAAAAAGTTTAAATATTCAACTCAATTATTTTTAGATTACTTTATTTTAGTTATTTGTATTACTTTGTTATAAAATGCTTGTTTTAAAAAATGAATCAATACAACAAAGAACAAAGAAGATGATCAACAAGCATTCCCAGCTCCATGATCTAGAACAACTGTCATTAATCCAGGAAAATACCATATACCATTCTCTCTCCTCTCCGCACATGTACAGATAGAAGGATGGGAAATAGATGGGCCAGGCGTGGTGGCTCATGCCTGTAATCCCAGTGCTTTGGGAGGCCGAGGTGGTTGGATCACCTGAGGTCGGGAGTTTGAGACCAGCCTGACCAACATGGTGAAACCCCATCTCTACTTAAAATACACATACACACACACAATATAAGCCGGGCATGGTGGTGGGTGCCTGTAATCCCAGCTACTCAGGAGGCTGAGGCAGGAGAATGGCTTGAACCTGGGAGGTGGAGGTTGCAGTGAGCCGAGATCAGGCCATTGCACTCCAGCCTGGACAACAGAGTGAGACTCTATCTCAAAAAAAAAAAAAAAAAAAAAAAGAAAAGAAAAGAAAAGAAAAAAGAAAATAGACAAGGAAAGATGGATAGACAAAATAATTCTGCATAAATGAGACTACTATAGTGCTCATTTGTATAAAAGCATTAATATTTGGTTTGCATTTTGAAGCGCTGTGGGTTGGAATGCATACGCCATTTAGTATCTCTATGCTCTCTGATAATTTTTTAAATCGATTATGTAATGTGTCTCTTTACATAGTGATTTTTAATCGTAAATGTAATGTTTCTCGTTAATTATGTAATGTCTTATTACCTTTTTTGCGAATCTATTTTATCTGTTATCAATACAAGCACTCTTGCTTTTTTTTTTTTTTTTTTTCTGAGACGGAGTTTTCACTCTTGCTTGCCCAGGCTGGAGTGCAGTGGCCCGCAATCTCGGTTCACTGCAACCTCTCTCTTCCCGGTTCAAATGATTCCTCCTGCCTCAGCCTCCTGTAGCTGGGGATTAACCAGGCATGCTGCCACCACGCCTGGGGGGCTGATTTTTGTATTTTTAGCTAGAGACGGGGCTTCGTCTCAATCGATGTTGGTCAGGCTGCGTCTCAAACTCCCTACCTCAGGTGATCCACCTGCCTGGCCTCCCAAAGTGCTGCGATTACAGGCCCGTGAGCCATCACACCTGGTCAACTTTGTTTATTACTGTTGTCTAGCATGATATATCTTTTTCTTTTCTTTTCTTTCTTTGGTGTGTGCTGTGTGTGTGTGTGTGGTGTGGTGGTGTTGTCAACTTAGCCTAATGCCTGTGTTTGAAGTGAGCGTTCTTTGTAGGATTTGCGGCCCACCGTTAGTTTGGGTTTTATGATTTTATTTTCTTTAAACTGCCATCTCCAGTCCTTTACATCAAAAGGTAAATTGATGCTACTTAGACCATGTACTTTAAAGTAATTCTTAATGTGTTAGAGCTGTAATTCTGCCCATTTTATTATTTGTTTTCTTTTTATATCCTGTTTCCCTGTTCTAGTCTCCCATGGGATACTTGATCACTTTTAAAATTCCATCTTGTTTAATTTATACTGTATTTGAGTATATCACTTTACATAGTTCTCTCGGTGGTTGTTCTAGGTATTGCAGTATATATCTATAACTTAGCCTATTGCTATCAAGATTTAACTACTTGCAGTGGAGCATTGAAAACTTACTTTCATTTAGGTCTTTATCCTCTCTACTTTTAGGTATAATTATTTCAAATATTTCCTTTTTTATATTGAGCATTCCAACATATGCTGTTACAATTTTTGCTTCAGTCATCAAATATGATTTCAGAAATTCATAAGAAGAAGATGAGTCTATTATATTTATATTTATTTTTACTCATTCCATGGTTCTTTCCTCTGAAGTTCTTGGCCTTCTTCTGTTATCATTTCCTTTCTATCTGGAAAAATTACTTCAGCTATTCTTCAGTGGTAGGCATGCCAGTGACAAATGCTCTTTGTTTTCTTTGGTCTGGGTGTGTTTTCATTGATTTTCCCTGCCATTCTGAAGACTATTTTCTTTGGATATAGAATGCATAGTTGATGTTTTCTTTCAGCACTTGCAAATTGTCATGTCACCTCCTCTGGCCTCTATGATTTTGGATGATTTTTGTTGTTGTTCGGGTTGCTGTTCCCCTGCAGGAAACGTTTCATTTCTTGCTGATTGCTTTTAGGATTGCTTTCTTGGCCTTTTGCTTTCAGAAGTTTGATTATGAGGTAGGGACTGCTTTGGATTTATTTAACTTGAGGTTCGCCCAGATTTTCTTGAATCTGAAGACTTATGTCTTTCACCAAATTTGGGATGTTTTCAGCTGTTATTTCTCCAAGTGCTTTTTTCAGCTTCTCATGATGTCTTTTCTCCTTGTATGACTCCAGTGAAATGAACGCTAGAACTTTTGTTATTTCAAGGGTTCCTGAGACTCTATTCATTTTTTTCAGGCCATGTCTCTCTATTCAGATTGAGTCATTTCTGTTTTCCATTCTCATCTTCATCATCTCCATTCTACCGTTGAACTAATTCAACAAGNGTAGTGGTGCAATCCCAGCTCACTGCAATTTCTGCTTCTGGGTTCAAGTAATTCTTGCACCTCAGCCTCCTGAGTAGCTGAGATCACAGGCGTGCGCCACCATGCCCAGCTAATTTTTGTGTTTTTGGTAGAGATGGGGTTTCGCCATGTTGCCCAGGCTGGTCTGGAACTTCTGGGCTCAAGCAATCCAGCTGCCTTGGCCTCCCAAAGTGCTGGGATGACAGGTGTAAGCCACTGCAGCCAGTCTAAATATAATTTTCCTATAAAATTTTTGAAAGGGTTTTTATAGTACAGACCTAACATTTTAATTAATTTTTATTCTTATATTTTTTATTTTGTTAGGATGGCATTTTTTTTCAGATCTGAAATGTCTTTGAAGGTCCTTATGGATTTGTGGCCCTAGACACTGCCTGTAGTGTACTGCCCAGTGGCTCCAGACCTCTTTTCTTCGGTGGGAGTGGGTCTGGTACCCGGGTGGGCCTTGCCAACATTTTCTTTCTCTTTTGCTGACCATCGTCTCCTTCTGAAGTTTATAGCCTGACCTGTTTCTGTGTCTGGTTACTCCAGGTGACTTGTGTTTTTCTGCTGTCTTTAGGTGTTAAGAGAGGTGGAGCTTGTTATTTAACTTCATTTTGTCATCTTTACCCCGAAGTAAAAGCCATCATTTTCGGTCCTTTGTCAGTGACAGCTATCTAAACAAAGACATCAGCAGCTTTTTAGATGTTTAAGGAAGTGTCTGTCATTCTTTGGTTATCATTTCTTTAGGAAACATGTTTTCCTAAATTACTCCAAATTAAATTAAATTAATCCTACAGTTGGTGTCATTTAATTTGTTACTTTTTTTTTTTTTTGAGACAGGGTCTCATTCTGTCACCCAGGCTGAAGTGTAGGGGTGCAACCATAGCTTACCGTAGTCTCAAAGTCCTGGGCTCAAGAGATACTCCCACCTCAGCCTCCCAAGTAGCTGGGACTACAGGTGTGGCCACCATGCCTGGCTAATTTAAAAATTTTTTTGTAGAGATGGGGGCTCACTACGTTGCCCAAGCTGGTCTCAAATACTTGAGCTCAAGTGATCCTCTTACCTTGGCCTCCCAACGTGCTGGGATTGTGAGCCACCACGCCTGGCCCAATTACTTGCTTTTTAAATAGCTCAAAAATTTTTCATCCTTTTAACCAAAGTTACCCAAATCTAAAGCATTATTCCTTTTGGTCATCAAGTAGATGAACGGATGAATACATTTCAGTTCGCTTATTATTAAAATATGTTAGTAATAACATATTTTATTCGGATCACTGCATCCTGGCTCTTTCTCATTTTCCATTTTCATGACAAACACACCCAAAACTCAGCTCACTGTATTTCCTTTCTTTTCATGATGCTGGTTGCTAAGTTTTTTTTTGTTTGCTTCACCATATTTTGAACAATTTTCTATTAAATTAGGATATTTTAAAAGTTTGCCTTTTCAATTGTCTTATTTAGACAAACTCTATAGTCTCAAAGTTATTTTTTCTGCCTGATATTTTTGATGTTTGATGATGTGAATTATATATTATTTTCAAAGCCAATTTGTAGTTTCTACACTGTTGGAAAAGAATAAAGTGATGAAGTTTCAGGTGTTTTAAAATGTGAATAACAGGAAAATGTTTTTTGTTTTTTTGTTTTGTTTTGTCTTTGAAACCTGTCACAGGCTAGATTTGAAGATTTATGAAGGATGGGGCAAAATTATCTGGGGAAAGTTGCATCCTACGACCTCAGGCTGACTTCAAGTAAGAGAGAGTGGATTTGATAAAGGCATTGCCTTTCTTGGAGTATCTGCATCTTGGCAGGGGAACCCGGAGAGGCAGCATAGAAGAATTGTTTTAGATGTTGGATCTCTGTAACCTCCAGTTACATTTTGTGGAGCCATTGTCAGCTGGGGGAAAATACAAAAAAGAAAAGATCGTTATAATGCTACTGTAACGCACATCACCTAGAATTGTAATGATATGTTGGTTGTTCATTTCAGGCCAAGAACTGTGAGTTTCTCCAGCCAAAGGCCTCGTATTTATTGATCTTTCTGTCCCACAGCCCTAAAACAGTGGTTGGCCCATGGACAGTTTAATAAATGTTTGCTGAATAATATGTAGCATATTTAAAACCTTTTCCATGGCCTTGTATCTGGAGATTAAAATTTCCAACACTTGCACATAAAAGATGTTTATGCACAACTGTAGGGAAGACATTGTAATTTCTGAAGAGGAGGACCAAACCTACAAGGTTATTGTGGCATTGATGATAACAAATGGTCGCAGTCTGTTCTCAGATCTGTAGGTGCCTATTTCCCTGATGCACTGGCACCAATGCCCCCATTTTGGTTGGTGTCCCATCTTCCCTTCACCACTGGGGACAACACAGATAATAAAATCAGCTCCAAAAGCTGACACGTGGTGGTTCCCTTCACACCAGTTCGCAGTACAAAGTAACCCCTTGCTTGTGGAAAACATTATTATTATCATTATTATTTTGAGATGGAGTTTCGCTTTTGTAGCCCAGGCTGGAGTGCAATGGCGCTGTCTCAGCTCACTACAACCTCCACCTCCCGGGTTCAAACGATTCTCCTGCCTCAGCCTCCTGAGTAGCTGGGATTACAGGTGTGCACCACCATGCCTGGCTAATTTTTTGTATTTTTAGTACATACGGGGTTTCACCATGTAGGCTAGACTGGTCTTGAACTGCTGACCTCAGGTGATCCAGTCATCTCAGCCTCCCAAAGTGCTGAGATTACAGGTGTGAACCACCACGCCTGGCTTAGAAAACATTAAATAGCAAACAGTAGCAGTATGCTTGGGGGTTTCAGGATTGATTATTTTCAAATCTCTAGAGAAGCTCAATGCATTACGTTAGGCTATAGTCCCAGGGGAGAATCTCATCTGTTAATGAGGGGCTGGTCTAAGGTTCCTTCCAGCTCTCAGATTAATGGTTTCCCAGGTTAATCTGCTCCCTGCCACCCACCCATCCTCCGTTTTGTTTGTTTGTTTTTATAAAGACAAGGTCTCACTATGCTTCCCAGGCTGGTCTTGAACTCCTGGCCTCAAGTGATGCTCCTACCTTGGCTTCTCAAAGTGCCGGAGTTACAGATGTGAGCCACTGTGCTCAGCCTATCCTTGGCTGTTAAAGTGTGGAGGTAAATAGTAGATGCCAACTTACCTCCAGGTCAGAAGTGGCAGATGCCCCAGGGCAGAATCATGACCCTAACCAGGCCTCCCACTGCGTGAAGACCTTATTTTCTGAAGCTTAAACCTGGACAAAGGTCTGCCCAGTAGCACTGTGTTCATGAATATCAGGTCAAAAATGTAAAATGGGGACTGTTCAGAAGAATCTGGTAGATGCAGGTGCAGTCCGCAGTCCGATGGTCAGTTATGAAAACAGGCTACTTGTGCTTTCTCTTTTTCATGGAGTGTTTGATGTAAAAATTGATGACACTTTCTTGCTTCCGGTGTGCTTCCCTTCCTTGTTCATTTTCCATAAGGAACTTCCTCCATCCCACCTCCCAACAGGCAAAGTCAATTCAGGACATTTTAGCCATGAAAATGGGGCTCCATAAAAGGAATTTAGAGGCTGAGAGCTGTAGCTCACACCTGTAATCCCAGCACTTTGGGAAGCTGATGTGGGCAGATCACCTGAGGTCAGGAGTTCAAGACCAGCCTGACCAACATGGTAAAACCCTGTCTCTATTAAAAATACAAACTTAGTCAGGCATGGTGGCAGGTGCCTATAGTCCCAGCTACTTGGGAGGTGAGGCAGGAGAATCACTTGAACCTGGGAGACGGAGGTTGCAGTGAGCCAAGATCATGCCACTGCACTCCAGCCTGGGCAATAAGAGCAAAACTTCGTCTCAAAAAAAAAAAAAAAAAAAAAAAAAAAGGAATTTAAAAAAAAAAAAAAAGAAAAAAAAAAGGGAATTTGAAAATAAAAATTAAGGAAAGAAAAAAGGGGCCACCCCCTTAAAAAATCCCCCAAAAAAACCAGCCGCGGTGGCTCGTGCCTGTAATCTCAGCACTTTGGGAGGCCGAGGCAGATNTTCGGGAAGCCGAGGCGGGTGGATCACAAGGTCAGGAGTTCGAGATAAGCCTGGCCAATATGATGAAACCCCATCTCTACTAAAAATACAAAAATTAGCCAGGCGTAGTGGCATGTGCTGGTAGTCCCAGCTACTCAGGAGGCTGAAGCAGGAGAATCACTTGAACCCGGGAGACGGAGGTTGCAGTGAGCCAAGATCATGCCACTGCACTCCAGCCTGGGCAATAAGAGCAAAACTTCGTCTCAAAAAAAAAAAAAAAAAAAAAAAAAAAGGAATTTAAAAAAAAAAAAAAAAAAAAAAAAAAAAAAAAAAGGGAATTTAGAAATCAAAATACAGGAAAGAACAAAGGGGCCATCCCCTTAAAAAATCCCCCAAATCAACCAGCCGCGGTGGCTCATGCCTGTAATCTCAGCACTTTGGGAGGCCGAGGCAGATGGATCACGAGGTCAGGAGATCGAGATCAGCCTGGCTAACACGGTGAAACCCCATCTCTACTAAAAATACAAAAAAAAAAAAAAAATTAGCCGGGCATGGCGGCGGGGGCCTGTAGTCCCAGCTACTGAGGAGGCTGAGGCAGGAGAATGGCGTGAACCTGGGAGGCAGAGCTTGCAGTGAGCTGAGATCGCGCCACTGCACTCCAGCCTGGGCGACAGAGGGAGACTGCATCTCAAAAAAAAAAAAACCCCAACCCCTTTAACAGGAGTGTAGGTTCTAATATAAATGTGTGGAGGATACTTTTTGCCTTCGTTGTTGAAGGACTCCAGCGACATTATGCTGATGATATTGTTGTACTTGGAATGCACCCGTCCTTCCTTCCATTTCCTGGATCTGTCCCTTTATTCTTTTGAGTGCAGGCATAACTCATGTTATTACACTTTGCAGATATTGTGTTTTTCACAAGTAAGGTTTGGCAACCATACCTGGAGCGTCTATCTGTGCCAAGGTTTGGGTAACTGTGCATGGAGCGTCTATCTGTGCCACGTTTCTATCATCACGTGCTCACTTTGTGACTCTGTGTCACATTTTGGTAATTCTTACAATACTTCAAACTTTTCCATTACTATTATCTGTGTTTTGGTGATCTGTGATGGGTGATCTTTGATGTAACTGTTGTTAACCCTTTTGGGGTGCCATGAACCAGGCCCCTATACGGTGGCAAAGTTAATTGATAAATGTTGTGTATGTTCTGACTGTTCTCCTGACCAGCCGTTTCTCCATCTCTCTCTCTCCTTTGCCCTCCCTATTCCTTGAGACTCAACAATATTATAATTATGTCAACGAGTAATCCTACAATGGCCTCTTAGTGTTCAAATTAAAGGAAGAGATACATGTCTTTCACTTTCAGTCAAAAGCAAGAAATGATTAGGCTTAAGGAGGAAGTCCATGTTGAAAACCCAGACAGGCTGAAAGCTATACTTCTTGTGCCAAAGTTAGCCAAGTTGTAAATGCAGAGAAAAAGTTCTCAAAGGAAATTGGAAGTGCTACTCCAGTGAAAACACATGATAAGAAAACAAAGCCCTAATTACTATGGAAAGTGCCTGGTGGAGTACTCCATGCCCTCTGGGCACACCATAGATATTATCTGATTATCTGACGAATTGGAAAGGAGCAAACCAGAAGTGACTTTATTTTCCCCCATGGACTCTGTTGGACTAATTTTTAAGTCTTGGTTGGAAATCACTGAGTAGGTTCATACTGTGCATGACAGAAATAAGCTTTATAGTGGTTTACCTTCATTTAGTTTTGGAAGTTTACCTTTGCCTTAGTTTTGGAAGTTACTTCTAGTTTGTCGTTCTTATTTGTGATGAACACGTTAAAGACTAGATTTAAAAATTGCCTTCAAGATCGTTCTTACTTATAAGACTTGCCCCTACTTCTATATGCTGAAAATTCTCTCCACCTGGAGAGAATACTATAAGATCATGAGTTAGCTGGAAAATGATCAGATTAATAAATGTGTATTGATAGTTGAATTTAGCAAAGAAATAGAGATAATCATGATTATACCTTTATTTTTACAGGAAGAGATGGTATAACTAGAGTATGTGCCTATTACAGGAGTAATAATGGTTTCCAAAGACTATTTATTTATTTATTTTGAGATGGAGTCTCGCTCTGTTGCCCACGCTGGAGTGCAGTGGTACAATCTCGGCTCATTGCAACCTCTGCCTCCTGGGTTCAAGCAATTCTCCTGCCTCAGCCTCCTGAGTAGCTGGGATTAGAGGCATGTGCCACCACACCCAGCTAATTCTTGTCGTTTTTTTTTTTTTTTTTTTTTTTTTTTTTGAGAGAGTCTTGCTGTGTTGCCCAGGCTGGAGTGCAGTGGCGGGATCTCGGCTCACTGCAAGCTCCACCTCCCAGGTTCATGCCATTCTCCTGCTTCAGTCTCACAAGTTGCTGGGACTACAGGCGCCTGCCACCACACCCAGCTAATTTTTTTGTAATTTTCAGTAGAGACAGAGTTTCACCATGTTAGCTAGGATGGTCTCGATCTCCTGACCTCGTGATCCGCCTGCCTCCCAAAGTGCTGGGATTACTGACGCAAGCCACCGCGCCTGGCCTATAGAGTTTGTTTTTTTTTTGAGACAGAGTTTCACTCTTGCTGCCTAGGCTGGAGTGCAATAGGTGTGATCTCAGCTCACTGCAACCTCCATCTCCTGGGTTCAAGTGATGCTCCTGCCTCAGCCTCCCGAGTAGCTGGGATTACAGGCATGTGCCACTGTGCCTGGCTAATTTTGTATTTTTAGTAGAGACGGGGCTTTCTCCCTGTTGGTCAGGCTGGTCTTGAGCTCCTGACCTCAGGTGATCCTCCCGCCTCAGCCTCCCAGAGTGCTGGGATTACAGGCATGAGCCACCGTGCCCGGCTAAAGAATATTTTTTAAAGGAACAAAATGAGCATGAATTAACTCTTCAATATAAGCTATAAAGGAATAGTTGGTTGCGAATTTAAATGGCACCAGCTAGCACCTCTATGTTTTAATGGTCTTCCAATGTTTCTAGAATAAGCCCTTATTTTCAAGGGTTTATTATAGACATAAAACTTCTTGTCCTGGCAAAAGTTGCTATGAAAAAAAGTCTTAGCTTGGGAAGATAGATTTTTTTTCCCTCTAATTACAAAATCTATGTATTTTGGCCCTTCATTTTGGAGGAGTGCAAAAGTTGGAAGTAAGAAGTTTTATTTTAAATACTTTCAGTGCTCAAAAAAGTGCAGTCACGGTGTTGTATATAATAGTTCATAAGTCGATCACTCGTAATAATTGACTCTAAGGTTTTTATTAAGAAAACAGCAGAAAGATTAAATCTTGAACTAAGTCTGGGAGGGAAATGGCCACTGTGCAGCTGGAGTTTTAGAGTAATAATGAAATTCTACCTAGAATACAAAATTGGGTCTATGAATTACATAGCATGTGGTTGGGATTTTTTTTTTTTTGTTTTTTTTTTTGACAGAATCTCTCTCTGTCACCCAGGCTGGAGTGCAGTGGCGTGATCTCGGCTCACTGCAGCCCCAGCTCCCAGGTTCAAGTGATTCTCCTGCCTCAGGAGAATCCCTGAGTAGCTGGGATTACAGGCACGTGCCACTATGTCTGGCTAATTTTTGTATTTTTAGTAGAGATGGGGTTTCGCCATGTTGGCCAGGCTGGTCTCATACTCCTGACCTCAGGTGATCCTCGTGCCTTGGCCTCCCAAAGTTCTGAGATTACAGACGTGAGCCACTGCACCCGACCAGGATTTTTTTTTTTTTTTTTTTTTTAATGTGCAGAAGATCAAAGCTACTTGGAAGGAGTGCCTGTAATTTGTCAGTAAGCCACAAATTAAGATTGCATCTTACATACCAGCAGAGTAGCCTTAGCTTAGGGGGAGGGTGGGAAGTTTGGGGGGCTTTGAAGATTTAGGGGGACCTTGATAGAGAATTTTATAAGCGTCTTTCTCTTTAATTAAGACTTGTCTTACATCTTGCTGTCATTAAAGGCAGCTGTTTCTAGAATTTCAATCACTTAAGTACACCCACAAAACAACAGTAGGGAGATCTTCTTTTCCCTTCGATCTTCTTTTCCCTTCGACTTTAATTGGCCCAGTTATACCTCAGTGTTGTAACAGTACTATGATACCTGGCACAGAGAGTTAATCTCGTGATACCCTCTGTACTGACCGGAAGGAGACCTAAGAGTCCTTTCTCTTTTTGAGTTTGAATCATAGGCTTGATGTGGTCTCTTGGTTTATGTCCTTGTTCCTAATGTAAAAGTACTTAACTGCTTCTTGCTTGTATTGGGTAGCACTGGGAGAAGATTTTAACTGGGTATTCTTGAATTGCTTTTACAATAAACCAAGTCTATAATATTAAAAAAAGAAGAAGAAAAAGAAAACAAAGCCTTACTGCTGGTCTGGAGAAAGTTTAAGTGGTCTGGATAGAAGACCAAGCCAACCACAACATTCCCTTAAGCCAAAGCCTAATCCATAGCAAGACCCTAACTCTCTTCAATTTTATGAAGGCCGAGAGAGGTGAGGAAGCTACAGAAGAAAAGTCTGAAGTTAGCATAGGTTGGTTCATGAGGTTTAAGGAAGGAAACCATCTTTATGATACAATAGCGCAAGATGAAGCTGCAGGTTTCGATGTAGAAGCTTCAACAAGTTATACAGAAGATCTGGCTAAGATCACTGATGAAAGTGGCTATACTGAACAACGGGTTGTCAAGGTAGGTGACACAGCCTTCTATGGGAAGAAGATGCCATCTAGGACTTTGGTTAGAGAGGATAAGTCCATGCCTGGCTTCAAAGCTTCAAATGGGCCAGCCACAGTGGCTCATGCCTATAATCCCAGCACTCTGGAAGGCTGAGGTGGGAGAATTGCTTGAGCTTAGGAGTTTGAGACCAGCCTGGGCAACATGGTGAAACCCTGTCTCTACCAAAAAAAAAAAAAAAATTATCCAGGTGTGGTGGTGTGTGCCTCTAGTCTCAGCTACTTAGGAGGCTGAGGTGGGAGGATTGGTTGAGCCCAGGAGGTCAAGACTGCAGTGGGCCAAGATCATGCCACTGGGCAAGACAGGAAGACCCTATCTAAAAAAAAAAAAAAAGATTCAAAGGACAGACTGACTGTCTTGTTAGAAGCCAGTGCTCATTTGCCATTCCATAAATCCTAGGGAACCTTTTAAGAATGATGCTAAATCTCTCTGCCTGTGCTCTGTAAATGGAGCACCAACACTCGGATGACATCACAGCTGTTTACCGCATGCGTTACTGAGTATTTTTTTTTTTTTTGAGACAGAGTCTCGCTGTGTTGCCCAGGCTGGAGTGCGGTGGCACGATCTCGGCTCACTGCAAGTTCTGCCTCCCGGGTTCACGCCATTCTCCTGCCTCAGCCTCCCTAGTAGCTGGGACCACAGGCACCCGCCACCTCGCCTGGCTAATTTTTGTATTTTTAGTAGAGATGGGGTTTCACTTTGTTAACCAGGATGGTCTCGATCTCCTGACCTTGTGATCCTCCCATCTTGGCCTCCCAAAGTACTAGGATTACAGGCGTGAGACACCGCGCCCAGCCAGGTTACTGAGTATTTTAATCCCATTGTTGAGACCTGCTGCTCGGAAAAAAAGATTCCTTTCACATACTTTAGCTTATTGACATTGTACCTGGTCACTGAAGAGCTCTAATGGAGATGGACAGGGAAATGTATGCTGTTTTCATGCCTGCTGACACAACATCTATTCTGTAGCCCATGGATTGAGGTGTCATTTCAACTTTCAAGTCTCACTATTTGAGAAATCTATTTTATAAGGCAGTTGCTGCCATAGGTCATGATTCTTTTGATGGATCTGGGCAAAGTAAATTGGAAACCTTCTGGAAAGGATTCACTATTGTAGATGCCACTAAGAACATTCATGATCCGTGAGGGGAGGTAAAATAGCAGCATTAATAGGAGTTTGGAAGATGTTGATGCCAACCCTCATAAATGACTTTGAGGGGTTCAAGACCTTAACCGAGGAAGTAACCACGGTTGTCGGGGAGATAGCAAGAGAACTAGAATTACAAGTGGAGCCTGAAGATGTGAGTGAATTGCTGCAATCTTTTTTGTTTTGAGATGGAGTTTCACTGTTTTTGCCCAGGTTGGAGTGCAATGGTGCGATCTCGGCTCACTGCAACCTCCGCCTCCCGGGTTCAAGTGATTCTCCTGTCTCAGCCTCCCGAGTAGCTGGGATGACAGGCGTGCGCCACCACGCCCGGCTAATTTTGTATTTTTAGTAGAGACTGGGTTTCTCCATGTTGGTCAGGCTGGTCTCAAACTCCCAACCTCAGGTGATCCACCCGCCTCGGCCTCCCAAAGTGCTGGGATTATAGGTATGAGCCACAGAGCCTGGCCAAATTGCTGCAATCTTAATATATGAGGAGTTGCTTATTATGAATGAGCAAAGAAAGTGGTTTCTTGAGATGGAATCTACTCCTGGTGAAGATGCTGTGAACATTGTTGCAAGAACAACAAAGGACTTAGAATATTCCATAAACTTGGTTGATAGAGCAGTGGCAGGGTTTGAGGGGATTGATTCCAATTTTGGTATAAATTCTACTGTGGGTAAGATGCTATCAAACAGCATAGCATGCTACAGTGAAATCTTTTGTGAAAGGAAGAGTCAATCAATGCGGCAAACTTCATTGTCATCTTATTTTAATAAATTGCCACATTCACTCCAGCTTTCAGCAACCATCACCCCGATTACTAGCAAAACAATTACGACTTGCTGAAGGCCCAGATGATGGTTAGCATTTTTTTGGCAGTCAAATATTTTCAAATTATGGTATGTACATGATATTTTAGACATAACGCGATTGCACTCTTAATTGACTACAATGTTGTAAACATAACTTTTTTTTTTTGCTTTTTTTGTTTTTTGAGATGGAGTCTCACTCTGTGGCCCAGGTTGGAGTGCAGTGGTGCTCACTGCAACCTCCGCCTCCTGGGTTCAAACAATTCTCCTGACTCAGCCTTCGGAGTAGCTGGGACTACAGGTGCACACCACCATTTTTATATTTTTAGTAGAGATGGAGTTTCACCATGTTGGCCAGGCTGGTCTTGAACTTCTGACCTCAGGTGATCTGCCTGCCTTGGCCTCCCAAAGTGCTGCAATTACAGGCGTGAGCCACTGCGCCCGGCAGCATAACTTTAAATGCACTGGAAAGCAAAAAATGTCGTGTGACTTGCTCTATTGTGATGACCTAGAACCAAACCTGTAATATCTCCAAGGTGTGTCTGTACCCCTAAAAGCAGAGCTGGAGTAAGGACTTGGTTGTGGGTGGTTTATTTGGGAAGTGATCCCAAGAAGCAAGAGTGAGAAGTGGGAAGAGTGAGCCAGGCAAGAAAGAAAAGCCAAAATAATGGCATGCTATTGCGGCTGCTGCCATGGACTGTTTTCTGCAGGACCTTCTGAGAGGCTTGGGAAAGTTATCTAGAACTGTCCACCTGAAACGGGAGCCTCGAGCATTTGCCCACCTGTCCCACACTGGTTGAGGTCTTCCCCTGAGGCTGTTAACCTGCAAGTAAGTGTTCCTGGACTGTATTTGTGCTCAGGCAAAATCCTACGATAATGGATTTGCCCTGGGGCACAAAGTGTAGCCTGGGTTTGCTGGCAACACAAGGGAAGCCTGTGCTTCCATGGAGCTACCCACAGTGGCTGAGCCTGAATGAAAGGTGCGCTGAGAAGACATGAGGCAGGTGCCACTGCACTGAGCAAACGGAGCCATCGATCTCAGCAAGAGGATCCCTGCCCTGAATCCTACGCTTGAGAAGGTGCCTCTTTGGCCCTCCACGGACTGTACCCCGGTCCACCCAGAGCTCTCACCCTCTTTTCTAGGCCACACTGCGGGTACTCAGGCTCCTGGCCAAATGTGCCTGAGCCTGCATGGCCTCTTCCCTGGGCCCATTTCAAAGGGCAAACTGTGCTTGTCCAAATGCTCTGCTGTCTGAAGGGGTGAGAATTGTACATGGAGCTTGCATGGGGCCTAGGAAGTCCACACAGGGGTTCCCCAGGCTTCTCAAGTGAGGACAGGGCTATCTACGATGCAAGGGAAAAGTTTGGCCTGGGGTTGAGGACCAGCTCTCCCTCTGCTACCACATTCCCGTGCAGAGCACCAAGGAGTCTGAGAATTCTACACTCGACTTTGACCTTGTGGGTTATTATGGAGGTATATTTATCGAAGTAGGAGAATAGAACATATTTAGCTCTTTGTTAGCTTGATTTATAACTCATAATTATTAGACATAATGCAAATGTGGGATGGAATTCATGTTCTGATTTTTGTGGCCTTGAGCTAAGGAAAAGGGACCGAGGGAAATGGGCATTTTATGCTTGGATGGCTGCATAGAATCCCTGACTTCATTAGCTTCTGTGACGGCTCTAGATTGTTACTAAAATCAACTTTGTATTATTTTTAAAAACCAAGGGATATTATTTAGGTCAGCAATTAGAAGGCACTAGACTCAAAATATCTATGAGCCAATGGACATGAATGACTAAAAGCAGGAGGATTATTACCTGAAGGGGTGGAGGGTTGGACCTCAGGATATGACCTGTGGGATCCTTCCTGCTGGCTCAGTGCTGGCTGAATGTGGGGTCAGAGAGTGCCAGGAACAACACATATCTGGGACAGAAGGGAATTCGGGGAGGAAGGCAAAGAGAAACAGGCCCTTTTTTGTTTTCATTGATACATGACAATTGTACATATTTCTAGGGTACACGTGATATTTTGATACATGCATAAAATGTGTAGTGATCAAATCAGAATAATTTGCATATCCATTATCTCAAGCATTTATCATTTATTTGTGTTGGGAACATTCCAAATCTTTCTTGTAGCCATTTTGAAATATATAAGAAGTTATTGTTAACGATCGTTGCCCTACTGTGCGGTTGAACACCAGAACTTCTTCTGTTCCTTCCATCTAACTGTATTTTTGTGCCCATTAACCAACTTCTGGGAAGGGTAAGGGGGTAAGGGGATGAAAAGGGCCCTTTGTAAGGCAAAGATAATCTTACCGGAAGGGAAGAAAGTTTAGGAGGAAAAAAAAGGTGGACCATGGGCTTAGAGTGGGGACTACAGAAATTGAATGGCAAAGAGAAAAAAACAACTTAGCAATGTGAAACTACATCTCAGCGTCATTCCTTTCACAGGTCCAATGTCTGATATTCTTTTGAGAAGCTGGATATGAAGTAGGAATCTTTCTTTGAGTCATGTATTTTTATGATTATGATTATGATGATTGAATGGTAGCTGACAATTATTGAGGACAACAGAACTTTGACGAGCTCTCTTCAAAGGCCTTTACATATGTTTTCTCCACTTCTCATTGTTAGTTATTCTTATCATTCCCATTTTGTAAATGAGGGATGCACAGGCATCAAGCCTATGTAGCAGGCAGAGAGCTGCTAAGTAACCTAACCATGGCCCAACAGCAAACAAATGATGGGGCCCACATGCAAATCCAGGCAGAGCCCTTCTATTATATGAAGCTCAATATTTTCTTGTTTTCATCTTGTTGTGAATACACCTATTTGCAAATGGGTTTTGAAGCTACTTTAAAACTTTCTGTGGCCAGGCGCCGTGGCTGACCCCTGTAATCCCAGCATTTTGGGAGGCCGAGGTGGGTGGACCACCTGAGCTCAGGAGTTTGAGACCAGCCTGGCCAACATGGTGAAACCCTGTCTCTACTAAAAACACAAAAAATTAGCCACGCATGGTGGCATGCACCTGTAATCCCAGCTACCCAGGAGGCAGGAGAATTGCTTGAACCCAGGAGAGGAAGGTTGCCGTGAGCCAAGATCGTGTCACTGCACTCCAGCCTGGGCAACAGAGCGAGACTCTGTCTCTAAATAAATAAATAAACAAACAAACTTTGTCTCCGTTTAAGATTTCAGAGCTTAGCTGTTGAATAAGGAGTGAGAGAATTCAGCAAGCATTTGGTGAGGACTCACAGTCTGTCGGCACTGGGGGACACTTCAGGCCAACCAAAGGAACAGGCAGGAGTTTATGTATATCTAAGTCACTGGACAGATGATAACGTAAGGCAGAGAGCGACAAGTGATTTCAGAGAAGAGGCACAAAGTGCTGTGGGAACCCTAAAGTGGGGAAGATTATATCCTGGGGTTGTGGGAGGATCAGAGGAGTTCCAGGGAAAAAGTTGCGTTGCACTATGGGTCTTGAAAGATGGATATGGTTTTAAATGTTGAAGACTGGATTTTGAGCTCTGATCATGTCTATAGATTGGATTCATACGTATTTTTATGTCTACTATGATTTATTCTTAGTGCATTTTTTTTTCGAGACGGAGTCTCGCTCTGTTGCCCAGGCTGGAGTGCAGTGGTGCGATCTTGGTTCACTGCAACCTCTGCCTCCCGGGTTCAAGCGATTCTCCTGCCTCAGCCCCCGAGTAGCTGGGATTACAGGCACCTGCCACCATGCCTGACTAATTTTTTGTATTTTTAATACAAACGGGGTTTCACCATGTTAGCCAGGATGGTCTGGATCTCTTGACCTCATGATCCACCCTCCTTGGCCTCCCAAAGTGCTTGGATTACAGGCCTGAGCTACTGCATCCGGCCCGTGCATTTTTAAAGTTAAAGTATTTATTGAGCATCTACTGTATGTCATGTGCTGAGATAGGCACCAGGGGTGCAGGGAACATATGGCACAGTCTCTACCCTCAATAACTTTCACTCTCACACATATGTATTAGGAAATCCATATGTATGTGGGTATAAAATAGTATGATAGACATTGCAACAAATAATTATATGCTGTAAACCTATTTCATAGGATTTTAGACTTAAAGTACTTTCATCCTATTTCCAAAAAATCCTACTGCATAACCTTAAAGGGATTCTCAGTTTGAAATCATCCTATAAACTGCAGTAGCATCTGCTGGTGAAATACCACTTTGTATCTATTAGAATAGTCCAAACAATAGGGAGAGAAGTGCATTATTAGAACTATAAAAGGTATTGTCCAGAAATCTTGGAAAAGAAGAGGAAGTTCAATGGTAGGTGAATAAGATGACATCTAAAGTGTTCTCTTAAAGCTACTCAAGTTCCACGAATATCTCACAGCACAAAGCTCAAGTGTGCGCCAACAACTCCTCACGCCACAAGATGGGACATCCTTCCAACCTCTTTTTGCAAAAGTTTCCAATTCTGTCTCTTATAAGACTACTTTTCATACCCACGTATTCCGGATTTTGTAGTGCAAGCAAAGACAAGATGGGAAGGGGCTTCCATTTGTTGATGCCAGCTGCTGTATGGACCAGGCCCTGCCCATGCATCCGTACTGGTTCTCTTTTATCCCCATGTCAGCCATAACACGTAAGCGTTAACCTCCATTGTACAGATGAGGAAACTGAAACTCTAAGAGAATATGCAATCTACCCAGAGCCACGCAGCTTGCATATGTAAGAGTTGGAATGAAAATCCAGTCTGTGTGAGTCCCAAGTCCCCTTCCACTATATGGTTTCCATTTCATTTTGCAATCATCCTGGCTGCGATATGTCTGCCCTAAAACATAGTAAGTAGGAATACTTGTCTCTGTACCTTAACCTAAATCCTTGGGTTTGTTTTTTGTATTTGGAGGTGTCATAACATTACAATAATTTGATTTTATTTGAATAGTGAGTATTATACTCCTCAGTCTAGAGATTTGTGACATTCCAGTCTAAACTGGATAATAGCAATGAGGCTTCTTCAAGGTGACCAGTATGATTAATAAAAGTAGAAATAAGTGGAATTGCTATGGAGTTGCTACTCCTGAATTTAAAGCTAGTTGAGATTAAGTACATGTTCAACAAGATCTCTAGGGGTGTGTGTTCAAGACCAGGGCCAGAGGTGCACGTGGGACCAGGAAGAGAGAGAATGTCTTTTCAGGGCGGGGATCGTGGAGGCTTTGATCCAGGTGGTGGAAGTGGCGGTTTCCACCGCGGTGGCAGCAGCAACCACTTCTGAGGTGGAGGCAGCGGAAATATCAGAGGTGGCGACAGGGGAGGATTTGGACGAGGGGGTGGCTGCAGAGGCTTTAACAAAGGCCAAGACCAAGGACCGCCAGAACGTGTAGTCTTATTAGGAGAGTTCCTGCATCCCTGGGAAGATGACATAGTTTGTAAACGTACTACAGAAGAAAATAAGATGCCTTATTTTAATGCTCCTTTTCACTTAGAAAAGAAAGAACAAATTGGAAAAGTGTATGAAATATTTGGACAACTTAGAGATTTTTATTTTTCAGTTAAAATGTCAGAAAACGGGAAGGCGTTATACTTTAGGAAACTATAGAAGTTTTATATAGACCCATATAAGCTGCTACCACTGCAGAGGTTTTTACCTCGACCTGCAGATGAGAAAGGACCTCCAAGATGTGGTGGCAGGGCAGGCCGAGGAGGAAGAAGGGGAGGTGGCAGAGGTGGTGGCAGAAGTGGTGGTTTTAGAGGCGGAAGAGGAGGTGGAGGTGGGGGCTCCAGAGGAGGAAGA
>NW_016808004.1:3518963-3523461 GCF_001698545.2 Rhinopithecus bieti | reverse complement strand
GGAAGAGGAGGTGGAGGTGGGGGCTCCAGGGGAGGAAGAGGAGGTGGAGGTGGGGGCTTCAGAGGAGGAAGAGGAGGTGGAGGTTTCAGAGGGAGAGGACATGAAGTGAAACAGTTGACAGACATCACCAGTTGACTTCTGCATGAACCTGCATGATCTGTGCCTACTATGGATTGGAAACTTGTTTCTCGAGCAAGTCTTGAAGATCTTGGTCATTTTATGACAATGGATCTAAAATGTCAGCATCATGCAAAGTGCCATGGAATAGTGAATTTTGCTCTAAAAGAGCACGAACAAGTCTTTTTAATATTTTGTACAGCGCCTGGCACTCTGTGGGTGCTTAATAAATGGACAGGAGTTTTCATTAGAAGCATATTTGAATTTTAAAATAAAGTGTTTTATTACCTTAAAAAAAGATCTCTATAATCTTCACTTGAATAATACAAATATTTCTTATTTTTTTACATATTTGTTTATGGAACATAGTTGTAATTTTAAAACAGAATTTTGCAAATTGTATTAAAATATATTAAAACATACTACATTATGATCCAATGGAGTTTTCACAGTAACTCAGTGTTAGTTTAAAATGTGAAATTCAATCAATATAATTCACCATATAATACGGTATGTAGGTCAGTATAATGTATATTGAAATTGGAAAGAAGTAAATTTATCTTTGTTTTTTAATAAGATGAAATTAAAATTTTAATTAATTTTGGCCAGGCACGGTGGTTCACGCCTGTAATCACAGCACTTTGGGAGGCTGAGGCAGGCAGATCACGAGGTCAGGAGTTCAAGACCAGCCTGGCCAACATGGCATACCCTGTCTCT
The DNA here is from genome assembly GCF_001698545.2 of Rhinopithecus bieti. NCBI lineage: Eukaryota > Metazoa > Chordata > Mammalia > Primates > Cercopithecidae > Rhinopithecus > Rhinopithecus bieti. The sequence goes on along the minus strand of NW_016808004.1, from coordinate 3,522,627 downwards.
ACTGAAAATACAAAAATTAGCCAGGCGTGGTGGCATGAGCCTGTAATTCCAGCTACTCGGGAGGGAGAGGCAGGAGAATCGCTTGAACCTGAGAAGCAGAGGTTGCAGTTAGTCGAGATTGCGCCATTGCACTCTAGCCTGGGCGACAAGAGCAAGACTCTGTCTCAAAAAAAAATAATAATAATAATTAATTAATTTCAATGTTTATTTTAGATTCGGGAGGGTACCTATGCAGATTTATTACATTGGTGTATTGTGCGATGCTGAGAGTTGGGGTACGAATGACTCCATCGTCCAGGTAGTGGGCATAGCACCTGATAGTTTTTTAATCCCTGTCCCCCTCTTCCTCCCTTCCCCTCTAGTAGTCCCGGGTGTCTGTTGTTGCTAACTTTATGTCCATGAGTACCCACTCGTAAGTGAGAACAAACAGTATTCAGTTTTCTTTTCCTATGTTAGTTCACTTAGGATGGTGTCCTCTAGCTGCACCCAGGTTGCTACAAAGGACATTATTCTGTTCTTTTTATGGTTGCATAGTATTCCATGGTGTATACGTACCACATTTTCTTTTCCCAGTCCACTGTTGATGGGTATTTAGGTTGATCTCACGCCTTTGCTGTTGTGAATAGTGCCGCAATGAACATACCAGTGCATCTGTCTTTTTGGCAGAATAGTTTATTTTCCTTTCGATATATATGCAGTAACGGGATTGCTGAGTCAAATGGGAGTTCTGTTTTGAGTTCTTTGGAAAGTCTGAAAACAGCTTTCCATAGTGGCTGAACTCATTTACCATTCCTACCAGCAGTGCATAAGCGTTCGCCTTTCTCCTCAGCCTCACCAGCCTCTGTTATTTTTTGACTTTTTTTTTGAGACAGAGTCACGCTCTGTCACCCAGGCTGGAGTGCAGTGGCATGATCTTGGCTCACTACAACCTCCATCTCCCGGGTTCAAGTGATTCTCCTGCCTCAGTCTCCCAAGTTGGCTGGGACTACAGGTGCACGCCACCACGCCTGGCTAATTTTTTGAATTTGTAGTAGAGACGGGGTTTCGCTGTGTTAGCCAGGATGGTCTTGGTCTTCTGACCTCATGATCCACCCGCCTCCACCTCCCAAAGTGCTGGGATTACAAGTGTGAGCCAGCGCGCCCGGCCTATTTTTTGACTTTTTAATAATAGCTATTGTGACTGCTGTGAGATGGTATCTCACTGTAGTTTGGATTTGTGTGTCTCTGATGGCTGGTGATATGGAGCACTTCCATGTGTTTGTTGTTTTTTTTTGTATGTCTTCTTTTGAGAAGTGTCCCTGCATGTCTTTCTCCTTTAACGGCGTTTCACTTTTTAATGGCATTGTTTTTTGCTTGTTGAATTTAGTTCCCTATAGATTTAAATATTGGACTTTCATCAGATGCATAGTTTGTGAATATTTTCTCCTATTCTGTAGGTTGTCTCTTTACTCTGTTGATAGTTTCTCTTGCTGTGCAGAAGCTCTTTAGTTAGGTCCTGGCTGGGCATGGTGGCTCATGCCTGTAATCCCAGCACTTTGGAAGGCAGAGGTGAGGGAATTGCTTGAGCCCAGGAGTCTGGGACCTGCCTAGGCAACATGGTGAAACCTTGTCTCTCAAAAGAAAAAAAGTTAGCCAGGCGTGCTGGTGTGCACCTGTAGGGGGGCAAATCACTTGAGCCCGGGAGGCAGAGGTTGCAGTGAGCTGAGATTGTACCATTGTACTTCAGCCTGGGAGACAGCATGAGACTCCACCCTGCCCAAAAAATTTTAATTAGGTCGCACTTACCAATTTTTGTTTTTGTGGCAATTGCTTTTGAGGACTTAGTCATACATTCCTTCCCAAGGCTGATGTCCTGAATGGTATTTCCTAGGTTTTATTGAATTCTTATAGTTTGAGGTTTACATTTAAATAATTAATCCATTTTGAGTTGATTTTTTAATATAGTGAAAGGTAGCGGTCCTGTTTCATTCTTCTGCATATGACTGGCTAGTTATCCCAGCACCATTTATTGAATAGGGAGTCCTTTCCTCAATGCTTATTTTTGTTGACTTTGTCAAAGATCAGATGGCTCTAGGTGTGTGGATTTATTTCTGGGCTCTTTATTCTGTTCCACTGGTCTCTGTATCAGTACCATGCTGTTTTGGGTACTGTAGGCTTATAGTATAGTTTGAAGTCAAGTAATGTAATGCTTCTAGCTTTGTTCTTTTTGCTTAGGATTGTTTTGGCTGGTTGGGCTCTTTTTTGGTTCCATATGAATTTTAGAATAGCTTATGCTTACTCTGTGAAAAATGACTTTGGTAGTTTGATAGGAATAGCACTGAATTTGTAAATTGCTTTGGGCAGTATGACCATTTTAATGATATTGATCCTTCCAATCCATGAGCATGGCATGCTTTTTTGTTTGGCAAACATTTTTTAGATCAAACGATGTGTGATATAGATGTTTACATATGAGCAAATACAACCTACCCTAAAATGCTAAGGTCATTTTCTCTGCTATCTCTTGAGAAAAAAAAAAATGGTATTAAATAGCAACTGTAGGTATTAGGCAACCAGTATCATGTTTCAGGGAAACTGAATTAAGTAGATAAGATTTTCAAAGATGAATCAACCATAAACCTGCCTACAGCACAGACTAGCAATTAGTCTATTTAGACTCATCTACTTTTTTTTTTTTTTTTTTTTTGAGACAGGGTCTCACTCTGTTGCCCAGGCTGGAGTGTAGTGGCATGATCATGGCTCACTGCAACCTCAACCTCTCAGGCTCAAGTGATCTTCCTGCCTCAGCCTTCTGAGTAGCTGGGACTACAGCTCCAGAGACCAGAATGCCTGACGGTCTAAAATGAGCTGCAGTATCACTTAGGGCTCATGTCTTAAGTAAATTTCAGAAAGGGGTCAAACCCTTGTTTAAAGATAAATGTAAGCTGGATGTAGAGGCACATGTCTGTAGTCCCAGCTACTCAGGAGGCTGAGGCAGGAGGATCCCTTGAGCTCAGGAGTTTGAGACCAGCCTGGCCACCACCACGCCTGGCTAATTAAAAATTTTGTTTTTTGTAGAGACAGAGTCTTCTTATGTTGCCCAGGCCAGTGCATCTCCATTTTGACACAAAGACTGAGGACTATGTAAAAGGACTAGCGTTTTGAACTGAATCTGATCTGGAAGTCGGAAGACTCAGGTTCCAGTAACAGTTTGTTTATTCTCCACATTCTTCCCCAAAATACCCAATATGATACTGCTCAATTTGTTTTTAACAGTGTGACTTTGGGGAAAAGTTATACATCTTAGGTTTTCTATCTGTAAAATAAAATCGTAGTCCCGTACTTATTTATTTCCTTCCTACAAATATTGTAAATGCAGCAAAATTCCTGGTAGACTCACTGGCATGCAATGTGATTTATTATTTTGTTGTTGTTTTGTTTGCTTGTTGTTGTAACCATACGGCCAACCTTCATGCTCTTCCCCTTCTCATGCTTTACTATTGCCCTCTCCTCAGGGCTTGACTCTGATTAAAGAAAAACAGACACCAGTTGAATTTCATGGAATAGAGGAGCTGTGGGAAAGAAACAGGTGGAAGAGTCATGGGGTTAAAAGTCAGGGCCAGGAGAAGACAGGTCAGAGGATGGGATTTTGACCCTTTATAAAGACTTGTGTGGCTAATTTATG
>NW_016808004.1:3460993-3516807 GCF_001698545.2 Rhinopithecus bieti | reverse complement strand
TGTTTGTTTGCTTTTTGTTGTAACCATACGGCCAACCTTCATGCTTTTCTCCCTTCTCATGCTTTATTATTGCCTTCTCTAGAGGGCTTGACTCTGATTAAAGAAAAACAGAGACCAGTTGAATTTTTATAGAATAGAGGAGCTGGGGGAAAGAAACAGGTGGGAGGGATATGGGGTTAAAAGCAGGGTCAGGAGAAGACAGGTCAGAGGTTTGGATTTTGACTCTCTATAAAGACTAAAACTCTCAACTAGAAACTTGTATGGTTACTAGGCTGGTACCACCTCCCTCAGTTCCCATCATGCTGGCTACAAGGAAGTTTTGCTAGAAGGAAAAAACAAAAATCAAATTATAAAATTGCAAATCACAGATGATCTGCAACAGATTGATTTTAGTGAATTTCATGCCTTCCAGGTGTCCTCACTTAAATACCGTGATGAATGCTTTTCATACCAAGCGTCTCACTCTCCCTGCCACTCAGTATCCCCACCAGCACCACTTCTGCCCAGGTGGCCGCATTCCAGTTCCCGGCTCATCACAGAGCCTGGCGCCCTCCACCAGTGAAGCCACCTCTCTCCTGGTCTGGGCTTTGGAGCGGAAGCTGTTAGGAGCACCCAACCCATGAGCAGATCTGAGCAGAAGGCAGACGGTGCTTCTGAACCAGGTTGGAGACTTAGCTTGCAATAAGCTCACGTCAGGCAGTGCATCCTGTCCTTAGTGGAAACATTTCTCATCTCTCCAGGAGACTGGCCAGGTAATGAAGCCCTGAGAGGCAATGATCAACTTATTTAGAGACCCTCAGAGGGGAACAGAAATCACTGATGATTTTCCTGCCATCTCCTATCCCAGGTAAAACTGTGAGTGTGAAGCAGCAAAAAGTCTAGGTACCTTGGGAGCAGGCTTCACTTCTCCAAGGTCAGCACAGGGAGGGGGTAGTCTGGTCAGCAGAAATGACCAGGAGATATGGAGTGAAGGGACCAGACACTAGGGGAGACATGTCTTTGATGACTGTCTACCCAGCATCTGTGTCTTCATCTAGGGAGGGCACAGAGCTGGGAAGAAATTCAGTGATTCAGCCCCAGCAGGAGGCCTTGCTCTGTCCTAGGCCCCAAGAGGGCAAGATTTGCCATGCTGAATCTCCGGAGAAGTTGGTAGGAAGGTATGAGTGCCTCTCTTGAACTTGTACCCAGAGCAACCTCCCCTGATCAGCAGAGGGTTAACTAACTTGAATTACACTTGAATTTTTTAGGAGATCAGGTCACAAAGGGCAAATGTGGTCCAGAGACCAAAGTGTCTGATGGTCTAAAATGAGCCCGCAATATCACTAGGATTCATGTCTTAACATAAATTTCAGAAAGGGGTCAAACCCTTGTTTAAAGATAAATGTAAGCTGGGTGTGGAAGCACATGTCTGTAGTCCCAGCTACTCAGGAGGCTGAGACAGGAAGATCCCTTGAGCTCAGGAGTTCAAGACCAGCCTGGGCAACATAGGAAGATCCCATCTCAATTTTTTTTTTTTAAGGATAAACTTAAGCATATTAGAATTTTAAAGAGTTTATTTGAACAAACAGAGATTCATGGATCAGGCAGCTGCAAAGTGAAAGTGGTTGGAGGATGCACTGGAGGTGTTTGTAGGGAAGGCTTTTATAGGGTGAATGTAGAAGTAGAGTAGAGAAACTATTTGGTGAAAATTTGGGCAGTTGCATTATTTGAACTATCCTGGTGGAAGGCCTCTCATTACACAGGTAATACTCAGCCGGACACTTGTGACTGGCTAAGCTTGTTTCATTTTGTCTGTGTAGGAACCCAGGCCATGGGAGCTATCTCAGCCTAATGGTCTTCCATTAAGTTATTTTACACCTTCTCTGTGTGTCAGGGTAAGCAGAGGTCTTCCCCGCGAGGGTTCTTACCATCCTGTTTCCCTCAGCAAAGTGAAACTGTCCCTTTTGCCTCTGTAGGCAACCTTCTGGACAAAGGCTTTCCTAATATTCTTATCTCATCTTACTTTATTGTATCCTCTTCTCTGTACCTTGTTTACATGCTTCTGGAACACTTGTGTGTCTTGCACCCATCCCCTGTATTATTTAGGCAATCCTAAAAGAAGACTTCCAGGATGGATTGGTAGAGAACTGCTAGCATATTGAACCTTCTCTCTTTGTATCTGGAACTTTCATAATTACCTTAGTTCTCCATGCCAATTTTGCAATTATCTTTGTTCTCCACTTCAAAATACATGTACCTCTGACAGAAGCTGAGCACATAAAAGGGACCTTTTCCAGTGGTACATATGAGGCAGGAAACATGACATATTTAAAATTATAAGCTAAAAGCTTTCTGACATCAAAAGCATGGGCAACAAAAGAAAAAGATAAGTAAATTGGACTTCATCAAAATTTAAAACTTTTGTGCTATCAAAGGACAACCTGCAGAACGGAAGGAAATATTTCAAATAATATATTTGATAAGGGATCAATATCCAGAATATATAAATCAATGGATAAACAACTCAATTAAAAATATTCAAAGGACTTACATAGACATTTTCCCAAAGAAGATATACAAATGGCCATCAAGCACATAAAAGACGCTCAACATCACTGATTAGTAAGGAAATCAAAACCACAATAAGATACTGCTTCATACCCATTAAGATGGCAATTATTAAAAAAAAAACCGGGAAATAATAAGTTTTGGTGTGGATGTAGCCAAATCGGAACTCCTGTGCATTGCTGGTGGACTCCACAATGGTATAGTCATGGTGGAAAAGAGTACAGTGGCTCCTTAAAAAAATGGAACATAGAGTTACCCTAGGAGTCATCAAGTCCACTTCTGGGTTTAAACCCACAAGAACTGAAAGCAGGGACTTCAACAGATATTTGCAAATTCATTTGCATAGCAGCATTATTCATGATAGCAAAAAGGTGGAAGCAGTCATTGACAGAGGAATGGATAAACAAAATGTGGTACAGACATACAGTGGAATATTACTTAGCCTTAAAAAGAGACATTCTGACACGTGCTACGACATGGATGAGCCTTGACATAAGGCTAAGTGAAAGAAGCTGGATACAAAAAACACTGCATGATTCCACTTATATGAGGTCTCTAGAACGTCATTTTCATAGAAACCAAAAGTAGAATGATGGTTCCCAGGTACTGGGAGGAGAGAGTAATGAAGGGCTATTGTTTAAGGGGTACAGAGTTTCAGTTTGGGAAGTTGAATAGGAAAAAGCTCTAGAGATGATGGATGATGGTGATGGTTGTACAATCAGGTGATTGTATTTAGTGACACTGAACTATGCACTTAGAAATGGTTAAAATGGCAAATTTTATGCTATGTATATTTTGCCACAATAAAAATTAAAACCTTTTTTAAAATTAAAAGCTTTAGAAGAATTAAGATAAAAGTGATTAAAACTATTTTAAAGTTAAAGCTAAAATGAATTCTCCCTCAATCCCAATAACTATGTGCCAAAAGTGCTATTTCTGCTCTGATTATTCTGCCTACTGTGAATATCCATGTGTGACTTTTTGGCTAGTTCATAAAATAAACTTGAATGAGCATTAATTTTTTCTAATACTCTTCCTCTACCCACAAGCTACATTCTACACCCCACAACTTGCAGACCACACCTGATACAGATGAATCATTTTTCTGCTCCCTCTCCCAATTCCCTCTAGTACTGGTGTTTTATATACTACCTCCTGCTGCTCTAGGTCTAATCTCTGTGCAGTTTGATGTCTTGGTATTGGTAACTCTTGACCTGGATAAGCAAAAAACACAGTGAAATTGATGTTTTGTCTTTGAAGATTACCCTGGAATAGGAGAATCTTTGGGTGGTCCATCCATCTTCATTCATTCCTATTAACAATGTTAACAAGCATTTACTGGCTTAGGACTTTAAAGAAGGAGAATTGTATTGATTTATTAGCTGAATCGGCATTACAGCGACTTAGGAAGCATTTGTCATTGTTTGGGGTTACAGTGAGGATAACATGAAATACTTAACGAAAAACTTTCACAAAACCTGATCTCTTTACAACAGCTTAGCTATGTGAGAAGAGCTTTTGTAACATGACAACTCTAAAAATAAAACCGTTTTCAAGTTAAAGCTGTCCTTCCAGTTGCTGTGTCAAACTTTATACCAAGAACTGAGGTGCCATTCAGTAAAAGGCAACTACAGGCTTCTCAACCATAAGGCTAAGTACTTGTTTTATGTTTTCTGGTGATGAATTTATTTCTTGTCTTTGAGTTTACAATGACAGCTATAAAAGTGATTGTCAGTAATATTTGTATAATTTAATTTCTAATAGAATGAGTTTTCTATGTATGTGTTAGAGCTACGATAATCTTATTTTTATTTTTTTACTATTATTATTATTTTTTGGAGATGGAGTCTCACTCACCCTGTCACCTTGGCTCAATGCAATCTCCACCTCCCAGGCTCAAATGGTTCTCCTGGCTCAGCCTCCCAAGTAGCTGGGATTACAGGAACCCACCACCACACCCATCTAATTTGTGTATTTTTAATAGAGACAGAGTTTCACCATGTTGGCCAGGCTGGTCTCGAACTCCTGACCTCGTGATTTGCCTGCCTCAGCCTCCCAAAGTGTTGGGATTACAGGCGTGAGCCACTGCACCCGGCTGTAATTCTCCTGCCTCAGCCTCCTGAGTAGCTGGAATTGCAGGTGTGTACTACCACACCCAGCTAATTTTTGTATTTTTAGTGGAGATGGGGTTTCACCATGTTGGGCAGGATAGTCTCTATCTCTTGATGTCATGATCTGCCTGCCTCGGCCTCCCAAAGTGCTGGGATTACAGGCGTGAGCCACCGCACCTGGCTGATATTCTTAATACCAGAATTTGTTTTGTGCTCTATGATGATGATACCAGTGAACTGTATTCTCAGCAATATTTTGCAATCTTCACACTATTACTACACTTATTTGTGTTTTTAGCTGGGTGCGGTGGCTCACACCTGTAATCTCAGCACTTTTGGAGTCTGAGACAGGTGGATCACTCAAGCTCAGGAGTTTGAGACCAGCCTGAGCAACATGGCGAAAGCACATCTCTACTAAAAATACAAAAAATAGCCAGGTGCGGTGGTGCATGCCTGTAGTCCCAGCTACTTGGGAGGCTGAGGTGGGAGGATCGCTTTAGCCTGGAGGTGGAGGCTGCAGTGAACCGAGATTGCGCCACTGCACTCCAGCCTGGGCGACAGAGTTGGACCCTGTCTCAGAAAAAAAAAAAAAAAAAAAAAAATCAAGTATGTGCCATGCACTGGGAAGACAAAAAGAAACAAAATCACTCCTGCATTTAAGAGGCTCACCGCTCTCGGAGGGAAAAGAGAAATGATGAGAGGTAATGACTGTGTACAACGGGAGTGAGACAGGCCTGTGCACCAGGGTGGGCCCTCGGCAAGTTCACGCCCTTCGCACTGGGGAGGAGCCCGGCCCCATCTCTTTCTGGGTGGAATCTGGGATTCAAATTGGCAGACAGGAAGGGCACGAGCAGGGACTCTGGTTTCGCAGAGGGTTCCTTTTCCTCCCTTTTCCCCTTTTCACCCAGTAAAACCCTGCTTTACTCATCCTTCAAACCATCTGCAAGCCTCCATTTTCGTGGCTGTTGGCCGGACAAGGAGCCCGTCGTTAGCTGAACTAAGGGAGAGTCCTGTAACAGGAGCACGGAGGGAGGTCTCTGCTGAGGGTCCCGAGATCTTGCAGAAGAGGCAGGGCTTCAGGACAGACTTGTAGCATGAGTAGGTGATGGGCAGGGGCGTGGGAGTGGGGAAGGGAGCATTCCAGGAAGTGGAAACAGCCTGGACCCAGGAAAGAGAGGCAGAGGGCACACGGTAGGAAAAGGCGAATCATTCCCTAGGGCTGGAGGGAGAAGACCAGCACACAAGAGGTGGAGAGTACAAATGGGAGACGAAACGTGTGCTGGATCCTGGTCATAAAGGAACTGCTATTCCCTTCGAAGGAGGGGACACTACCCTGGAAAGCTACTGAGGGATTTCAAGCAGAGAAGAGCTGCAACCTGATGTGTCAGTCTGAAGAGCACTCTTTGTCATTTATGAATAAGGAAACATCGGAACTTTAAGAGACACAGAGCGAGTCTGCATACTTCCTTTTCTATGGCAACTTCCTGTATTAAGGGTGAGAAACACCCTTAATACAGATTCTCATGATTATGTGTATTCTGAGGTAGTATTGGGGTTCTCAAAGGAGATGGTTATTCCTGGTTGTTAGTTGTTTCTTAAATTTTCGTTTCTTTTAACATGATTTGTTTTGGGGCCGGGTGCGGTGACTGTAATCCCAGCACTTTGGGAGGCCGAGGCGGGCGGATCACGAGGTCAGGAGATCGAGACCATCCTGGCTACCACGGTGAAACCCCATCTCTACTAAAAAGACAAAAAAATTAACCGGGCGAGGTGGCGGGCGCCTGTAGTCCCAGCTACCCGGGACGCTGAGGCAGGAGAATGGCGTGAACCCGGGAGGCGGAGCTTGCAGTGAGCCGAGATGGCGCCACTGCCCTCCAGCCTGGGCGACAGAGCGAGACTCCGTCTCAAAAAAAAAAAAAAAAAAAAAACAAAAACAACACAAAAAAACATTTGTTTTGGTTTTCCTGTTTTTTGTTTGTTGCTGGTTTTTTAGAGGTGGGGGTCTTACTATGTTGCCCAGGCTGGTCTGGAACTCCTGGGCTCAAGCCATCCTCCCAGCTCAGACTCCTGAGTAGCTGGGACCACAGGCACACACCATCGCTCCTGGTTTTTATTATGGAGATTTTCAAGTGTATACAAAATCAGACAAAATTGAGTAATGTACGCTTATGTGCCCCTCACCACTCCCAACAACCAGCATCCTCTGGCCTTTACACTGGAAACTGTAAAGATAAAGTCTCCTCGGCAACGCTTAGAATTATGACAGATGAAGTCTCTCAGGCAGTTCCCTGGTAATCAGATAAAATAAACTCTGCATTTCCCTAGTAATCAGATGACCACCCCCTGCTACCAACAGCCCCACCCAGGTACTACTTCCTAGAGTGCTACACTTGCCCTGGGATAGGCAAAGGCAGGCTTCCAGAGCCCATCAAAACGTCCTCAGACACCACAGACTTCCTCAGAAATGCTCTGTGTTCTGTCTTGACCTTTCACATGTGTTGCTTCCTCTCAACACGAACATTTGCTTTGGTCAGGGGTGAATAAACCATGGGTGGATTCAGGCCTCACACTCCTTGGGAGGAAGCAGAGTTCACACCAGACAGAGAGGAGGAGGAGTTCCCCCAGTTCAAGGTGCACACAGCAGGGACCTGGGGTACACAGCACCTCCCTGGCTCCTTCTCTGCCGTCTCCGCAGTCGGACCTGGCCAAGAGGCTCTGCCACTGGACTCTGCACTCTGCACTCAGCCTCCTGATTCGAAACTCCACACCAGGGAGTGGTCACCATAGCTTGATTACTGTCTATTGAGTGTTCATCATATGCCAGGTATTGTGTCAATGCTGTCAATCCTCATAATTGCCCTTTGAGTTAAGTTTTCTTAACACCTTAACATGGATGAGGAAACTGAGGCTTTAGAATTTAAGCAGTTTGTACCAAGCTACATAGACTGTAAGTGGCAGAGCTGGAATTTGAACTCAGGTCTGACTGATTTCAAAGCCCAATACCTCTCTGGTGGATGGAAACAAGAGGAGAGGTTCATTGGCCAGGCATGGTGGCTCACGCCTGTAATCCCAGCACTTTGGGAGGCCGAGGAGGGCAGATGATGAGGCCAGGAGATCGAGACCATGCTGGCTAACATGGCGAAACCCCATCTCTACTAAAAATACAAAAATTAGCCAGGCGTGGTGGCACGCACCTGTAGTCACAGCCACTCAGGAGGCCGAGGCAGGAGAATTGTTGAACCCCGGGGGTGGAGGTTGCAGTAAGCAGAGATTGTGCCACTGCACTCCAGCCTGGGCAACAGAGCAAGACTGTCTCAACAACAACAACAACAACAAAAAACAACAAAAAAAGGAGGAGTGCAGTCTGTTGCCCAGCCTGGAGTGCAGTGGTGCAATCTTGGCTCACTGCAAGCTCCACCTCCCAGGTTCATGCCGCTTCAGCCTCCCAAGTAGCTGGGACTACAGGTGCCCACCACCACACCCAGCTAATTTTTTTTGTATTTTTTTAGTTGAGATACGGTTTCCCCGTGTTAGCCAGGATGGTCTCGATCTCCTGACCTCGTGATCTGCCCGCCTCTGCCTCCCGAAGTGCTGGGATTACAGGCGTGAGCCACCGCACCCGGCATGTGAAACCAAGTTTTTAAAAAATTATTTTTACTTTTGTAGCTTTGGGGGCTACACCTGTAGTTACCTTACATGGCTACATAGCATACTGGTGAAGTGTGGGCCCTTAGAGAGACCCTCCCTAGAAGAGTGCATGTTGTCCCTATAGCTGATTTATGTATCAGCTCCCACCCCCACCCACCCTCCTACCTTTTGAGTCTCTGACGTGTATTGTCCACTCTCAATGTCCATGTGTACCTGTTTAGCTGGCACTTAGAAGTGAGAAAATGTGACACTTGACTTTCTGTTTCTGTTATATTTCACTTAAGATAGCGGCCCCCAGTTCCACGCACGCTGCTGCAAAAGACATGACTTCGTTCTTTTTTATGGCTGACTAGTATTCCACGGAGTATACACATTTTCTTCACTCGGTCCTCCACTGATGACACTTTGGTTGATTCTCCATGTTTGCTGTTGCGCATTGATTGCATTTTGACTGCTACCTCTCCCATGAGGGCGGGTGTGAAATTTTCCACTTGTGTCATGTTGACACTCAAAAAAAGTTTCAGATTCTGGAACATTTTGGATTTTGGATGTTTGGATTAGAGATACTCAACCTCTAGTTACACCATGTGTATTAGTTTCCTAGGCTGCCATGGCAAAGTACCACAAAGTGTGTGGCTTAAAACAATAGAAATTTATTCTCTTCTTGTTCTGGAGGCCAGAAATCTGGAACCAAGGTCAGCCGGGCTATGTTTCCTCTGAGATCCTGGGTAGAAGTCTTCTTCACCTCTTCCTAGCTTCTGGTGGGGGTGCCAATCCCTGCCACTCCTTGGTTTGCAGACGCTGCTCTAATCTCTGTCTCCAGAGTCACGTGGCATTCTTGGTGGGTATGTCTGTCTGTGTCTCTTCTCCTCCTCTTATAAGGACACTAGTTGTATTGAATTAAGGACCCGTCCCACTCCAGTGTGACCTCATTTTAACTAATTGTATCTGCAGTGACCCTATTTCCAAATAAGGCCACATTCTGAGCTTCTGGGAGTTAGGATTTCAACATATCTTTTTGAGGACACAATTCAAATTATAACACTATGGAAATCAGCAAACAGTACAAATCAGGGCTTTAAAAAAAAAAAAAGAATTAAAATGTAAAATATTTTAGAATTGGTTTCCAGCACATCAGTGTGTTGGTCTGTCACATGACATCAGGACAGGGCCACTCACCTCAAATATCACTTTTCCATGGGGATTTTTCATCAGGAATTTCCACATACTTCAAATGGACTATATGCTCTCTGTCAGAATAAGAATTAAAGGTGACAGCATGCTACTTAGGATTTACCAGTCATTTTTTAGACTTTTAAACATTTCTTATATGTACTTCCATTATAGAAAACTTAAAAAATATGGGAGAATAGAAAGAGAAGTTAAAAAAAAATCATTCATAGTTCCAGCATCCAAGGAGAGAGCTCTTAATAATCCCTGAAAATTTTCTTCAAAATATTTTGGAACTTTTCTCACTTTTTCTTTTGCCATTTATATTTTTTCTCTTGTGTTGAACCTGTTTGAGAACTTTGGCTTTTTTTCCTAATGTTTGTTATTTTATATATATTTTAAATGTGTGAGTAATACATCAACACCCTTTCAGTTAAAACAGTAAGATAAGCAAAATCCATCTTCACCACCGCCTCAATCCTAATCTTTCCCTCTGGAGGTAGACACTGTTACTAGTTTCAGGTGGATCCTTCCAGACCCTTTTCAATGCATTTTATGCATTAATATTTTTGTTCATACATAAACCATATCGTATGATGTATTTCTATCCCATAGTTTACTCCTTCCCCCACCCAATAAATTGTGTGTCCTTGACAGCTTTTCATATTAGATTTAACTTGTTCTCTTTAATTGCTGCAACATATTTCATCCTATAAATCAGTCGTATTTTATGTCATTGTTCTCCTGTTGCTGATTTTTAGATTAGTTTTGATCTTTCATGATTGCAATTATGAAGCAATGAATGTCCTTTTACATGCATCTTTGTGCCCATGTACAAGCGTTTCTCTAGGACAAATAAGAAGCAGCAGAATTTTTAACTTGAAGAGTATTTATAATTTTAATACTCTACCAAATCTCCTTTAAAAGAATACCAATAAACCTTCCCACTGTATCCATTTCTCCACATCCTAACCAATACAAATATTCGTTTAAAAGTTTGTTGATCTGATAGGAAAAACATGGCATTTTTCTGTTGCCCTTTTGGTTTGCATTTTTAAGAGATTGCTAGTGAGGTTTATTGGCTACTTAGTATCTCTCTCAGTTTGGTCAATTTCAGTGGGTGTTCATGCATATAGAACCCATCAGCCCCTCTTAATGGTCTAATCTGCAGTAGGTTTAAAGCTCAGGCTCTTGAAAGAAAACTTCGTATATTTAATAATGGGTGCATTATGGAAATAAAGCTAGTGTTGTATCTGAATTCAGATGGTCTCTCAGTTTACTAATGAATCCATTTCTATCACTGATGCTCTTTTAAGGAGGTGTGATAGTGTCTCAGGATTTGAAAAGTAGGATTGCGTTTTAAAAAATTTGTTAACTTAGAATTTACCCTGGAAAAAATTTCTGCAAAGTCAACTAGAGAATCAAAAATTAAGCAAATCATCCAATATAGTCATCAGCTTCACTGCTTAATCCAGGGGGAACTTCCATCCTAATTTCTAAATTCCTGAAGATTATTTTCAGTTATGTCAAAGAAGACAGCAGAAGCTGTCTTAACTGATGTGATTTACGTTAGTAGCTAGTTGTATAATTGTAAGAGTTAGTAAAAGCGGAGAGTTGAAAAATAGAAACAAATGTTAAACATTGTAACTGAAAACAAAAATACACTCATTTATCAATCTTTTATAGGTAGGGGCCAAGGTGTTTTCTCTTTGTGTAGATCTGCTGACCTCATTTCGATGTAGTCTTTTTTTTTTTTGAGACAGAGTTTTGCTCTCGTTGCCCAGGCTGGAGTGCAGTGGTGTGATCTCGGCTCACTGACTGAATCTTCTGCCTCCCGGGTTCAAGTGATTCTCCTGCCTCAGCCTCCTGAGTAGCTGGGATTACAGGCATGTGCCACAATGCCCGGTTAATTTTTTTGTGTGTGTGCGCACGGCTAATTTTTTTTTTTTTTTTTTTTTTTTTTGGTATTTTTAGTAGAGACGGAGTTTCCCCGTGTTGGCCAGGCTGATCTCGAACTCCTGGCCTCAGGTGATCCGCCCACTTCTGCTTTCCAAAGTGCTGGATTACAGGCGTGAGCCACCACGCCTGGCCCTATGAAGTCTTTCTTGCATAAATCACCCCCATATGTATCATCTCCAATTTCCAGGGTCTGTTTCTTTAAAGTGGATGGAAAACTTTAATGTATTTTTTTTTTTTTTTTTTTCTTTTTGAGACGGAGTCTCGCTCTGTCGCCCACGCTGGAGTGAGTGGCGCGATCTCAGCTCACTGCAAGCTCCCGGGTTCACGCCATTCTCCTGCCTCAGCCTCCCGAGTAGCTGGGACCACAGGCGCTGCCACACCCGGCTAATTTTGTTTGTTTATTTTAATAGAGAGGGGTTTCACCGTGTTAGCCAGGATGGTCTCGATCTCCTGACCTCGTGATCCACCCGCCTCGGCCTCCCAAAGTGCTGGGATTACAGGCGTGAGCCACCGCGCCCGGTCACTTTAATGTATTTGAAAAGCATTCTGTGTATAGTCTAATTAAACAGTATTTCTCAGCCACTTAGCTTTCTTGCCTTTCCTCAAAGCACTCAATGATTATCATTGAAACAGCAAGTCACTTTTGTTTTGGACTCATAGCTCCTTACCTCGCATGCAGCTTAATTAAATTACATGTTAACAGTAAATACAAATGGTGCCAGTGGGTTTGAAGACAACTAACTCTGGAAAACTAACATCTCAACTAATGGAAGGAAAAGAAAAGCCTCCGTGCGCCAACAGCACTAGTCAGATACATTATTACTGAGGTTGTGGGTAGTACAGGTCAACTGGAGAGTCCACGAAATGGAAATCTTTTAAGCAGGGTTCACTCTGTTACAAAACACACTAAAGTAAATGTCTCAGTGCACAATTAGTTTCGAAAAACTCGAACTGAGAAAAGATAAAATTGAACTAGGCACAGAAAAACGGATTGGGTAATGTGGTCAAAGTGCTTTGATTTCTCGGGTAAAAAAGATAACCATGAGGTAAGACATTGAATAGTTTAGCGGGAGAAACGAAAACTAGACTTAAGTTAGAACTGAGCCTTAGTGTGTTATTGGGAGATTATTTAGTTACACTGGAAAAATACAATTATTTAACCTCTTTGTGCCTCGGTTTCCTCTTGTTAAATTTGAAAAATCATTCCTAATTTACTTAATAGCATCATTATGATAATCAGAGTATATATTAGTGGATGATGGGCTCCCAAAGGCAGAGACCACGCCCTGTTCATTTTTTGTGATACATGGCATTTGTGAGGAGATGACCCCTTCAAAAATAAAATGTGAACAAGATAATACTTGTCTTTGAAGTATCCACTGAGTGAGAAAATCAACCCATGCCTAGGAGGGTTCTCAGGGCTCCCTGCAGTGGTGCCTCACCCATGAGGTGTGAGCTGCATTGGTTGGGAGTTGCATTTTCTTGGCACTCAGCACACAACCCCTTTCTGTAGTACACATTTCACAAGTGTTTGCTGCTGAACTTTCAAAGGCAAAGGCACCATAGCAGTAGTAATTTGTTCTTTCTTTCTTTTTTTTTTTTGAAACAGAGTCTTGCTCTCTCATCCAGGCTGGAGTGCAGTGGCATGATCTCCGCACACTGCAACCTCCACCTCCCAGGTTCAAGCAATTCTTGTGCCTCGACCTTCTAAGAAGCTGGGATTACAGGTCCACACCACCATCCCCAGCTAATTTTTGTATTTTTAGTAGAGACGGAGTTTTGTCATGTTGGCCAGGCTGGTCTCGAACTCCTGGGCCTCAAGCAGCCTGCCTCGGCCTCCCAAAATACTGGGGTTACAGACATGAGCTGCCATGCCTGGTTATAGTAGTAATATTTATATTAGACCCAAACTTTGCTGTTGATATAGTCAAAACAGAACTGTTTTTATTTGAAGTTTCTTTTTCACTATATATACATATTTTGAGAGGGAGTCTCACTCTATCTCCCAGGCTGGAGTGTGCAGTGACACGATCTCGGCTCACTGCAACCTCTGCCTCCTCCTGGGTTCAAGTGATTCTCCTGCCTCAGCATCCCAAGTAGCTGGGACTACAGGCGCGTGCCACCAAGCCCGGCTAATTTTTGTATTTTTAGTAGAGATGGGGTTTCACTACGTTGGTCAGGCTGGTCTCGAACTCCTGACCTCGTGATTTGCCCACCAGCTTCCCAAAGTGCTGGGATTACAGGTATAAGCCACCGCGCCCGGCGTTTCACTAGATATTTTATTTGTGATGGAAACTATCTCAGCAGTTCAGATGCCTGACTGACAGCTGGGTCAGGATTGAGGTGCCATTGCCACTAAAAGCAAGGGCCATGACTTTCACCCAACTAGAGGGGTTAATAGCTCTTAATGATTTGTACTCGGCCTTCCCCTCCTTTAGTACAGAAAACTGAGAATTGACTGTTACTATTTTATTTCTTTGTTACCTTTTATGTAGTATTGTTTGTTATTTATTACGTAGTATTATATAGTATTATTATCTTAATATAATACTCCAATAAATCCAAATAAAACAAATAATAGTATAAAGATAGTATCAATAATATAAATACTACTAACAGTCAAATCTTAAGTAATTGAAGAAATAAAAATCACAAAACAAGATGCTCTATGCTGGACTTCCATATTTGCTTATTTATACCTAACTTTTAGAAAATTCCAGGTTTCCCTTCTCTGAATTTCCTGGGTTCTATCTAAGTTCTCTGATTAATAACCTCATCTTTTGGCTCCAATTATATATTCCTTGATTGTAGATTTAAATTCCCAAGTGGTTGTCTCACTAGAATCCACTCCCCTTCCCTAAAAGGAGCTGATTAATTAGGTTAAAGCACAGTCCCAATAACTAATTTAACTATGTTCTATTTAAGTAGTAGGCTTTCTCTCTCTCTCTCTTTCTCTCTTGTGAGATCCTTCTATTTAATGTAAAGAAAAAAGGCCTTCTTGTCAAAATTTATTAAGACGTTATATATACCATATAATCTTCAACCTCCTAGTTCTGCTCAGATATGTATTATTTCTTTCCTTCTACTATTTCTGGGTTTGATTTACTCTTGCTGTTCTAGTCCTTGAGGTGCGTCATTAAGTTGTGTGTCCGACCTATTTTTCTACTTTTTTGCTGTAGGCATTTATTGCTATAAATTTCCCTCTTACCATTGCTTCTGCTGTATCCCACAGGTTTTTGTATGTTGTTTATATTTTCATTTGTTTTAAGAAATTTACAATTTTTTTTCTTAATGGTTGTTCGGAAGCAGGTTGTTCGATCTCCACGTATTTGTAGTTTCTGAAGTTTCTCTTTTTATTGATTTCTAGTTTGATTTCATTATAGTCTGATAAGATACTTGATATGATTTTGATTTAAAAAATTTGTTGAGCTGGGCATAGTTACTCACGCCTGTAATCCCATCACTTTGGGAAGCTGAGGCAAGCAGATTACTTGAGCCCAGAAGTTTGAGACCAGCCTGGGCAACATGGTGAAACCCCGTCTCTACAAAAAAATACAAAAAATTAGCCAGTCATGGTGGTGTGTGCCTGTAGTCCCAGCTATTTGGGAGACTGAGATGGGAGGATCACCTTAACCCCGGGGAGGTTGAGGCTGCAGTGCCATGAGTGCCACTGCACTCCAGTTCTGAGGGACAGAGTAAGACCCTGTCTCAAAAAACAAAAACACAGACATATACATAAATACTCTGCAGAATCTATGTAAGTATGTATGCATTTCCCTGCAGAGGACAAAGGGCTACATAAGGGACACTATTTGTAAAGTGTGTGTGTGTGTGTGTGTGTGTGTGTGTGTGTGTTTGAGACGGAGATTTTTTGAGACTGGCTATCTGGCCAATTTCAAAATTCCACAAGGATGAAAATTGGGTGGCAGGCATTTGACTTGCATAGTTATGCATTTTATTTGGTTACCCAGGTCTTCCACACAACCCATTTCATTAGTCATTAGTCAAAGTCTTTTTTTTTTCTTCTTCTTTTTGAGGCAGAGTCTTGCTCTGTCACCCAGGCTGGAGTGCAGTGGCACGATTTCAGCTCACTGCAACCTCTGTCTCCCGGGTTCAAGTGATTCTTCTGCCTCAGCCTCCTGAGTAGCTGGGACTACAGGCGCGTGCCACCACGCCCAGCTAATTTTTGTATTTTTAGTAGAGACAGGGTTTCACCATGTTGGCCAGGCTGGTCTTGAACTCCTGAGTTTGTGATCTACCCGCCTCGGCCTCCCAAAGTGCTGGGATTACAGGTATGAGCCACTGTGCACGGCCATAAAGTTTTTTTTTTTCTGTAATGTTTTTGGTTTTCTTTTCTTTTCTAGAAAGAAATAGGGAGGAAGGAAGAGAGGAAGGATCTGAAGTAAATCTGATAAAACTTTGTAGCAGACACCAAGGTGTTTAAAAATTGCTATGTGTTTTTCTTTATACTTAGAATATTTCAAACCAAAAAAGTATTTCATCCTTGTAAACAATGAGGAAAATACACGTAAGTTTTATAAAATGCAACCCTCTCATCCAAAGAAGATTAATTTTAACATTTTGATGTATATGATTCCAGACTGTGCCATACTTTCATTTGCCTATAAGTCCTATATGTAATATGGGTTGGTGCTTTTTGTTGTTTTTTTTTTGGGGGGGGGGATATTTTTTGAAGAAGCCAACATTTAAAAAAATATTCTGTTTATAAGTGGATGACTTCGAGGTTTGCTCTTTCTCTGAGTCTGCGTTGGCTCGCCTTCCTTGATTTATGACGTTTTCTCACAGTTCCACAGTCCTGTTTGCAGGTGTTGTGGGTTATTCTTCACCCTACTCTGTCCACTTGAGGGCTATCTCAGTCCATTTCAGATCTGAGACTGGACGGAGGCCGACACCCGTTTCCAAGCCAAGTCTCCCTGTGCGGCCGACGTTCACCAGATCACCCTCCCTCTGTGAAACGAGGTATCCTAACGGCACCCCCTGACTTTCTGACACCCTTCATACATTTGTCCCTTAGTAGCCACAGTATTCCCCACCGGTGGATTCAATCAACCAGAAATCGAAAATAGCCTTTAATCAATTGCATCTGTACTGAACACGTACAGACTTTTTTCCTTATCATTATTCCTTAAACAACACAGTATAACAATTATTTACATTGCATTAGGTATTAGAAATAATCCAGAGAAGATTTAAAGTACACGGAGGATGTGCGTAGGCGATATGCAAATATTACGCCATTTTATATCAGGGACTTGAGCATTCCGGATTTGGTATCAGCAGAGGTCCTGGAACCAACTCCCCCAGGCATGTGGAAGGAGGACTGTGTCATTCAGGAAAAAGTACAGTCTTCTGTGGTGCTGCCCCAGCTCCCCGCCTTCACCACTGCGCCTGCGCCTCCGAGAGCGGACTACAACTCCCGGGATGCACCGCGCCCGTCACCGCCCTGGCAGCCCGACTTCCTGCCGGGCGTTTCCTGAGACTTAGGGCTCCGCCCAGTATGGGGAAAGTTTAAGGTGGTTGGGCAGTTGTTTGTCGGCTGCTTGGGAAGGTATTGGGAACAGCTTATGTTTTTCTTTCACAAAAAAGCAGCAGGCACCACAGAGAGAGACGGCTGTCTAGGTTTTTGATTTGCACAGACCTTGCTTCTCTGAACCGGGAGAGAGGTGTTTGCCCCTCACTGCGGGGGCCCAGCACAGGGCTCCTGCTGGCTCCTGTCCTCGGTCATCTCGTCCTTGGACTTGTGGGAATCCCTCCCAGAGTGTGCGATAGGCTGACAATCCTGCGTGTTATTGTTGTGGTGAATGTTTTCTCTTTAAGGGATTTTAGTGGGAAATTTAGAGGAACGTAGAGGAGGCTGTTGGGTATTTTACCCTGCGTGCTTCCTTTAGAGGCTGTTCTGAGCTATGGACTTTGTAATCCTTGGACCCGGGATTCTTACCATGTTCTTTTCAACTGGTTTTTGATTCTTACCATGTTCTTTTCAACTGGTTTTTTGTTACTGTGTTTGTTCTGAAGACAGTGTCCTGGGGGAATGAGACTTCTCCTTAACGCGCCGCTTGACTGACAGACACCCTTAATGTATGTAATTCATGGAAAACTACAGTCCCTACTTCACCCCCCCAAAAAAGCAAAACATCCGAGTTAGGGGTAGGTCAGATTGAGATACAACAGGTTGAAGAGTGAATGGTGGCTGGAAGGTGAGCAGTTAGAGATGATTGTGAATTCCTTTCCAGTATATTGTTAAGAAGGATAGGATGGTGGCTTGACACCCAGCTCTGCTATTTATTAATTCTGTTATCTCTTACAGGTTAGTTTCTCTTTTTGAGTCTCAGTTTCTTGTCTGTAAAATAAGGGTGATATTGCCTGTCCTCCCTGCTTGACAGTTTTTGTGAAGGCAGTTCAAAATAAAGTGTGTCAACATAGTTCCTAAACGCCACAGACTCCCAAAAGTCAGTGAGTTGGTAATCAGTAAAGTGTCCGGTGTAATGAAAGGCCAGGGCCGCTAGAAATGCCATTCAAAAACAGACCACATCTACAGAAGACCTTCACAGTAACACCTAGATTAGTGTTTGATTAAATAATTGAATTAAATAATAATAATAGTAGCCTAGGCAAATTGACACATAAAACTAACCCTCATACCCCAGAAAGTCTTTGCTCAAATATTATGTTTTCATATTTAAAATTGCAATCCTACACACGTGCACACCTTCCCTAATATTCTCTGTCCCCCTTCCCCTATCCTGTTTTCCTTTAGCATTTGTTATCTTTGAGCCATCCCTGTATTTCGTATCTCTATGTTTATTTTCTCTTTGCCTTCTCTGGAATGTGAGCTCCACATGGGCGGGGAATTTTTGTCAATGTTGTGAACTGATGAATCCTCAGCACCCAGCACAGTATCTGGCACACAGTGGGCTCTGAAGAAACCTTTGCCGATGACCGAATGAAGCATTAATGTGAGCACTCAGTAAATATTTTTTTCGAATGAATTTAGAGCTGGAGTTCATCATGAGATATTACTGAACAGCCTCAGTAGGAAAGAAGTAGGAAAAGGGTAGAAGATGGCAGATTATAGGAAAAAAGAGAAAAATTTCAGAGTTTGATATGTAAGAAGTCGAAGAATTAGCAACGAAAGAACACAGACTTGGGTGTCAGTTCCCTTTACCCCTTACTTAGCTGTGTAACTTTGGACAGGTTGGCTGATCTCTTTGAACCTCAGTTTCTTCGTCTGTAAACTGGGAATAGTAATACTTAGCATGTAGGATTGTACCAGTGGTGAAAAATTGATGCATATAATGGGCTTAGCATAGGGCCTGGCCCATAGTGAGTGTTTATTTAAAGAGGTGGCTGTTGTCATCATCATCGTTATTATTCAATATCAAAGTGGGGTAATTTATAAGAAATCATAGAAGTGTACTAAAAGTAAAATTTTTGAATTTAAGTCTAGCCTGTGGAGTTGGGATGTTAAAATCTGAAACAATGTTAATACACAAGTTTGGATTGTACAGAGTCAGGGCATAGTCCCTTTCCTGCCGGGTCCTTTTCTTTTGTTTCAAAACAGAATGAAAATCTTTTCAGCATATATAGCCTATAAAACAGAGCAATTGACATCAAATCCTTCAGTTTGCCCCAAGCTGCCACTTAAAGTGCAGGGTTAGTTGGTTCCGGGTCAGAGGTGCCATTCATTTGCTTTCAACTGATACGTGAGCGAAAAAGGACACTCTTCGCTGCTGATGTTCTGCTCACCAGGATTTTTGAGATGGTTGCTTTGGACAACAAGAGATGTTAGGTTCCCGCAAAGTTCCAAAAGACACTGACTCAACTCCACCATAAGTCTAACCTGTCACCGTAAGTAAAGCTGAAAGTATAAACCTTCTCACCATAGTATATGCTATAGTATATACCTTATCACCATAAGTATAGCTCAAAGGTTTCCTAAAAGATCCCAAGGAATATACACTCACACAGAACCCTCCATATGTCATGTAGCTTGCATATCAATACAATTTCTGGTGTTCTAACAGAACTTTTGGGATTGGTCCCCTCTGATAAATGGTAGTTTTCCTGATATGTGGGTTGTGTGTTTATGTGAAAAATGCGAATTCTGAAAAAGTGTGAACCTGGTCATTCTCCACGGCATTATGCCCAATTTTAACTTCTTGCGAGGAGGCATTTGAAGTTTGGAAGAGAAGTAGATTTCATGTAGAGGAAAGATGAAGGACGGATGTTCGAGGTTTTTCTTCTGGTTTTTCTGTTTCCTGTAGTATCTGAATATAGCTAGTTACAATATTTCATGTTTATTTAAGAAGTGGGCAGATTGTGAAAAAATAGCTGCAGTGTTTGTTCTGAGTTATGATCTTGTTTCTTGGTTTCTGTTTTGCTCTGTTGTTATGAGAAATAAACGGGAGGGAGAGCCATAGTTTAAGAACGATAGATTCTTCCAGCAGTTCTTTTGTGACTCAAGGCCATTCCTCACAGAGGACTGTGGAATGCATAGTAACATTCTTTGAGTGTCATTCAATTCAGGATGGATGGACTTTGGTGGAGGACAGCAGTCACCTCAACCTTCCTTCAAGAGTACAAGATATTTTCTTACGTAAATGTTAGAGATGGAATCGTGAAAGTACCACTATTTTGTGCTCTGTTTCCCGAATGGAAAAAATACTGATTTAAACTGAATTAGTCCTTGTTCTTCTGTGTATTTAGGTTTAGGCATGCTTATAATAAAGAATTTAAAAAATACTTTCAAATTTATTATTTATTTTTATTTTTTTGAGGCAGAGTCTCACTTTGTCACCCAGGCTGGAGTGCAGTGGTGTGATCATGACTTACTTCAGCCTTGACCTCTGGGCTTAAGTAATCCTCCTGTTTCAGCCTCCCAAGTAGCTGGGACACACAGGTGTGTGCCCCCATGCCTAGCTGATTTTTTATTTTTATCTTTAGTAGAGGTGGAGTCTTGCTATGTTGCCCAGGTTAGTCTTGAACTCCTGACCTCAAATCATCCTCCCACCCTGGCCTCCCAAAGTGCTAGGAGTGCAGGCATAGGCCACTGTGCTCAGCCCAAATTTATTATTTTCAAATTAAAGATGTACCTAATTGATGTCCTGTCCAAAGCATTAACATATCTTGATAATCCTTTCCTAACAGGAGCAGCCCAAGATAAAACTGGGTATGACTCTACCCCTCGCTCTTTTTGTTTTGAAGGTAGCATGTCCAAGTCTACGTTCTTTCTGATAATGAATGCATCTGGCAGAGATGGAAGCCTTATCTTCTGTTATTAACATTGTTTCACAGCCTCAGATCAGTCACTGCACAACTCCAGGGGGGCCTACACATCAAATCGTGATTTTTTTCAAGGAAGAGGCCATGAGTATGTATTCTCATCAGGTTCTTAATAGGAGAGGGGGATAATTCAGGTTCTATTTCAACATTGCTCTTTTTGTTCCTGAGGTATGTCAGCTGAGGTCACTTTGTAAGGAAAATTGAGATTGTGTTCCCAAGATTCCAGCCACTTCCCAGGGACACTGGCTCAGTTCTTGTTCTTACCCAGTTCACTGTCTCAGCTTCCAGAGGACAGAACCTTACCTCACCAGATCCTTAACAGGTATCTTTTTCTGCAACTCTAGCTTCCTCCCACATTGCTTAGTTTCCCCATTTTTTCCCAACTCATCTGGAGTCCTGATTTTTTTTTTTTTTTTTTTGAGATATGGTCTCGCTCTTGCCCAGGCTGGAGTGCAGTGGCATGATCTCGGCTCGCTACAAACTTCGCCTCCTGGGTACCAGCGATTCTCCTGCCTCAGCCTCCCAAGTAGCTGGGACTACAGGCGTGTGACACCACGCTTGGCTAATTTTTGTATTTTTAGTAGAGATGGGGTTTCGCCATGTTACCCAGGCTGGTCTCAAACTCCTGAGCTCAGGTAATCTGCCTGTTTCGACCTCCCAGAGTGCTGGGATTACAGGTATGAGCCATGGCAATCATAGATACAGGTATAGATTGAAGGTATTTTTTTTCGTTCAGCAAATGGATATCTAATTGTTTCAGAATCATTGGCTGAAAAGATGATTGTTTTTCTGCAGGATTTCTGCAGGATTTCCTTTGTCAAAAATTAGTCATCCATGTATGTGGAAACATTTCTGTTCTTGCTGTTTCATTAGCCTATTTGTCATCTCTATGCCAAGATAACACTGTCCTGATTACTATACCTTTACAATAAACCTTCAAATCAGGTAGTGTTAGCTCTTCAACTTCATTCTCCATTTTAAAAGTTGTTTGGGCTGTTCCAAGTCCTTTCATTTCCCTGTGAATTTAGAATTAGCTTTTCAATTTATATTAAAAATCTTGCTAAGATTGTAATTGGGATTCTCTTAAATCTGTAGATCAGTAGATTTAATTGACATATCAACAATATTGAGTCATATACATGCATGCCCATGAATAAGGTATATTTCTCCATTCATTTAGGTCTTTAATTTCTCTGGTAAAAATTTCTTCACTAGGACATCAGAAGCACTATGCATAAAACAAGTATTGATAAATTGGACTCACCCAAATTAAAATTCTGCTGTTAATTTTTTAAGTTAACTTTTATTACTAATATTATTTTGATGGACAAATCATAATTTTATACATTTATGGAGTACAATGTGATACCTTGTATATGTATACAATATGAAATGATTAAATCAAGCTAATTAAACATGTCCATCACCTTGCTTACTGTCATTTTTTAGGGTGAGACATTTTAAATGTACCGTGTTATTCTGAAAAATATAATACATTATTATGACTATGGTGACCTTGCTGTGCAGTAGATCTCAAAGTCTATTCCCCATCTCTATCTGAAACTTGTGCGCTTTGATCAACAGTTCCTCATTCCCTGCCTCCTCACTACCCTACTGCCTCAGCTGCTGGTAACCATCATTCTATTCTCTATGTCTATGAATTCAACTTATTAGATCCACGAAGAGGTAAGATTATTCAATATTTGTCTTTCTGTGCTTGTTAATTTCACTTAGCATAATGTCCTTCAGATTAATATATTTTGCCGTAAACAACAATATTTTGGGGCTAAATAATATTCCATTATGTATATACACACACACACACATATATACATATATATGTGTGTATATATGTATATATGTGTGTGTGTGTGTATATATACATATATATATATCTCACTTAAAGAGACACTCTCAAGAGAATAAAAAGACTGGGAAGTAATGTTTGAAAATCTTATCTGTTAAAGGATTGGTATCTACGATATTAAGAAAACTCTCAAAAGTCAACAATAAGAAAGCAAACAACTCAATTGAAAAATTAGCAAAAGATTTGAACAGACACTTGTTCAAAGAAAGCTTCTGGATGACAAATAAGCACATGAAAAGATGCTCAACTTCATTAGTCAGTAGAAAAATGCAAAATTTTTTATGTGTATACAATTACAGGCACAAATGCAATTTTGTTATATGCAGTGATTGCATAGCAGTGAAGTAAAGGCTTTTACAGTAACCATCCCCGAATAATATATATTGTACCTATTAAGTAATTTCTCAGGGAAATGCAAATTAAAACCACAACGAGAAACCACACCTATTGGAATGATAAAAATAAAAAAATCTGACTATATGCCAAGTGTTGTTTGGATAGGGAGGATCTGGAACTCATACACTGCTGGTGGGAATATAAAATTGCGCAAATACTCTGCAAAACAGTATTACAGTTTCTTAAAAATTTAAATGTACACCTGTCATCTGATCTGGCTATTCCATTCTCATATTTAGCCCGGACAAATAAAAGCATGTGTCTACACAAAGACGAGTACTTGAATGTTCATAGAAGCTTTATTTGTAATAGTCCCAAGCTGGAAATAACCCAAATGTCCATCAGCAGGTGAATGGATAAACAGACTGTGGTATATTTAAATAGTACTCAGCAATAACAGGGAGGAACTATTGGGGCATGCTGCAACATGGACGAGTCTCAAAATTATTATGCTGTGTGAGACAAGCAAGGCAAAAAAAAACATACATATTGTATGACTTCACTTATACAGATTCTACAGAATGCAAATGCATGTATAACAACAGAAAGGTGCTCGGGGAAGGAGGGGCAAGAGGGAGGGATTTCAAAGGGACCCTAGACAGCTTCCAAGGGTCATAGATATGTTCATTATTTTGAATGCGATGATGGTTTTACAAGCATCTGCATGTGCCAATACTTATTAAATTGTACATAGGATATACTTTCATCCCTCAGTACCCATGGGGGATTGATTTCAGGACCCTCAAAGATAACATTTGCATATAACCTACACACATCCTCCCATATACTTTAAATCATCTCAAGATTACTGTATTAGTCCATTTTCATGCTACTGATAAAGATATACTCGAGACTGGGTAATTTATAAAGAAAAAAAGTTTAATGGACTCACAGTTCCACGTGGCTGTGGAGGCCTCACAATCATGGTGGAAGGTGAAAGGCATGTCTTGCATGGTGGCAGACAAGAGAGAATCAGAATTAAGCAAAAGAGGAAACCCCTTATAAAACCATCAGATCTCGTGAGACTTATTCACTACCATGAGAACAGTATGTGGGAAACTGCCCCCATGATTCAATTAACTCCCACCGGGTCCCTCCCACAACATGTGGGAATTATGGGAGCTGCAATTCAATATGAGATTTGGGTGGGGACACAGCCAAACCATATCAATTACTTATAGTACCAAATACAGTGTAAATGCTGTGTTACTATACTGTATTGTTTTGGGAATAATGACAAGGGAAAAAATCTGCACATAATCAGTATAGATGCAACCATCCATTTTTTTGTTTCAAATACTTTTGATCTAAATTGGTTGAATCCATGGATACAGAACCTATGGATATGGAGGCCAATTGTATATAGTTTATTATATATCAATTACAGCTCAATAGTCTTTCTAAATTAAAAAATGTAGCAAGAATAATATACATCTTCCCATCACCCAGCTTCAATACTTTTCAGCATCCTGCTATTCTCTTTCAAGGAGTTTTTCTGTAAAGGGGAATGGAGAGATGGTCTGTATCTAGAAAGAGATGTGGAATCACGCAATAATTTTTGTTTTTTATTAAGGTGGGAGACGCAACAGCACATCTATATGCTGAGGAAGGGTGAGGACAAATTGATGCAAGAGTAAGAGGAACTTCTGAGAGTCCTTGTGTGGGCAGGACCAGCAGGGATGGTGTCCTGTGTGCAAAGGCAAGAAGGGCCTGGGGGGAGAGGACAGCTCATCCAGACCAGCAGAGAAGACAAAGACATGAATAGCGTTTTCTTAGTATCCCACACAGACTCTTTGTTAATGATGGTGATAATATCAATGACTACAACCATAGAATAGTTAATAGGCCTTTGTATTCATTGACAAGATGAGTCACACAAATCCAGCAGTACTTGAGTTTCTTGGATGAAGTTCTCAACAAGGACACTGGGAGGATCTTGTAGGTACAGATTTCTCTGTATCTCCAGCTAGGAAGGAGTGATGGACCCCCCAACCCAACTCTCCTTTGAAGTAATGCTCACTTGGTCTGAATTGGAGTGATCAATTGGTAGAGATGACAGAAAGTCCTCCGTCTGTGTATTCAGTGGAAAATTATACTGCCATTCTATTTTTTTTCAGTGTTAATGGTATTCTCATAAACAAAAGCTTCCGTTCCCTGTCCCCTTGTTGGTACCACCACCATTACTCTAATCACCATTACCTATGCAACAAAAATAGCAGTAACTACCATTTAATAGGTGGTCCTGTCTGAGGCCAGGAAGTCGAGGCTGCAGCACTGGAACTGGGTGTCACTCCAGCTGGGTGACAGAGTGAGACCCTGTCTCAAAAGAAAAAAAAAAAAAGGAGAGCTGGGCTCTACCATCTCACTTCTCTTCACAACAGCCCTGTGTGGTAGTGTATGACTGTATCAGCCCCTGTTAACAGTTGTGGAAAATTAGGCTTACAGAATAAGGCTACTGCCAATTGTCACATCTCAGAAGCATCAGAGCCAGAATTGAAATCTAAGTCCAGGTGACTCCAAAGTCCTTGCCCTTAACAATAATTTTCTATCATACCACTTCCCTTTCTGAGTGAGAATTTTTCCTGGCAAGAGTAGATATATGCATGTTTTCCCTCCAGTGCTCATTTATTATGAAGACCACAGTTTGACAATAATAAAGGAACTCAGAAGAATGGAAATAATTCAGAGTTCCCAACATCCTGTTGGAGCGACTGTTTTCATTTTTCTCCCTTTCCTTTTGACCCTTATCCGTTTATACATCATTACATAGTTGTAAATGCAATTTTATTTTCTGCTTTTATGCTTAATGTTACACCAAACATTTTTCTTGTTGCTATTTAGTCTTTGATAGATGCACAATATTCCATTTTGTTAATGTGCCACAGTTTAAACAATCACCCACGATGGACGACATTTGTTTCCAGTTTCTTAGTTTTTAAACGATGCTGCAAGGAACCATTTTGTTTTCCTCTCATCTTTTGTCAGTTTTTTCTTACAACAAACTCCCAGGAGTGAGATTACCAAACAAGAATTTGAACATGTTTATGGATTTAATACTTTAAACGGCAGTGAAATTAGGAGAATTTGTATCTTTGATCACAGTGGATAAATTTCGCCGCTGGCAAGAACAGATTAACTACATGAATTATTGTTTAGGTGGACAAAATTCAAGACGAATGGGGAGTGACTGCTAATGGGGACGGGGTTTCTTTTCGAGGTCATGAAATGTTCTGGAATGATAGCGGTCATGGTTGCACGACTTTGGCAATGTGCTAAGAACACTGAATTGTATGTATACTTTAAAAGGATGGGTTTTGTGGTATGTGAATTATATCTCAATAAAGCTGTTATTGAAAATTAAAGAAAAAATTTCAGATACTCCTAGTAATAGTTTTAGCCATTGCTATAGGAGAGTTCTAGATTTGTTTTTATATTTGGAGGCAGTGTATCAATAGTGTTTAAGAGCATAAAACCATCAGTTTGCATTGTGGGGTCATGACTTACCTGCTGTGTGGCCCTTGGCAAGTGCTATAGGTTGGGTCCTCCCAAAGCCAGTACTGAGACAAAGTTTTGGGTGCAGGGTGTTTGTTACAGATCAACACAGGGCAGGCCAATGGCAGAAGCAGGACCGGGCAGAGAAATTGGGGTGGAAATGAGATGCAGGCCCAATGCAGCTGGGCCAGCCCTGCAGGAGCTCCAGACAGTCAGTGCTCCTGCACTGGACCGAAATGGCCAGACCTTTATACACTGGCCTGGCTCTGAAGCCTGCTGTGGTGCGGCCTAATGAGGGGCACTGTATCTAGGGCTGACCTGAATAGCTGGCAGCAGAAGGCCCACTGCATTGGTCCCCTCCCCACAGCCAGGCAACAAGGCCAGGTCTGACCAGGGTTCTGGGTGGCACTTCTTTGTGTCTACCACAGCAAGTTGCTTTCACAGGTTTTGCCTCAGTTTCCTCACCTGCAACATTGAGATGATAACAGTATCTACCACTTAAGATTGCTAGAAAATTAAATGCAGTAACACACATGAAGTACTTAGAGCAGTGCTTGTCATATAATAAATATTCAAAACACACTAGCTATTGTTGTTTTACTTTATTCTTATTTATTTATTTATTTATTTTGAGATGGAGTCTTGCTCTTTTGCCCAGGCTGGAGTGCAGTGGCATGATCTTGGCTCACTGCAAACTCCACCTCCCGGGTTCAAGCGATTCTCCTGCCTCAACCTCCCTAGTAGCTGGGACTACAGGCGCCCACCACCACGCCCGGCTAATTTTTGTATTTTTAGTAGAGATGGGGTTTCACCATATTGACCAGGCTGGTCTCGAACTCCTGACCTTGTGATCTGCCTGCTTTGGCCTCCCAATGTGCTGCGATTACATGCGTGAGCCACCACACCCAGCCTATTATTACTTTATTATTACTCTACTGAATAATATAGTCAGCTTTGCCCTGTCTATGCTAAAGAATTACCATGCAGCATATATACTGAGAAGTCTGTGAAGACTTAAACAAAAAGACTATTTTTTGAAGCAGTTTTAAGTGCACAGCAAAATTGAGCCCTTGCTCCCACATGTGCACAGCCTCCTTCACTCTTCTGAAGACTTTTAAGAAAAGGAGTGACAGCTCTCTGAGATGGCTTATGTGTATGTTGAGGCCAGAATTGGCAGGATCTACAAGGAGTGAGGGAATGATGTTGTGAAAGCTTCCCTTCCTCCAATTTTCCATGATCTGCCTATTCCCGACAGATATTTCTGTCCCATTCAATTATTCTTGGTTATAGACAGCTTTACATGGTGAGGATGGGTTTATTGAACTCTTCCTACTGTCACAATTAACTGAGAGCAGAACCTCATGTTGAGGAAGTGAGTTTTGATAAATAGATTAGGGTTCTAGAATGGGAGGAGCTGCCTAGTGCAGGGATTAGGGGCAGTGGGCCCAGGGGCAGTGGGCCTGGATGTCACAAAGAACAGAGCATGTGCATTTATGGTGAAGGCAGCATGGACCCATGCATGCCCTGTCTGTAGAGCTGTATGGGAGGATCCAGAGAGGAAGGGGATGCTCAGAAAGGGTGTTGGCAGTTAGTGAGGGGCCTTTACTTAGTCACAGCTTTGCCTAGGGATGACCGAATACAGTTCTAGAGAAGAAAAGATAGCCTAGATTTTTACTTTTAAGTTTTAGGTTAATTTCAATGTCATACACATTGGATAGCAGAAAATTTTTCTGTTGAAGCAGCTGTTTTTTAAAAAAATTATACTGCAAAATGGATTTTTCATCGGGGTGTGCTTTCTATGAATTTTAATACATGTGTAAGTTCATCCCCACAAATAGGATACAGAACAATTCTAGTACCAGAAAAAATTCCCTGTTCCCTATCCTTTTGGACACACTAACCTTTCATAACCGTGGATCTCTTCTCCATCACTACAGCTCAAGTCAGCTCTGCTTTTAATAATCTTGCCTTTTATCTTGATGGAGTTTGCAAAAAAGAAATGTAGGCTTTGTCCCCAAACAACAGAATATATGTTTTTCTCATTGCCATATGGCACTTACTCTAAAATTGATCATATAATTGGAAGTAAAACACTCCTCAGCAAATGCAAAAGAATTGAAATCATAACAAACAGTCTCTCAGCCCGTGGCACAATCAGATTAAAACTCAAGATTAAGAAATTCACTCAAAACCACACAACTACATGGAAACTGAACAACCTGGTCCTGAATGACTCTAGGGTAAATGGTGAAATTGAGGCAGAAATCAAGTTATTTGAAACTAGTGAGAACAAAGATAGAACATACCAGAATCTCTGAGATGCAGCTAAAGCAGTGTTAAAGGGAAATTTATAGTACTAAATGCCTACATCAAAAAGCTAGAAAGATCTCAAGTTAACAACGTAACATTACAACTAAAAGGACTAGAGAAACAAGAGCAAACAAACTCTGAAGCTAGCAGAAGACAAGAAATAACCAAGATCAGAACTGAACTGAAGGAGATAGAGACACAAAAATCCCTTCAAAAAT
Organism: Rhinopithecus bieti; assembly: GCF_001698545.2. Classification (NCBI taxonomy): domain Eukaryota; kingdom Metazoa; phylum Chordata; class Mammalia; order Primates; family Cercopithecidae; genus Rhinopithecus; species Rhinopithecus bieti. The sequence goes on along the minus strand of NW_016808004.1, from coordinate 3,487,786 downwards.
TAACAAATCCAGGATCTGATTTTTTGAAAAAATTAATAAAATAGACCACTAGCTAGATTAATAAAGAAGAAAAAAGATAAGATTCAAATACACATACTCAGAAATGATAAAGGGGATATCACCACTGATTCCACAGAAATACAATTATCAGAGAATACTATAAGCACCTTTATGCACATAAACTAGACAATCTAGAAGAAATGGATAAATTCTGGACACATACACCTGCTCAAGACTCAACTAGGAAGAAATTGAATCCCCAAATAGACCAATAACAAGTTCTGAAATTGAGGCAGTAACAAATAGCCTACCAACCAAAAAAAGCCTAGGACCAGACAGATTCACAGCTGAGAATTCTCCCAGAGGTACAAAGAAGAGCTGGCCCATTTCTATTGAAACTATTCCAAAAAAATTGAAAAGGAAGGATTCCTCCTTAACTCATTCTATGAGACCAGCATCATCCTGATACCAAAACCTGGCCGAGATGTAACACAAAAAGAATACTTCAGGCCAATATCCTTGATGAACATCAATGCAAAAATCCTCAATAAAATACTGGCAAACCAAATCCAGCAGCATGTAAAAAGGCTTACCCACCACAATCAAGTAGGCTTCATCCCTGGAATGCAAGGTTGGTTCAACATATGCAAATCAATAACTGTGATTCATCACATAAACAGAACTAAAGGCAAAAACCACATGATTATCTCAATAGTTGCAGAAAAGGCCTTTGATAAAATTCAACATCTCCTCATGTTAAAAACTCTTAATAAACTAGGTATTGAAGGAACATACCTCAAAATAATAAGAGCCATATATGACAAAACCACAGCCAATATCATGCTGAATGGGCAAAAACTGGATACATTCCCCTTGAAAACTGACACAAGATAAGGATGCTCTTTCTCACCACTCCTATTCAACATAGTGTTGGAAGTTCTGGATAAGGCATTCAGGCAAGAGAAAGAAATAAAACATATTCAACTAGGAAGAGAGGAAGTCAAACTATCTCTGTTTGCAGATGACATGATTGTGTATTTAGAAAACCCCTTTGTTTCAGCCCAAAACCTCCTTAAACTGATAAGCAACTTCAGCAAACTCTCAGGATACAAAATGTATGTGCAAAAATCACTAGCATTCCTACACACCAACAACAGGCAAGCAGAGAGACAAATCATGAATGAACTCCCATTCACAATTGCCACGAAAAGAATAAAATACCCAGGAATACAGCTAACAAGGGAAGTGAAGGACCTCTTCTAGGAGGACTATAAACCACTGCTCAAAGAAATCAGGGAGGACAGAAACAAAAGGAAAAAATTCCATGCTCATGGATAAGAAGAATCAATATCAAGAAAATGGCCATACTGCCCAAAGCAATTTATAGATTCAATGCTATCCCCATTAAACTATCTTTGACATTCTTCACAGAATTAGAAAAAAGCTATTTTAAAATTCACATGGAACCAAAAAAGAGCCTGAATAGCCAGGACAATCCTAAGCAAAAATAACAAAGCTGGAGGCACCATGCTACCTGATTCCAAACTATACTGAAGACTACAGTAACCAAAACAGAATGGTACTGGTATAAGAATAGATACATAGACCAATGGAATAGAATTGAGAACCCAGAAATAAAACTGCACACCTACAATCATCTGATCTTCAGCAAACCTGACCAAAACAAGCAGTGGGGAAAGGAATCCGTATTTAATAAGTGGTGCTGGGAGAACTGGCTAGCCATATGCAGAAAATTGAAACTGGACCCCTTCCTCACACCATATACAAAGATCCACTCAAGATGGATTAAAGATTTAAATGTAAAATTCCAAAACTATAAAAACCCTGGAAAAAATCTAGGTAATATCATTCAGCACATAGACACAAGCAAAGATTTCATGATGAAGATGTCAAAAGCAATTGTAACAAAAGCAAAAATTGACAAATGGGATCTAATTAAATTAAAGAGCTTCTGCATAGCAAAAGAAACTGTCATCAGAGTCAACAGATAACCTGTGGAATGGGAGAAATTTTTTGAAATCTACCCATTTGCCAAAGGTCTAACATCCAACATATACAAGGTACTTAAATAAATTTACAAGAAAAAAAACTTAATTAAAAAGTGAGCAAAGGACATGAACAGACATTTCTCAAAAGAAGACATACATGCAGCCAACAAACATATGAAAAAAAACCCAACATCACTGATCATTAGAGAAATCCAAATCAAAATAAAAAAATCAAATCAAAATTCTCACTGGTGTGGGATGGTATCTCACATCAGTCAGAATGGCTATCATTACAAAGTAAAACAAAACAAAACAAAACAAAAAAACCACAACAGATGCTGGTAAGGTTGTGGAGAAAAAAGAATGCTTTTTACACTATTGATGGGAGTGTAAAATAGTTCATCCATTGTGGAAGACAGTGTGGTGATTCCTCAAATACCTAAAGGCAGAAACACCCAGCAATTGACCCAGCAATCTCAGTACTGAGTATATACTCAAATAAATATAAATCTTTCTATTATAAAGATACATGCATGTGTATGTTCATTGCAGCACTGTTCACAATAGCAAAGACATGGAATCAACCTAAATGCCCATCAATGATAGACTGGATAAAGAAAATGTGGTACATATATACCATGGAATACTATGCAGTCATAAAGAGAAATGAGATCATGGGCTTTGCAGGGACATGGATGGAGCTGGAAGCCATCATCCGCAGCAAACTAACACAGGAACAGAAAACCAAATACTGCATGTTCTCACTTACAAGTGGGAGCTGAATGATGAGAACACATGGACACATGGGGTAGGGGAAACAACACACACTGGGGCTAATCAGGAAGAATAACTAATGGGTATTGGGCATAATACCTAGGTGATGGGATGATCTGTGCAGGTAATCACCATGGCACATGTTTACCTATGTAACAAACCTGCACATCCTGCACACGTACCCTTGAACTTAAAAGTTGGAAGAAACAAAAATATGAGCTTTGGAGTTGGCAAGAAGTACTCCCTCCTCCCCTGCTGTGTATGTGTATGTGATTCTGGGAGATTAACTTAATGAGAAGTGGAAAGAAAAGGTAACATATGCAGAGGGTCTCCTCTTCTGAGGGTAAGTCTGTCCTCACCATCTTGCTAACTGGGACGTGCTCAGCAGATCATGGTAAGGCTAAGGAGGTGGGAGGAGATTAGACTAGTGTGCTTTACAGTGGAAGGAGCCCAAGTTACTTGGAGAAAGAAAATGAAAAAATTTTGCATGTGAAATGAGAGAGGCAAAATGAAAAAGAGCCATCATAGGCTTAGTAACTTTCCTAAGGTTATACAGATATGCACTAGCAAATGGAGGCCGGGTGCAGTGGCTCACGGCTGTAATCCCAGCACTTTGGGACACTGAGGCGGGTGGATCACGAGGTCAGGAGATTGAGACCATCCTGGCTAACATGGTGAAACCCCGTCTCTACTAAAAATACAAAAAAATTAGCTGGGTGTGGTGGCGCGGGCTTGTAGTCCCAGCTACTCAGGAGGCTGAGGCAGGAGAATGGCATAAACCCAGGAGGCGGAGCTTGCAGTGAACTGAGATCCCGCCACTGTACTCCAGCCTGGGTGACAGAGCAAGACTCTGTCTCAAAAAAAAAAAAGACAAATGGATAGCAAATAAGCACATGAACTAGATGTTCCACATGATTAGTCATTAGGGAAATGCAAATAGGAATCATAAGGAGATACTACTATATACATATTAGCCTGGCTAAAATTAAAAAGACTATCAATACTAAGTGTTGGTAAGGATGTAGAGCAACTAGAACTCTCTTTCATTGCTGGTTGGTATGCAAACTTATATAGCCACTTGGAAAACAGTTTGACAGATTCTTATAAAGTTAAGCATACACATACATTTTCTATACAACCTATGTCCCATTCCTGTGTATTTATTTACCCAAAAGAAAGAGAAATGTGTTTACATTAAGACTTGTATGTGAATGTTTCTAGTAGCTTTATTCATAGTAGCCCCAAACTGGAAATAACTCAAATGTCCTTCGTGTGATGGATGGATAAACAAATGGTGATACATCCATGCAAAGGAATACTACTCAGCAATAAAAAGGACTCAACTATTGACACTCACAACAATATGGAAAAAATCAAAAGCTCCCTGCTAAGGGAAAGTAGCCAGACACCAAAGGTTGTGTATTGTATGGTTCATTTACATTTCATTATCTGAAAGGAAAAACTAGGGAAAGAAAAATAAGATTAGTGATTACCATAGTCAGGAACCAGGGAAGGGGATTGACTGTAAAGGATCATGAAGAACTTTTTGGGGTGATAGAAAAGTTCTATATCTTGATCATCGTGGTAGTTACATAACCATATACATTTGTCAAAACTTGTCAAACTATACTTAAAAGGAGTGAATTTTACTTTTGTATATTATACCCATATAAACTTGACTTTAAAAAACATAATAAATGGGCCGGGCCAGGTGGCTCATGCCTGTAATCCCAGCACTTTGGGAGGCCGAGGTGGGCAGATCACAACGTCAGGAGATTGAGACCATCCTGGCCAATACAGTGAAACCCATCTCTACTAAAATACAAAAAATTAGCTGGGCATAGTGGCATGTGCCTGTAGTCCCAGCTACTCGGGAGGCTGAGGCAGGGGAATCCCTTTAACCTGGGAGGCGGAGCTTGCAGTGAGCCGAGACTGTGCCACTGCACTCCAGCCTGGCGACAGAGTGAGACTCTGGCTCAAAACAGAAACAAAAACAAAACATTATAAATGTAGAAACCCACTAAAAAAAGTGAAGGCAGAGGGCAGAGGAACCAGTAAGGAGACTGAAGAAAGAATGAGGTTTACATTAGGGCAGAGATTGCTGAATTAGAGACACAGAGCTTCAAAATCCTCCTCTTTAAATTCAGAAAGACTTGAGCTTGATTTTTATTATTTATTTATTTATTTATTTATTTTGAGATGGAGTTTCCCTCTTGTTGCCCAGGCTGGAGTCCAGTGGCACAATCTCGGCTCACTGCAACCTCCGCCTCCCTGGTTCAAGCGATTCTCCTGCCTTAACCTCCCTAGTAGCTGGGATTATAGGCATGCACCACCATGCCTGGCTAATTTTTGCATTTTCAGCAGAGATGGGATTTCACTATGTTGGTCAGGCTGGTCTTGAATTCCTGACCTCACGTGATCTACCTACTTTGGCCTCCCAAAGTGCTGGGATTACAGGCATGAGCCACTGTGCCCAGCCAACCTTGATTTTTAGCTTTGCCATATACAGATGGTGTGATCTTAGGGAAGTTATTTAACCTCTGCAGCCATGTTTATTCATCTGTAAAATGAGGATGATAACAATAGTACCCATCTGTGGTGTGCCTACTACAGTGTCTACAGAAGAGACTATTATATTGTTTGAGTTGTGTCTATGGGGCAAAGTGATATGATGTGCTGATTGATTGGATCTTGAGTGTAACGGAGTAGAAAGGGGCAAGGGTGATTCACAGGTCCTGATTCGGGTGATTGAGTGCTACCAACTGACATATAGATTTGGAGGGAAGACAATGAGTTCATGTGTAAACATGCTGAGTTGAAAGAGCTGCTCTGAGAGTTGCATGGAGATGTCCAGAGCTGAGTTTAAAGTGAAAGGCCCGTTATACATTTTAAAAATCACAATATAGAAAATTAGTTGTATTTTTAATTCAGGCTCGTGTTGAATATGTCTCCCAGGGGTTCCCAAAGATAGTCCAATGGTTAATTCTATTGGGCTGATATCCATGCCAATTATTAGTGACTGGAATGTGGTAGGCACTGAACAAATATTGGCTGAGTGACTCTGTTGAATATTTCCTATTTTCAAAGTTTTGGAAACTTCTGGATTCCCTGGACTCTGGCTGGGAATTCAAGACAATATCTTATTGACAATATCTTATTGACAATATCTTAGGTGGGCTTAAGATGCAAACTCCGTGAAATGGCTGCATGACTGGAGACCACTTGAAATGAATAGTGTCTGATGGGAGGATGGGAGGAGTTGGTGCTACTTGCTTCGGTGACTTTGCGCCAGGCTGCTGGTTCCGTGTGTCCATTCTTCAGAAAGTTTCTCCGAAATCCAGCTGCAATCCTCCTTCTGCAGACATTGCATTTTTATATCACACAAGTAGTTGGAACCATGCAGGAAAGCTCTAAACCTCTGAACATTGGTTTCTTGAGCTTCCTTTGTGACTTTGCAACAGGGCCGGGAAGAGTCACAGGGAGAGTAAGCTTGAGCTGCTCTGCTTCATGGCAGGAAGCCATTTCAGCTCATTGTTACCAGCTCAGTCCGGCCTGGGCACCAAAGTATTATGTTCCTAATCATGCAGAGGCCTGTGCATTCAATTAGAATGTTGTGTGGCTTTCTGAAAACCACCAGTTAGGATGACTGCATTCCCTTAACTCAATTGGGCCTGATGGCACATGTCCTAAAACTTGCTGCTGTCTCTTATTAGCAGTTATTTCTCATCACCCAGCATCCCAGAAAACAGTTCTCACTCTGGCCATTATTCCTTCTGTGAACCCTTAATTCTCACTATGTGTTTTCACAGCATCCTGTGCATGGAGCATGTTGGGTTTGAATGTCATAGTTATTGAGCAAATTTGAAAATAAGTGGGTTTGCAGGAGTCAGAGCGAGAGGAGTAGGTCTAGTGACAGGAGTGGGAAGTTAACGGACTGTAGGAGGGATGAGTCATAGCTGCTCTGAGCTTCAGAAACAGCTCAGCCTGGCCAGCTGCGGGCACTCACTTCGCCATTTCAGCAAGCGAATCTGTCCGTACTCCTAGTGGGGTGGTACAGGAATGACTTGGGAAGTCCTGACTAGAAAATTCCACATTTAGAAAATGTACCTTAATATATCAGTTCCACTCAGGGACAATCTTTGAGGACTAGTCATTAGGCTGAGCTCACAGGGGGACCTGGGGGAGGAGCTACCAAGACGGTGTAGGCATGCATGCACAAAATCACACCCTTTTTGGGAGAGTTGCACAGAAGGATGTGCTGATATTACATATTCAAAACTAGGACATTCCTGATGCTTTGTCATTTTCTCAATTGAAACAAGCAAAAGTTCACATGTACACTTTTGCACCGCCCCCTTAAATGTGTTAGGAGGAAAGGGTTCATAATAAAAAGAAGCTAAAAAAAGAGGGATAAGCAATGTGGTTGGGTTTCATCTGTACCACCCTAAGATGAGTGATGTCACTGGAAAGAAGCTCAGAGATGTCAGAGATGAAGGGAAGGGAAGGGGTGTCAGATTGGAGCTGCCATTCAGTATATCAAAGACATCTTTAGGCAGGAGTTGTGCAGAGACTCCTGGATGTCACAGCTGCCTGAAGGACTCTGTGGTCTGTGATCTGGGTGAAGCTGTCTGGTTAGGTTCAAAGGAGGAGAGTGGATGGAGGAATGTTCTCTTCCCCTTCTCCATGGCTGTTCCTGCTTCCTTTATCGTCTTAGTGTACCTTACAAGGGTTTTAAATGATCACTCCCTTCCTGTTTGAAGGACTTTATTGTAAAGTCCCTTCAGCTCTTGGGCAAATGCAGTGAGATGCGGATTCCCTACAGATGCCTCCAAGTTACAGCTCTGAGTTAAGACATTTACTGTTGGAGTCCTGGTGTCCAACTCTGGGAAACTGCAGGCTTCAATCCCACATTGTCTCTAAGCTGCTCCACACACCAGAAAGACATGCTGTCGAACACCTGCGTGACAGTTGGCTTTGTCAGGCATACAGCGTGTTACCTGTAGAAATTCCACTATGACAAACCACAGAACCTCAGGTTTGGAACAAGGAGAGGAAGGGAGTCAGATGCAGCACCTCTGTGCACCAAACTCTCTTGTGTAACCTTGTGTCCTACACCCCAAAGGGCACCCCTGTCAAGGACTTCTTGGTTCTGTGGAAAGTATTTTGCTGAAAGTTGCCACCTTGCCACCTGAGTCTCATCTGGGAAGGGAAAAATTAAATGACTATATATAACAGCCAAATGGCATAAAGCAAGACCTTGACACTTTGCTTCTAGTCCATCTCTGACAGAAACAAAAGCAAGACAGAAGAGGTTGAATATATAACAGAAGACAGTGGCAATCATGCCATGACTACTTTTTCTATAGATTTCCATAGAATCTAGAATCCCGACTCAAATATTCCTCTGGAACACAACTAAATACCACAATTTGACATTTGGTGTTACAGATAATTGGTGCAAGTATTTGGGATGTGGCTAACTTGCTGTGGTCAATTCCAAATAATTTGAAAAGAGGAAAAAGTGATAGCTGGGCAATAAACCAGTGTTTGGCCAATAGCTGTTCCCGAAGTGCATAAATAGAAGAGGTCACGGGATCTAAGGAAAGCCTGCCAGGATCTCTAATCCCATTAAGTGCCAAGTCTCATCCCAGTAAGTGCCAGGTTTGGTGCAGCTAACCTGCCAGGTAGACGTCCAGGTGAGCCTACCCCTTCTCCCTCCATCCGTCTACAGGTGTGAGTTGTGCTACAACTTTGCAGCCATGTAGTTTAGAATTGTAAAGAACAGCTTGAACTCAGGCTGATGGAGTTTTGTAAAGAAAATCTCCTTTAAAGCTAAAGTGTTATGCATTTTGTGGTATTCATTGACTCATTCCTTCAATAACATTTATTGCCTGCTGACCACTTACACTACTTGTGAGTTAGGCATTCACTTCTTCTAGATGTTCAGCATTAGATAACAACACTGAAAAATCCAAACTATTCTCTCTTCTTTTGCCTAGAGGGAATGAGGGCTTTGCAGTCCTCCTGAAAGCAGGTGTTTTCCTATTCAGAAAGAGGACCGAAGGCTGCTCTGAAGAGAGCTTTGTCTTCTCAAGAACAGCTTTTTCAAAGAGCAGCTCTGCTAACTTGCTGCCCCTTTCTTCTCATATTCAAAGTGGACTCTGTAGGTATAGAGCTTAATTGGAGAAATATTTTAAATTCCTCTGATAGGTGGCCTTCACCAATTCTTAGAAGCAGAAAATATTTTGCTTTTGGTCTAAAGCAGCTCCAGGGACAATGCACAACATTCAACCTCTTGCACAGAGTGGCCAAACAGCTGCAGGTTCTAACAGAAGCTGGAGCACATTCTGTATTGAAAATGAAATCCCTACACCTTATAGCAGCTGCAAAAGCATCCTTGCTGTGGAGAAAAGTGGCTCTCATGAGCTAGGGGCTTTGAAATGTTACACACCAGGACAAAGCCCTTCTGCTGGAAGGCAGGGGAAATTTGCCTGCATCTCACAATCATTTCATGTGAGATCGCTAATTAAATTTACTTATTTGGGTTTCCAAATTTCCTTCTCCAGGGACTTGCATGACCTCCACATCCTCTTGCTTTTGAGAAGGCCGGTCATGTGATCAGCCATAACTATTAATGAATATGCTTATGAAATAAAGTGCTAGATATTTAGAATTTCATCCTTGCTGAACTTTTCTTCATTAGCATCTAAATGGCTGAAAGGATACAAAGCCATAACAATTCCAGATAAGGCTTTAATTGTAGAGCACAGGAAAACCAAATTAACTATATGCCCAAGGCACTTGAGGGAATATTTTTCTTGCCCAGCAAAAACAAAACCCTGATCCCTAAGAATTCTACACCTGACATTTCTCTTGATTTAATTAGATGCAAGAAAGGAACAAAGGCCGCATTCGAATGAATGAAAGTGAATGCCTAATTATTTTTGTAGGAAATTATCTGCATGTTTTCCTGACATTTGTGTGGCTTGCCAAGCCTTTCACAGTGTTCTCACCCACATGATCTTATTTGAATCTCATGATAATTTTGGGAAGAAAACAGGTGACAATAGCAACTGTCGCCATTTTGCAGATGAGGAGACTGAGGCTCCAAGAGGTCACATATCTGAGAACTGACAGTAAGTTCTGCACCAAAAGTAAGGATTTAATCATTGCTGCTTCCCTAAAAGAACTGAAGCAGTTTGTCAGCACAGCGTGTACTTGTGTGAGAGTGCCATGGTATAAGCTTGAGGGGATTTAAAAAGGAGAAAAAGGAACAGAAAATTGAATAAAAGGGTGAAACTGACCCTATAAACTTTATTTTTACTTTATTTTATTTATTTATTTTGAGATGGAGTCACGCTCTATCGCCTAGGCTGGAGTGCAGTGGCGTGATCATGGCTCACTGCAACCTCTGCCTCCCAGGTTCAAGCGATTCTCCTGCCTCAGCCTCCCGAGTAGCTGGAACTACAGGTGCACGCCACCACACACAGCTAATTTTTTGTATTTTTAGTAGAGATGGGGTTTCACCATGTTAGCCAGGATCGTCTTGATTTCTTGACCTCGTGATCCGCCCACCTCGGCCTCCCAAAGTGCTGGAATTACAAGTGTGAGCCACTGCGCCTGGCCCAACCCTATAAACTTTATAAAATTAATCAGAGAATATGAAAGGGGGAGACATGAAAATAAACCCAACTTGCATCACCTTCAGCATTGACCTTGAGGTCAGCCAGCTCAAATCTCCTTCCTCAGAGTTGTTTGAGGAACAACTATTGTTGTCCTAGGATCATGTAGACCCTGTTACAAGATTATACTTCCCCTTAACTACTCTATAGAAAACAATTTGAGAATTATGAAACATTATGTTTTTCCCTTTGAGCTATTCCTTCAGTTCCTGCATACCGATGAAACTACTGACTCAACTGGTCCACAGTTTAGTGGACCCCATAAGAGGCTGGCTCACCAAAGAATGCAGTTTTCACATCCTGATGATTTCATCCTCCTACCCTGACCAATCAAGGAGCCCAGTTATCCAGCCCCTTCCCCTTCATGATCCCCTTAAAAGCCCCAGCCAAGAACTCCTTGGGGAGATGGATTTGAGAGTCTCTTCCCATCTCCTTGCTCGGCACCTTGAGATTCTTAAACTTTCTCTGCTGCAAACCCTGCTCTCTGTGGAATGGGTCTGTTACTGCACAGTGAGCACATGAACCTGTTGGTCCTATAACAAAGGACTGAGAGTAACCCGAGGGGTTATGCCAAAGTGTGACTCAGTGCAGTCAATCAGCCCCAGGTACCTCAGAATGAAAGTATTAGGTGAACAACTACGTGCGCTAAACTTCATGGTTTCTCAAAATATGGTACATGAGCACCCTTTGTTCGGCACCCAAACAAGTCACTAGGCATTGCCTTCGGCTGATAGGTGGGAGTGACCATGTATATCAGTCCATGGAATAACACTAAGACAGTCACAACTTGGAGATAAGTTAACCTCTCAGACTGCAATGAAGAATGAAAAGGTAATGGGCGAAGTCAGACTAATGAATAATCAGTAAACTACTGACTGAGGAGTGGTGCCCCCCATGAATCAATGTGGTGTTTTTATCAGGACATCTATAGTAACATCTGTGATGCTGAACGTAATAAGTGTATTAACCTGGAAGAACATGAATCTGTTGTGTTTGCTTTATCTAGGAAAGAACGACTATTAATAGCAGGAGATGGGTGGACATAAACCCTCTCCAGCAGGAATGAGAGAGCGAGCATTGGGGGTGGGGTGGGGAAGGGAAATGACAGTCACCGGTGGACACAGCTTGGGGCAGAAGCTTCAGTAAGTGTCACCAGGCCTGTGGGTCTCTGCGCTCTATTTTCTTATCCATCCAGTAGCCTCGAAGGGACCTGGATACCTGGAAGGGGCTGCCGAGGATGGAGTAAGTGGTCTTTGGAAAGACCTAATCTTTCTTGTAAAGTAATACATTGGCTTCCTGGTTTACCGTTCGGGTCTTTGGGGATAGTTATGTACCTATTCCTTTATAACAAACAAACACAACTTTAGTGGCATGAAAGAACAAAAATCATCCATTCTTATTATCTCCTACAGTCTGTGGATTACTGGGGCTAGGACTTCAGCTGGGGCATCGCCATGTGGTCTGGGCTTCCTGACAACATGGCCACTGGGTTCCAGGAGTGAATATCCTGAGAAAAAGCCAGTAGGAAACAGCATTGACTTTTATAATCTAGTCTTAGAGTCACAGAGTGTCACTTCTCCTATCCTCTATTGGTTAAAGCAGGCACAAAAGCCCTCCCAGCTTCAAGGGGAAGGGATGTAGACTTCACCTCTTGATGGGAGATGACAAGATCACATTATGAAACCAGCATGTGGGCCGAGGGGTGCTCCTGCACCATCTTTGGATCAGGTAGTCCAGCAGCCTGTCCTCTGGCAACAATAGCTCACACCCTTCCCTCATGCAAAATATACACATCCCCTCCCCAAAGACCCCTAAGTCTTACTCTTTTATGACATCAGGACAGGCAGGGATGGAATAAAGCCAGGTTTCCCCCACTCGCTCTGCCATGCAGGGACCCCTGTTCCGATTCCATTGATTGCAAAGAGAGAATTTCTCTTGAAATGTTTCCCGTCCCTGCCATTTAAGCAGTTCTGGGTTTGGCTGCCCTGAATCTATGTCAAGAAACATTGAAGGGGAAGAAGAGGAAACTCACCACCTTACTCATTTTTCTTGGAGTTTGGCTCTCCCTCTCCAACCCACCTGATATTATTTCCTTGCAGAGTCCCTATTAAGTTGCTTTATGTATCCACTCTGGGGTTCTTAGAAGTAACCCATTGGGGAGCTACCATGGCATCGGCTCACTCTGTCTTAACTGGAACCAGAGCCACAAGCCATTTCTTAATTTTTGAGGTGTTTGCCATTTGGAGAGGCTGGGAATGATAAACCATTTTTCTTTCTTTTCTTTTTTCAAATCTTGCAAGTCCTGCCACCATTGGTTCCTTAACTCATCTCATTCTCTCTTATTTTTTATTTTATTTATTTATTTTTTTGAGACGGAGTCTCTCTCTGTCACCCAGGCTGGAGTTCGGTGGTGCGATCTCAGCTCGCTGCGAGCTCCGCCTCCCAGGTTCATGCCCTTCTCCTGCCTCAGCCTCCCGAGTAGCTGGGACTACAGGCGCCCGCCGCCACGCCCGACTAATTTTTTTTGTATTTTTAGTAGAGACGGAGTTTCACCATGTTAGCCAGGATGGTCTCAATCTCCTGACCTGGTGATCCACCCGCCTCGGCCTCCCAAAGTGCTGGGATCACAGGCGTGAGCCACCGCGCCCGGCCAATTTATTTTTCTTTTTTATTTTAATTTCTTTTTTTTTTCGAGATGGAGTCTTGCTCTGTTGCCCAGGCTGGAGCGCAGTGGCACGATCTCGGCTCACTGCAAGCTCCGAGTTCAAGCAGTTCTCCTGCCTCAGCCTCCCAAGTAGCTGGGATTACAGGCGTCCGCCACCAGGCCCTGCTAATTTTTGTATTTTTAGTAGAAATGGGGTTTCTCCACATTGGCCAGGTTGGTCTTGAACTCCTGACCTCATGATCTGCCCACCTCAGCCTCCCAAAGTGTTGGGATTACAAGTGTGATCGGCCCTTTCTCTTTTATTTTATTGTGGCAGCTAGAAGTTAGGGGGCCCATGTGCCTGTCAATTCCCTCCACTCTGTCATGTAGTTCATTGAAACATTTTCTATTTTGCAAGTTATCCTGGGTTTCAATGTTGCTAAACTTCCCACCACTACACAAACCTGTCTTCCCTCTTCCAGGTTTCAACAATATTTTCGTCATGTTTATTGAAGCCCTCACTGACAGACTTCTCAAGGCCCGTCTGCCTTCTATTCACTGCCTGGCCCCAAAGCCAGTGCCACACATTTTAGGTTTTTACTGCAGCAGCACCTACAAGGGTTCCAAAATCTGTATCATTAAAGTTTGATCAGAGAAGCAAAACCACCTTGAGCAAAACAAGGCATTTATTGAAGATATTAGGATAAACATTGTTGTGGGAGCTGCAACCTGCTGCTCCGTGTCCAGAAGTGGGCCTAAAGTCAGCAGGGCTGGCAAATGGATGTGAAGTGGGAGAGGGTAAGCGTGAGCTGCACCTGCAGGGAGGAGATGGAACTCCTGTGGATGGACTGAAACTGATGTCTTCCACATCAGCCTCTCAGGTCTCCAGCACTCCAGCTCTGACGCTGAAGATGGCCTGCAGGAGGGCTGGTGCGCTTCACCATGGAACTGCTCCCAAACCCAAGATTCCGTTCCAGCACTCCAGCTCTGACGCTGAAGATGGCCTGCAGGAGGGCTGGTGCACTTCACCATGGAACTGCTCCCAAACCCAAGATTCCATCAAGCTGAAGCAGCAGTTCTGGGGGGAGCTGGAGGAACTGCAGGCACGGCTGCTGCCCCGTACCAGTACATTGAGCCAGTGGGTGCATGGCATTGTGTGTGAGCCACCATAGTGCTGGGCCCTACACAGACTTTGACTGTAAATATTACTGCTGTTTTACTTCTGCCTTCCAAATTTTGCTCCGATTTTTTGAGAAACATAGTTCCAGCTTAGGCACATTGACACAGTACAAAGCCACCGCAATGGCTGGCCAGGGAGGGATTATGAATGCAGGCCGAGAATGCACCGGAAGCATTTGTCTGTTTGTAGAGTAGGTACCATTCAAGGATTTATGTGAATCAGGTGCAAAGAACTCACACAAAGGTGGGGAAAGTTAGTGCTTAGAAATCAGTGATACTAGATAACCAATAAATACAAATAAACACATAGAAAAGCTTTAATAAAATAGTATTGGGCCGGGTGCAGTGGCTCATGCCTGTAATCCTAGCACTTTGGGAGGCTGAGGCGAGCAGGTCACCTGAGGTCAGGAATTCCAGACCAGCCCGGACAACATGGTGAAACTAAAAAAACCACAAAAATTAGTTGGGCATGGTGGTGCATACCTGTAATCATAGTTCCTCGGGAAGCTGAGGCAGGAGAATTGCTTGAACCCAGGAGGTGGAGAGCGCAGTGAGCCGAGGTTGCAGAGAGCCGAGATCGCGCCATTGCACCCCAGCCTGGGTGACAGAGCAAGACTCTATCTCAAAAAAATAAAATTAAAAATAAATAAGTAAAATAGTATTGAAATGATGAATAATACTATTTCAGCACATCCTAAACTGATCATGCAGATAGTCAGAGGTTTTCTGCATGAGTTTGCTAGGGCTGCCATAACAAAATATCATGGACTGGGAGCTTTAACAACAGAAATTGATTTCTCACGGTTCTGGAGGCAGAATGTTCAGGACCAAGGTATTGGTAGGCTTGGTTTCTCTGAATCCTCTCTCCGTGGCTTGCAGGGGGCTGTTTTCTTTTCTTTTCTTTTTCTTTGAGACCAAGTATTGCTCTGTCACCCAGGCTGGAGTGCAGTGGCACAATCTCAGCTCACTGCAACCTCTACCTCCCGGATTCAAGCAATTCTCCCGCCTCCGCCTCCTGAGTACCTGGGATTATAGGTGCCTGCCACCATGCCTGGCTAATTTTTGTATTTTTAGTAGAGATGGGGTTTCACCATGTTGATCAGGCTGATCTTGAACTCTGGACTTCATGATCCACCTGCTTCGGCCTCCCAAAGTGCTGGGATTACAGGTGTGAGTCACCACGCCCGGCAGCTTGCAGGTTCACATGGCTGCTTTCTTGCTGTGTGTTCACATGGTCATTCAGGACACCAGTGATACTGGATTAGGGCCCACTTTCATGACCCCTTTTTACCTTAATTCCCATTTTAAAGGCCTTATCTTCGAACACAGTCCCATTCTAAGGCACTGGGGGTTAGAGCTTCAATATATGAGTTTTAGGGAGACACAGTTGAGCTCATAACACTTTCTATAGAACAATCAAGTTTGAGACATGCCACATGCTATATTTTCTTCTTGGAAATTTGCAAAGTATATATGCATATGAATGACTGCAAAGTCCTGGAAAACATCCAGTATTCATCTTTCACACGCTCACTGTTTGAGCCATTATTGATTGATAACCCTCCACTGGCTTCCTTGATGCATTGGCTGAGCGCATTGAGCTGCCGCGTGGAAATATAATCTGCCGGCTGCCGCTGGCAGTCAGGAAGGGAAGGTGGACATGGGGAGAGCAAGCAAAAGCTGGAGTCTCAAGGAGATGAAGTGGAACCTGGGGCTGTATCTCATTAGAGCACATGTTGGCCTCTTCTCACTTCCAGGCCTCCGGCTTTGAAGATGCCCAGGGAGTTGCTTTGGAGGGCTACGTAGAGAGAATGGGATTGGTAAGTGGGCAAGAGGGTTGGCTGTTGCTAGATGGAACTGCCTCTTCCATCTGTTCCAAGGGGACTTCTGGATGGCCGGGGGCCTGGCATGTCCTGCCTCACCCACACTTGCTGGCCAGGGTGAGTGGCCTCTCACCCGGCCTAACCTTGCCACCCTCTTTGTTTTGCTCTTTGCAGGTGAGGAAAAGAGCAGAGCTGTAGATGCCACTGGAGCGTGGCCAGGCTGGGTGAGGACCCACACAGAAAGGTGTGGGCAGGCGTGGTGGGTGGGGGCGGGGGATAAGACATGCACCCTGGGTAGTCAGCCAGTGCCCCCGTCACGCCCTGGCTGCAGGTGTCCAGCATCAGCCGTGTGCACATCCCACCTTGCAGGCCTCTCCTGGCTCATGGCCCACTTGCTGCATGCTACTGCTACCTCTCTGACCTCCTGCTGAGCTCAGCTATCCCAGCTCAGAGTTTCCCCTTTCTTCTTGAATACAATCCGGGTTCTCTCTGTTGACCCTGGACCCCCATTCTGAACAGTTCCCATGGTGCTGGCCTTCTCTCAATTATCTGAATGAAACCCCAGACTCACTGCAAGTCTTCAGCCAAGTGAAGATTTCCGGTGGCCTCTGCCACCCTGGCACTCGAGGGAGCAGATGTTTCTCTCTCTTCCTATAGTGCTCTTGTCATGAATCATCTCCAGGTCCTCCCAACAGCAGCGGTCAGCTCCTTATCTCGGCGGTGCTGTAACACTGGTATCTCTGCAGCCCGGGGAAGATGACGCTGTTTGAATGGAGCGTACATCTCTACAGTAACTGGCCTGGCACACGAGAGCAGGAAGTGCAGCTTCCTTTCCTGCAGGGTACAGTGCAGATTGCTTTTCCACGCATTATTTCTGCTCCTCGCACCACCCTCCCCAACCTGAAAGATAGAGCATATTGTCCTAATTTTACCGAGCAGAAAACTGGCTCCCAGAGAGCAGCTCTGCTCAGCTAGGGCATGTCAGAGCACTGCCTGGGACCCACATCTCCTGACTCCAGGGCCAGGGCACCTCCGGGCCCTCACACGGGTCTTAATAGAGATACATTTTATGTTTAAACCAGCCCTTGGGCCAAGCATCGTCCTCAGTCTCTCAGAACTTACTGCATTTTCTTCTAAATCCCAATTCAAAATACCTTTAGCATGGTGGTTCACACCTGTAACCCCAGTGGGAGGCTGAAGTGGGGGGACTGCTTGAAGCCAGGAGTTTGAGACCGGCCTGGGTAACAAAGTGAGACCCTATCTGTAAAAAATAAAAGAAATGAAAAATTAGCTGGGCGTGGAGATGCACCCCTCTAGTCCCAGCTACTCCAAAGGCTGAGGCAGGAGAATTTCTTAAGCCCAAGAGTCTGAGGCTGCAATAAGTCATGACTGTACCATAGCACTCCAGCCTGGGTGACAGAGAGAGACCCTGTCTCTAAAAAACAAAATAAATAAAAAACTAGCTGAGCATGGTGGCACATACCTGTAGTCCCAGCTCCTTGGGAGGCTGAGGCAGGAGAATTGCTTGAGCCTAGGAGGTCAAGGCTGCAGTGAGCCGTGACCGTACCACTGCACTCCAGCCTGGGTGACAGAGCGAGACTGTCTCAAAAAAAAAAAAAAAAAAAAAAAGTCCCTCAGTGGTCTCTGTCATAATACTCCCCTTGGTATTCACTGCACTTGGTAACCCTGAAACAATTCCTATAGTGAACCCCATTCACTGAATTGCTTTGGGAAACATACACTTTCTAAATTAAAGCTGTCATATCAGTGTGAGAGTTATGCTTACCCAGGAGGTCTGGATGCATTTCTCTCCTGGTTTGGCCTTGATCTGTTATCCTGGCAGCTTCCTTTTTCAGAATTTCCCTCATCTCTGCCTCCACAGTCGGCCCCCACCCCACATCTCACAGAATGTATTTGCATTCTAAGCAACACCCCTTCAAACCTCACACATATCTTTTTCTCCTATATATATTTAAAAGTAATACATTTAAGGACGTGACAACTTAATTAAATACTCTTGAGATACTCACAAAATCATGGAAGTTGTCCATGGTGGTATTTCCTTTTTTTCTTTTCTTTTGTCTTTTTTTTTTTTTTTTTTTTGGGATGGAGTCTAGCTCTGTTGCCCAGGCTAGAGCACAGTGGTACGATCTTGGCTCACTGCAACCTCTGCCTCCCGGGTTCAGGGAATTCTCTTGCCTCAGCCTCCCGAGTAGCTGGGATTACAGGTGCCCACCACCATACCCAGCTAATTTTTGTATTTTTGGTAGAGATGGAGTTTCATCATGTTGGCCAGGCTAGTCTGGAACTCCTGACCTCAGGTGATCCACCTGCTGCAGCCTCCCAAAGTGCTGGGATTACAGGCGTGAGCCACCGTGCCCAGCCCCATGGTGGCACTTCTTAAGCAGAATTTTGTGTTCATGCCATCGAGAAAGGGCTAGTAAAATATTTTGTATTTCTTAAAGACTTAGTTTAAAAGCATTGTAAAATGTTTTCTCACCAGATCCTTAAACAGTCTCTAAGAGGATTAGACCGGTTGGTATTTTACAGATGAGGAAACAGGCTCAGAGTAGGTAGGTGGCTTGGAGCACCCCACAGCTGATGTGGAGAGAGGTCTTCTGAGCTAAGGTCCATGCACATTGTCTGTACCACACCACACTACACGGGCTGTAGACAATGTGCACTGACTTTAGCTCAGAAGACCTCTCTCCACATCATGGATAAATGTAGCTTTTATCCAGAGGGCCTATGGATGCCCTCTTTGGTGGACCAGTGCCCTGTAATAAAAAGCACACTTTATCCTCTGTTGGAAGTTCCATGTCCACAATTCCGTTAAGAATTCTGGCCTGTTCTTGCTCCCTTGCTGGCTGTAATGTGATGGAGATGTGGCTGAAACGACCATGGGGAGAGTTTCAGCAACATCTTGTTTGTTCCCCTGAGTCTGGGATACAGAACAGTCTCTTCCTTTAGCTTCCTAGTCTCCTGGGTGCGAGAGGGGAAGGACATCCGTTTACATCAGGGTGTCCAATCTTTTGGCTTCTTCTTCCTTGGGAAGAAGAAGAATTGTCTTGGGTCACACATAAAACACACTAACGATAGCTGATGAGCTAAAAAACAATCACACACACACAAAATCTCATGATGTTCTGAGAAAGTTTACGAATTTGTGTTGGGCCACAAAGCTGTCCCGGGCCTCCTCGCAGCCCATGGGCTGTGAGGTTGGACAAGCTTGATTTACACCAATTGCAGGAGAAATCACTAGGTTGATGGAGTTCAGAACCAATTGTGGCCTCAAGAAAGCTTCTCATTCCCTCGCTACTGCCAGATAAAAATGGGAGAGTCTGAAAGCAAATCTCTCTCTACGCAGGGTTTGGAAACTGGTCATTATGGAAGGAGATACAGCCTGATAGTGTATGACCTTCTGCTGGTTTTGTCCAAGTTAAGCCAGACTTTATGAGAACAAACCAGTCACATGAAAAGCTAGAGAAGAACATACCAGGAATAGAGACTAGGAAACAGGGAGCCCTGAGGAAGGAATGCACAGAGTGAGTTTCAGTGACAGAAAGGTCTTCAGTGTGGCTAAAGCAGAAGTTGGCAAACTTCTTTTGTGGTGGGCCAGCTAGTGAATATCTCAAGCTTTGTGGGCCATTTAGCCGTGGCTGCAACAGCTGAGCTCTAAAAAATAAGAGCGGCTTCTTTAGCCTAAAAGCAACCCTGGACAATGCCCTATGTTGCCACAAAACTTTATTTATCAACACTGGAATTTGAATTGCATCTCATTTTCATGTGTCACAAAATACTGCCGTTCTTTTTTCTTTTTTCTAGCCATTTAAAAATGTAAAAATCATTCTTGGTTCAGCGGCTGTACAAAAACAGGCAGTAGACTGGCTTTTGCCTGTGGGCTGTCGTGTGGAGACCTCTATGCTAAGCACTGTGAGCAGGGAAAAGAATAGTTGCAGATGAAATTAGAAAGTTAGGCAAAGGCCAGACCATATGCAGAGAGAGGTTTGTAAGCCATTGAAGGGAGTGTGAATTTTATTCTAATTGCTGTGGGGAATGTGTGAAGAACTTTAGGCAGGAAAGTGACATGATATATTTGAATCACACTCTGGTGCCTCTGAGCAGACTGAACTATTGGGGAAAAGAAAAGTAGAAGCAGAGATACTGATGAGGAGTCTGCTCCAGCAGACCAGGCAAAGATGATAAAGCATGACACTGGGAATTCCATCCTCAGCCTCAAAAGGGATGATGTCTTGGGGCGAGAGAGTGTTTAAGTATCCAAGAGTGCCCGGCACATACTTTATACTCAGAATGTTAGCGCCACATGCTTTTTTTTCAGTTTCTTTGCTGGAAAAAGCTAAGGATACTTGGCTTTATCCAAATCTCTAAAATGGGTCGTTGTACTTAAAACTGGTGAGATAATGTCATTAAGAACAAGTAGACATATGTTTAAGTTCTATTAATGACTCTGTGACAGAATTCAGGCACACATGCACACACACACACACACACACACATATGTATGTTAATTTTAGGTGTCAGTGACTGGGCTAAGGGATGCCCCGATAGCTGGTAAAACATTACTTTTGGGTGTGTCTGTGACTGTATTTTAGGAAGAGGTTAGCATTTGAGTCTGTAGGCTGAAAAAAGAAGATCTGCCCTCATCCATGTGGGCAGGCATCATCCATTCTTTTGAGGAAGTGCCAGAATAGAACTTAAAGCCAAAGGAAAGGTGATCAAACATTCTCTGTTTGAATGAGAATATCCATCTTCTCCTGCCCTTAGACATCAGTGCTCCTGGTCCTTGGACCTTCAGACTTGAACCAGGACTTACATCACCAGCTCTCCTGGTTGTCAGGCCTTCAGACTTGAACTGAATTATACCACTGGCTTGCCTGCTTCTCCAGCTTACACATGGTGGTGGGACTTCTTGGCCTCCATAAACGCATGGGCCAATTCCTGTAATAAATTGCTCTCTCTCTCTCATAAATATATGGTGTGTGTGTGTGTGTGTGTGTGTACACAGACACACATACCTATAGATATATGGTATTAGGGTTCTCTACAGAAATAGAACCAATAGTTTAAATACCCCTGAGGGTCACGGGAATCTAACCATGTCAATGGAGTCTTTTTTAACACTATTAACTGAAGAAAATGGGTCCCCTTTAATGATTTTAAGATTAGGGAACAAAAATAAGTCCAAAGGAGTCACATCAGGACTGTAAGGTGGATGCCTGATGATTCCCATTTAAACTCTTGCAAAAATGCCCTTGTTTGATGAGCAGAATGAGCAGGAGCATTGTCCGGGTAGAGAAGGAGTCTGTGGTGAAGCTTTCCCGGCAATTTTCTGCTAAAGCTTTGACTGACTTCCTCAAAATATAATAAGCAGATGTTATTGTTCTTTGGAAATCCACAAGGTCAACAAGCAAAATGCCTAGAGCATTCCCCGAAACAGTCACCGTTGCTCTTAACCAGTCCTCTTTCGCTCTGACTGGACCACTTCCACCTCTTGGTAGCCACGGCTTTGATTGTGCTTTGTCTTCAGGATTGTACTGGTAAGGCCATGTTTCCTCTCCTGTTACAATTCTTTGAAGAAATGCTTCAGATTCTTGATCCCTCTTGTTTAAAGTTTCCATAGAAAGCTCTGTTCTTCTTTGCGGCTGATCTTGGAGCAACAGTTTTGGCACCCATGAAGGGGAAAGTTTGCTCAACTTCATTTTTTAGTCAGAATTGTGTAAGCTGAACCAATTGTGATGTCTGTAGTGCTGGCTATTGTTTCTGCTGTTAATTGTCAGTCCCCTTTAATCAGGGCAGGAACAAGATTTTTTTTTTCCTTGCAAATTGATGTGAATAGTCTGCTGCTGTGGGCTTCATCTTCAGCATTGTCTCATCCCTTCTTGAAACAATTTTCTGGGGCTCCTGGAGGCAGCAGAAGCTGAGGCCTGGAGCCAGGCGGCCCTAGGAGGTGTCTTAGCCACAGCAGGTATCCTTCGGGGGCCACAGGCCGCCCACCTGCCTCAGGCCCTCAGCCACCCCTCCCCTCCCTGCACCCAGTCCCCAGTCGTGCCAGAGATGCCGCGCTGCTGCCTGGTGGGAATTGGGGGAAGGGAAGTCGAGAAGAAGGTCCTGGGGAAGAGCTTGGGCCTGCTGCCCACACAGACTGCCATGGCCGAGGAAATAGGATCCTGGCCATCCCTGTACCTGTCTTCTTGGAAGGAGCAGGGCCGGAGTGCAGGGGCGCCTTGTAGCTGTGCCTGCGAGGAGCAGGATTCCGCTGCAGACCCTCAGCCAGCAGCTGCAGGCTCTAGGTGGTTGTTTTCACACCAGTGACAAATGACATGGCCAGACACACTGCAATGTCTGAAGAAACCTCTGTAGAAGAGCAGGATGCTTTGGACGCGCTGTGGCCCACACAGAGGCTGCCAAGCAGATGGAACCTGCACCCGGCCAGTTTGACCAAAGAAGCCCCCATACTCTCCGTGAAGGATTTCCAGCCAGAAGCTGTTGTGTCAGTAACAGTCAAAAAAAAAAAAAAAAAAAAAAAAAAAAAAAAAAAAAAAAATCAAAACAACAACAACAACAACAAACACAAACCCACCAACACTAAAGATCAGTTTTGAGTCTGGTTTGGAAGCTAGGAGCCAGTTCTGCAGAGGCACTGAAATGGTGAGATGCCACCCTAATAGCTGGACCTGCAGGTCCCTCCATCATGCCAGGGAGAGTGCTCCATTCACCATGCCTCAGCTTCTGGTTCTGGTTTCCAAGTTCTTTCTGTATTGCAGGGGTGTTAAAGCTAGAGGGGACTTTACCCACTTCCTCTTATGCCTAGATCTGAATATGGAGGTCAAGAGGGGAAACTGACATGTCCTAAGTCCGAGTAGAGTGAACACCCTGCAGAGAGGCCTGGCCTGCTCGCTCATCAGACTCTGGGACTTGTGCTGCGAATTCTTTACCCTTTTATAGGTTCCTTTTTTTTTTTTTTTTTTTGAGACAGAGTCTCGCTCTGTCTCCCAGGCTGGAGTTCAGTGGTGCGATCTTGGCTCACTGCAAGCTCCGCCTCCTGGGTTCACGCCATTCTCCTGCCTCAGCCTCCCGAGTAGCTGGGACTACAGGCACCCGCCACCATGCCTGGCTAATTTTTGGCATTTTTTTTTTTTTTAGTAGAGACCGGGTTTCACCATGTTAGCCAAGAGGGTCTTGATCTCCTGACCTCATGATCAGCCCACCTTGGCCTCCCAAAGTGCTGGGATTACAGGCGTGAGCCACTGTGCCCAGCCTACCCCTTTATAAGTTCTATACCTACTTCATTTTGTGTACTTACAAAGATAAAAGCATTTAATCATTAGTTATCAATGTTAAGTACACAGCAAAAGCATAAATACGACCTTTATTCTTGGCTTCAAACCTGATCTAACTTACTGAATTTCTTATGGGGTCACAGATTCAGGGAGATTCAGGGTGAATGACTGATTGTATTTGTTTTCTAGGGCTGCTGTAAAAGATTATCACAAATCTGGTGGTTTAAAAAACAAAACAGAAACAGGAATTTATTCTTTCACCGTTCTGGAGACCAGAAATCTGAAATCAGGGTGCCAGTAAGGCCCTAATCCTTGCAAAGTTTCCAGGGAGAATCCTTCCTTGCCTCTTCCAGCTTCTGGTGGCTCTTGCAGTTCCTTGGCTTGTGGCTGCATCACTCCACTCCCGGCCTCTGTCTTTGCATGGACTTTTCCTCTGGGTATGCATCTTCTCCTCTATCTCTTATAAGGACACTTGTCCTTAGATTTAGGGCCCTCACCCAGGTTATCCAGGATGATCTTCTCATCTTAACATCCTTAATTGAATTATATCTGCAAAGACTCTTTTTTTTTTTTTTCCCTTAGAGGATTGCATTCACAGGTTTTGGGTGTTTGGACATGGACATATATTTTGCGGGGGTCACCATTCAACCTGCTACAACTATAGACTTTGTCTTGGACAAAAGGTTACTTTAGGAAATCAGCAGCATAATTCGTCTACATATAAGATGCAGGTTGACGCATTGCGCTGGAATCATTTCCTAATTGTTTCCAGTATGCACATCTTACCTCTTTGATTAAGTTCTAAGTTGTATGTCCAGGGCTTTTAAAATTGAACTCCTCAATCTCATTATGAACTAGTATCATCCCATTGTCTTGGCTTGCAAGATTCTGATAAGTTTGCTGTTAACTTTATTTTTGTTCCTTGTATATAATATGTTCTCTTCTCTGGCTGCTTTAAAAATTTTTCTCTTTATCATGAGTTTTCAGAAATTTAATTATGATATGCCTTATTGTGTTTTTTATTTGTCTGATTACCTTGCTTAGGGTTTGTTGAGCTTCTGGGATCTGTGATCTTAATACTTTCATCAGACTTGGAAAAATTTTGTTCATTATTTCTTCAAATATTTTTCTCTGGCCTCCGTTTCTCATTCTGAGACTTCAGTTATATGTTTTTTTCAGACAGCTTTGCGTTATCCCGAGAATCACTCAGTCTCTGTGCATTTTTTCTTTCAGTCTTTTAAAGAAAGTTTTGTGCTTTATTTTGGACACATTAGATTACTATGCGTTTCTGTCCCTGTGTCTTTTCTGTCTAATTTTCTGCTAATCTTACCTGTGAATTGTTAAGAATGAAGTTTTATTTTAGAATAGTCATAGATTTATAGGAAAATTGTGAAGATATACAGAGTTACTGTATACTCCTTGTATTGGTCCATTCTTGCATTGCTATAAAGAAATGCCAGAGACTGGGTAATTTATGAAGAAGAGAGGTTGAATTGGCTTACGGTTCTGTAAGCTGTACAAGAAGCATGAATCTGGCATCTGCTTGGCTTCTAGGGAGGTCTCAGGAAACTTTCAATCATGGTGGAAGGCAAAGGGGAAGCAGGCAGCACATCTTACATGGCCAGAGCAGGAGGAAGAGAAAGAGGGGAAAGGTTCTACACATTTTTAAATGACCACATCTCACAATAACTCACTCACCCACTATTGCCAGGACAACACCAAGGGGATGTGTTAAGCCAGGAGAAGCCACCCCCATGATCCAATCATCTCCTACCAAGCCCCACCTCCAACATTGGGTATCACAACTCAAAATGAGATTTGGGTGGGAACACAGATCCAAACCATGTCACCCCAACCCAGTTTCAATTTTCTGCATATGGCTAGCCAGTTTTCCCAGCACCATTTATTAAATAGGGAATCCTTTCCCCATTGCTTGTTTTTGTCAGGTTTGTCGAAGATCAGATGGTTGTAGATATGCAGTCTTAGTTCTGAGATCTCCATTCTGTTCCATCGGTCTATGTGTCTTGTTTTTGTACCAGTACCATGCTGTTTTGGTTACTGTAGCCTTGTAGCATGGTTTGAAGTCAGGCAGTGTGATGCCTCCAGCTTTGTTCTTTTTGCTTAGAATTGTCTTGGCTATACAAGCTGTTTTTTTATTTCATATGAATTTTAAGGTAGTTTTTTTTTTTCTTCTAATTCTGTGAAGAATGTCAGTGGTAGTTTAATGGAGATAGCACTGAATCTGTAAATTACTTTGGGCAGTATGGCCATTTTCACAATATTGATTCTTCCTATCCATGACCATGGAATGTTTTTCCATTTGTTTGTGTCCTCTCTGATTTCCTTGAGCAGTGGTTTGTAATTCTCCTTGAAGAGGTCCTTCACTTGCCTTGTTAGCAGTATTCCTAGGTATTTTCCTCTTTTTGTAGCAATTGTGAATGGCAGTTCAGTCATGATTTGGCTCTCTGCTTGTCTATAAGAATGCTTGTGATTTTTGCAGATTGAACATATTTTTTAAAAGATAAAATAAAACAACAATAAAATAATACAAATAAAAATACAGTATAACAACTTTTACATATAATTTACATTGCATTAGGTACTATAAGTAATCTAGAGATGATTTACTGTATACAGGAGGATGCGCATAGGTTATATACAAATACTGCTCTGTTTTATGTAAGGGAGTTGAGTATCTGTGAATTTCATCATCCATGGGGTCCTCGAACTAATTGCCCTTGGATACTGAGGGATGACTGTACTTTATTTATTTTAATGCTCAAAATTTTACAGCATTGACTTGCCTCAGTTTGCTACTGTGTTCCTTTGACATTTTACTTTTTAGCACTTTCTTACATACTACCGTTTTTTAATAGCACTTTTAAACTTCTGGCACTATAAGATGCTCCAGGCTCATCTTGTATATTTCGGCCCCACTCCTAAAATCAGTCATTTCTCCAAGGAGGCCTGGTTCTTTTGCTGGAGAATCGTTTTAGAAACCAACATCTGAGCACTGGCTCTACTAAGTGAAATTTTCATTTCAGATGGTGTACTTTTTTTTTTTTTTTTTTGAGACAGAGTCTTGCTTTGTCGCCCAGGCTGGAGTGCAGTGGCGCGATCTTGGCTCACTGCAAGTTCTGCCTCCCGGGTTCACGCCATTCTCCTGCCTCAGCCTCCTGAGTAGCTGGGACTACAGGCACCTGCCACCACACCTGGCTAATTTTTCTATATATTAGAGATGGGGTTTTGTCATGTTGCCCAAGCTGGTCTCAAACTCCTGGGCTCAAGCAATCCTCCCACCTTGGCCTCCTCAAATGTTGGGATTACAGGGGTGAGCCATCATGCCCGACATAGTCTAACTTTAGTACACATTCCATTTTA
>NW_016808004.1:3443586-3460888 GCF_001698545.2 Rhinopithecus bieti | reverse complement strand
TATATTTTTTTTTTTTTTAGTAGAGATGGGGTTTCACTATGTTGGTCAGGCTGGTCTCAAACTCCTGACCTCGTAATCCTGACCTCGTGACCTTGGCCTCCCAAAGTGCTGGGATTACAGGCGTGAGCCGCTGCGCCCGGCCCAGATGGTGTACTTTTATCTTAGAAATTTCATTTGGTTCTTTTTTGAATATCTTCCATTTATTTTCTCATTAGCTTCAGATTTTCCTTGAGATATGCATTCACAATTATAAAAGCTCTTTAAAAATATTCTTACCTGCTAGTTCTATCATCTCTGGCTTTTATCTGATTGTCCTTATTGATTGATTTTTTCTCTCGATTGTGGGTTATATTTTCTTACTTTTTGACACGTTTGGTAATTTTTTAAATTGGATTTTAGACATTGTGAATTTTACATTGTTGTGTGTCTGGATTTTTGTTTACTTGTTTTCTGTCTTACTTTAACAATATTTTGGTTTTGTTTAGGCAGGCAGTTATACTTGCAGATCAGTCATCCCTTGAGACCTGATTTTAGCTTTGCTCAGGCAAGGCTAAAATACCTTTCAGTCCGATTGTTCAGCCATACCAGAGAGACATGAATACCTTTGATAATCAGTAAGGCCTCTCCATTCTGGCTCTCAGAAGTTCGATCAATTCTAAGGCCCACGCGAGCTCTGGGAATATTTAGTTTAGCATGTTTTAGTCATTCTTTGTCCAGCAGAGTGGAATATTGTTGTCCACATACATGGTCCACTACTCAGCAAACGCTCAAGTAGACATACTCTGTATAATCACTTATCTTCCAGAACTCTGCTTCACAACTTCCAGCTGCCTCAGCCTAACTGATCGCTGATGTTTGTTTTCTCAACTCCCTTTCCTGGCTCTCTTTGAGTCCTCCATCATTGCAACTGCAGTACGAAAACTGCCCGTCATAGATGATCATAGGGCTTACTTCGTTTCTTTCTTTCTTCTCAAGGATCATAGTCTTGTGCTGCCTATTACTTAATGCCTGAAAACAGTTGCTTTATATGTTTTGTCCAGTTTTCTACTTGGTTTCTTCAGGATTTCAAGTCCAGTGCGTTTACTCTCTCATGGCCAACGGTCCTTTTAGTTCTTAATTGTAATGATGGTCTTAATCTCCACATCTGATCTTCATTCAAATGTTGTGCTATACATTGGGACGTCTTTTAAATTTGGCAAATCATGCTCTTGGAAATTTTTTAGGAAACATTCTTATATTATGTCTTTGCTAACTTCCTGTCTACTGTCATCTAAATTTTCATTTTCTGGAATTTCCATTGGATATTGGATCCCTTGGATTGAACCTCCATTTTCCTTGCTTCTTTCATTTGTTTTGGATACCGCCCTTTTCTTTATTATTTCCTTATATCTTATATGAGATTTACTTGACCTTACCTTCTGTATGAGTCAGTCTTCACAATGCCATAAATAACTACCTGAAACTGGGTAATTTAAAAATGAAAGAATTTTATTTGACTCACAGTTATGCATGGCTGGGGAGGCCTCAGGAAACTTATAATTATGGCGGAAGGTGATGGGGAAGCAAGGCAGGCCTTACATGGCAGCAGGAGAGAGAGAGAACAAAGGGAGAAGTGCCACCCCACCCTTTCAAACCATCAGGTCTCGTGAGAACTCCATCACTATCATGAGAACAGCATGTGGGAAACCACCCCCATGATCTAATCACCTCCCACCAGGTCCCTCCCTCGACATGTAGGGGTTAAAATTTGAGATGAGGTATGGGTGGGGACACAGAGCCAAACCATATCATCTTCCAATTATTCTACTGCATTTTAAATTTCTATCATATTTTTATTTCTAAGAGCTTTTCTTTGTTCTCTATTCATTTTTATATTCATTTGCTCTTATTTCACAGATGCAATATGTTCTTTCACATCACTAATGATATTAATTAAAGTTTTTTTGTAGTCTTTTTCCTTGTGTCATCTTTTTTCTGGTTCTTCTATTCTGTTTTTCATCTTGGTCATGTAAGAGTTTTCCTTGAGTGTCTCTTCACCCAGCGGGGGTTCACTTTTTAAAAGTAAGGCACCAAGGGCCAGTGCAGTGGCTCACGCCTGTAAACCCAGCAATTTGGGAGGCTGAGGTGGGACAATTGCTGGAGCCCAGGAGGTTGGGGCTGCAGTGAGCTGTGGTCGTGCCACTGCACTCTAGCCTGGGTGACAGAGTAAGACTCTGTCTCAATAATAATAATAATAACACATCAAAAAGGCTGACCAGAAAGCTCTGTGTACATGTGCTGGGCTTATGACACTGGTGGCCTTCGCTGAGGAAAATTGAGGGACCAACTCCACTGAGGAAAATTGAGGGTCTCCAAATATCATGAGTTTGCACGTATTTTCTCTGGGATCGCATCCTGCAATTTCTTTTCTGAGGATTTTACTCTGGTGGCTTTTCTGGGTCTGAGCAGTGGGAGGGGGATGGAGATATCTCACTATTTACTAAGCTGACTGTTCCTCAATTCTTTTGCCTAGAAAGAACTCCATTTCTGTCCTCTTCAGTATCTGCAGGGAGAGGAGTCAACCAGCCACTTGAGAACTGGATGGAGGCTGAGAATTGGAGTGATCTAACTGTTCCTTATTAGGCTTTGGTTTAATCCTGCTGTCCTTCTGTTTAGTTTCCCCTATTCCCGTGCCTTTTGCCTTTGAAGGTTCTATATGGAAAATTAACTCACTTCCCATAGAAAGCCCTTCAACTCCCTTTGTGGGGAATAAGGTTTGACTTTCTTTCTCTCTGCTAAATCATTTGTCATTCCTTTTCCCAAATTTCTTTTTTCTCATTGACACATAATAGATGTACATATTTTGGGGAGTACATGTGATAATTTGTTGCATTCATATACATTGTGTAAAGATCAAATCAGGGTAACTGGGATATCCATGACCTTAAATATTTAACTTTCTTCCAAAATTCTGTCTTCGCATTTCATGTTTATAGATATTTCTTGGTTTCCTAAGGATGGGGTGTATTTCTGTGACTTGTTCTCCTTGCTGTTTCTGAGTTATTTTTGAGAGAAGGCAGCCAGTGAGTATGTCTTTACTCTGCCATTCTGAAACCAGGTCTCTTACATTTTTATAGCAGAAAACATGGCTCACCATGTCATGGATTTCTATAGTGCCTTTGGTTTTTAAAGTTTAAAGCCTAAAGTTAAGAGATAAACAAACTTTTAATCTAATTTGGGCTTTACATTGGCTAACTGGAAGAGATGAATTCTAT
The DNA here is from genome assembly GCF_001698545.2 of Rhinopithecus bieti. Taxonomy (NCBI): domain Eukaryota; kingdom Metazoa; phylum Chordata; class Mammalia; order Primates; family Cercopithecidae; genus Rhinopithecus; species Rhinopithecus bieti. The sequence goes on along the minus strand of NW_016808004.1, from coordinate 3,457,634 downwards.
AGAAAAAGGGCTATGGATACATACCACCAAGCATCTGGGTAGAATACTACGTTAGTGCACAGGTATTCTGCCTGTGTGACCACAAGGTAAGCATCTGGATATTAGATATTGTCTTTGTTAGTTTTCACCAGATGTTTGGTGTTATAGAATAGACATAGACATGTAATTAAATTAACTCGTGAGTGAAACACTGGGTTAACAAATAACTTGAAGCTACTCTTCTGTACATCCTGTGTGTGAGCATGAATAAGTGAGCCTTTCATTACATCAGCCCATCCACTGATGAATGCTGTAAGAGGGGCCAAGGAATTCATGTCTGCGGGCACTAATCTGGTAACTGTAACTTTTCAGTTTTTCTCTGTCATTCCTAAGGAATCTGTTAAAGTATCACAAGGAGATAGTTTCCATCTACGTTTTCAGAGGCCGAAGAGCTGCCTTAGAGAACTGATTAAATGCACGTATTTCTTCCACATGTTGGATGTAGGATTCCTCCTACTATCCCTAATTTAACTGGGAAACAACCCTTCTTTCATAACTCTACTGATATCTTGAATATATAATTCAGCAAAATCCCCTTGGCTTGAAAACTGAGCTGGATTGGACTAGAGGACTGAATGCATTTGTCAGATTGGTGCTCTCGGTGGAGTGAGATGTTTAAGTCTGAAGGCTATGTCAAGGCTTTTTAAGGCTGGATATTAGCAACAGATACATATACACACATAAATCTATTTTCAATTACTCTGCTCTTTATTTTCAACCTGTTTTGTAAGGTAGACCTCAAATCCCACTCCTTGGGGGAAGCTTTCTGCACCTTTCCTTGGGTGTCCTCACTGGCTTCCTTGTTTAAGATTGGCAGTTGGTTAGCTCTGTGCTTGACTGATGCCAGTGTCACCTTGAAATGAGGGACCTCTATCTCCTGTACCTCAGAAGAGGTACAGTGGAAACTGGATGAAGACACCTGCTCTTCCCGAAGCCTCTGAACTGGCGCTGTGGGCTTAGAGTAGTGTTGAGCAGAAATGTACACAGCACTTTGTTCTCCATGCACACTCAGTGCACCCGGCCCCACCAGCAGCTTCCTTCCTGGGGATGCATCCAGCCGGCCTGGAAGCTGCCAGGTCGGTTCTCTTAAGGTGATTTAGGCAAACTCCATGGTATAAGGCAAAGGACTTCCAGAGCAGATGCAGGATTCAGGCCAGCATAAGAGGAATGTCCCTTCACTCCTCACAGTTCTACACTTTAGGAAACTCTCATCCTTTAGACAGCCGATATACACAGGAAGGGCTAAGATGGGCCACTGTCACAGGGAGAGCCAGCAGCCTCAGAGAGAACTGAGATGATTGCTGGTTAAAAGTCTCCGTGTGGGTCTATTGGATGGCTTTGGGTAAAAGGACTCCTGCAGCCAGGCATGGTGGCTCACACCTGTAATCCCAGCACTTTGGGAGGCCGAGGTGGGTGATGACTTGAGCTCAGGAGTTTGAGACCAGCCTGGGCAACACGGTGAAACTCTGTCTCTACGAAAAATACAAAAAATTAGCCAGATGTGGTGGCACACGCCTGTGGTTCCAGCTGCTCAGGAGGCTGAAGTGGGAGGATCACTTCAGCCTGGGAAGTCGAGGCTGCACTGACCTCAGACTGCGCCACTGAACTCTAGCCTGAGCAACAGAGTCAGGCTTTGTCTCGAAAAAGCAAACAAAAAAAGGAACTTCTGCCAGAAGGCCCTTGGAGTGATATAAACATAGTTGGCAGTAAAAAAATATTTATAATTAATTACCCAGGGCAGGTCACACACACAAATACACACACACACACACACACACAACACCTAATAAAACAGAAATCAGAAACTAGTGATTTTATTTTCTCTTTAATTTTTTCATTTTCACATTTTCATTTTGTTTTAAAATTTCACTTTTTTCAATATAAAAGAATAACTGACCTATCGTCAAGGTAACCAATATTAATAGCTTGGCATGTCCACCTTTTTATCTTTTCTTAATTCTAACTTTTTGGAGGGTGTCACTGTTGCTTTTGCGAAAAGGAGATTATAGTATGAACATTTATTCGCATATTGACTTTCATTCTTTACAATACATCCTGTCCTCTTTCTAGATCAACAGATTTTTTTTTTTTTTCTTTTTTGAGACAGAATCTCACTCTGTCGCATAAGCCAAAGGGCAATGGTGCATTCTTGGCTTACTGTAACCTCTGCTTCCTGGGTTCAAGTGATCCTCCCAACTCAGCCTCCTGAGTAGTTGGGACTACAGGTGCACATCACCAATACAGCTAATTTTATTTATTTATTTTATTTTTTATTTTTGTAGAGATGGGATTTCACTATGTTGCCCAGGCTGGTCTCAAACTCCTGAGCTCAAGCCATCCACCCACCTTGGCCTCCCAAAGTGCTGGGATTACAGGTGTGAGCCACCGCACCCAGTCAACAGATAGTCTCAATTTGTTCATTTTTGTTGGTGCATAACATTCCAGAGAATGGATCAACCACAGTTAATTCAATTATTTAGTTACAAACAGACATTCAAGTTTTTTCCAGTGATTTTATCACTACAAATAAGTCTGTAGTGCTCTAATGTTCTACTATAATTATGTATTATTTATTTTAGAAAAATTTAAAATATATTAATGAAAAAGAGAGTAAAAGAAAGATAATTATACTATGAAGCTGGGAAACACTATACTATGTAATACTATAAAGTCAATGATTTGGAATGAATACATAGAAGAATGCATTCAAATGTTACCTGGGAATGAGGCTCCATGCCACTTCTCTCTTGCAGTAATGATCTTCCATTGCTGTGTATGTTTCCCAATGCACACTGCAAACACCTTAAGATCAGAAACCAGGCCTTTCTTCCTTGGCTCCTCCAAAGCTCTGAGCATAGTCTTGCCAAAGGCAAACAGTCCCAGGCCCACACATCCCAGGGTGCTCCAACAGTTTCTTCTAAAAAAATAGCAGTTTAGACTTCAGGATGAAATTTTCCCAAGTATACAATGGTATAAACTGGCATATTCTCATGCCAGCCTACAAACCCTTCTTTTAACCCATAATGAAGCTGAACTATGTACTTATAATATTATAGTTTCTTATTATTTCTGTGGGAAAAAATGTTCCGAATTCCAAATGAGGATCTGGGCAGAGGAGCCCAACTCTACTCTGTGTGTGTGTGTATGTGTGTGTGTGTGTCTCGTGTGTGTCTGTGTGTGTGTCTGCGTGTGTGTGAGAAACAGAGAAGGGGAAAGTCCTTTCCCTCACTGCCCTCAAACAAGATGTTCTTGTTTTTCCTCTTCTGCTGATCTGATTGGGTATGGACATTGAGCAAGTGAAATAGACAATATGATAAGTAAACATGAAAATGCCAGAAAGAAAGCCAAAGAGCAAATGTAACACAGATGTCTGATATTTTTGAGTCCTCATTCATTTCTGAGATTTAAGAATTTGAATTTGATTGCTAAGAATACAGTAATTGAAATTTAATGTAAGTGAAATGAAATTTACAGTTAGAAAAGACACTTTAGTTGTTACAGATTTCTTGGAATTCTTAAGCATATTTAAAACATGATATTCATCAAAACAAAATATGATTTAGATAGTGATGATGAGTATGGGATAGATCATTTATTAATAGCTACTGAGCTGGTCACACATTCATTGATACATTATTTTTATACTTTGGGAGCACTGAATCCCAGAAAGTTTGTTCTTATATGTTATCATAAGTTCCTTCAGAGAGTCAATATTTGAACTGCTAAGATAAAAACAAATACTTCTAAAAAGGAAGTCTCTTGATGAAATGAAAGACTGGGAGAAACTATACAGCACTTGTAGGAAACAATTATCATCTATGTAACTTGAATATACACATAGATTTAAACATTCTTAAAAGACGTGTCAATCAGTGCTTTCTGGTTTGAAGCACGGTAGAAAAACCATGTAAGCATTACAGCCAGATAATATAAAAAATCGTAAGCATATCAGGAAATAGGTTCTGAAATCACCTATAAAATTATGTAATTTTTTTTTTTTTTGAGACCGAGTCTTGCACTGTTGCCAAGGCTGCAGTGCGGTGGTGCAATCTCGGCTCACCGCAACCTCCGCCTCCCAGGTTCAAGTGATACTCCTGCCTCAGCCTCCCAAGCAGCTGGGATTACAGACACCCACCACTATGCCCAGCTAATTTTTTGTATTTTTGTATTTTTAAGTAGAGATGGGGTTTCACTGTTGGCCAGGCTGGTCTCAAACTCCTGACCTCGTGATCTGCCCTCCTTGGCTTCTCAAAGTGCTGAGACTGCAGGCATGAGCTACTGCGCTCGGCCAGCATTTTGTCTTAACAGTTAAGTCAAATCTATTCTCAAAAATGTTAACTTTTCAATAGGAACAAGAATCACCCATAGCCCATTACTCAGAGACACCCACTGTTAATGTTTTGATGTACTTCCCTGTGGTTTCATGTATGTGCCCATCTTTACGGTGGTCATACTCTTTTCCTTTTACTCTCAATGTATAGCAGAAATATTTTCAACTAACATGCTTAAGCTCATAATCAGCAAAAGTATCAACAAATGAAAATGTATCTATGTGGTAAGATATTTCTAAGATATTTCTTTGGTAGGATATGGTAAGATATTTCTAAGCATTGTGACAGATGATAGAATGAGGGATAACGTTCCTCTAATTTCTCCATCAGCAAAAAAGGTTTATCAGAAACTGTCTTAACAGTGTGACATCCACTGCACACATTGTGAAACAAGTGGCCATAATGCTGTTGGTTCTGTGGAGTCTGGATAAGTAAGCAACAATGAGGAAGGGGCCCGTGGTGGTGGGCGGGGGGGGGCGCCTCATGTCGGGGAGGGCCCCAAGTGGGGAAGAACAATGAACAGTTGTGAGAGATGGCTAATCACAAACATCTGTGGGCACAACGACCTCTGTTTTGCACGTAGCCCCTCCAGCACGACCCTATTAGATTTCCCTCCAGCCCGTTTCTTTGCAGACAGCCCCTTCTCTGCTGTGCTGCCTGTTGCAACCTTGCAACATATTTTCACACTTTCTCTAACAAATCTGCCTTTTATTTTTGTTTCCTACAACTATCTTGGTAAATCCTTTACCAACTGTGAAGCCTGCCCTGGTAGTAGCACCCATGCATGACACATTCTACATCATCGGAAAGACCAAAAGATCTTATCAAGCTAGGAAATAAAACTAAAGAAAACTGGAGGCATTTTGAGCATAATTTGACGATGATGGCCCTGTAATGTGGGTATCTCACAAGTGACTGCCTCTGCCTGGCTGCCCAACACGAACTTGCTAACTAAGGTGATACTGGCCAAGACTTCTGCTGTTTGCAGTACTGTTTCTTCTCTCCTTCAGTCTTACAGCATTTCAGTCATGTTTGGCTGTCTTTTCTTTCTTCTCTCTAATTATTTGAAATGAAGTCAAACTAATAGTTGATATTAATGATTTTGATTTTTTTCCTATTTTTTTAAAGCAACATTATCTTTTTCCTAAATGACAGTCTACCCAGAATTTCAATATGTAAGACAGAAAAAAGCAGACCTTTGTTTGGAAAGGAGCGGTGCCTACAGGATCCACAGTTTCAGGTTGAGAAAATACATGATGGGTTGTTGAAACCAGTATTTTCTTTCAAATTACAGCACATTCAAATTTTACTTATGCTGATTGTTTTGCCAACAAAAATTCAGTTTTGCATAAATCATTTATCACACAAGGAGTTTCTGATGGAAATATCTGAAAATTTTTTAGAAATCAAAAAAGTGAATACATTTGAAAAGTTTGAAATGAATGTTGGTTTTGTGGTGACACAATCTCTGAAAATTATTACTGTTCATTCAAGATGGAATGAGGAAAATAGCATGTGCCTGAAATCCACAGTTGAATATACTTCTTCTTCTTTTTTTTTTGACACAAGATCTTGCCCAGGCTAGAGTACTGTGACACCACTGAAACTGACCCAAGAGTCCCATAGACAGTTTTTTTTTTTTCTTGGAAAACCATATACATTGATCCTTTTGGTCTTAAAGCTTGAAATTTACATTTGTTTTACCTAAGCTTCTTCCTCAGGAAAGGACCTCCAGTTCTGGCAAAAAGTACCTAAGAACTGAAACTTACCAGATAATCATATCCAGACAATGAGATGCCAGGCCCTCATTCATCATGATTGCTTCCTTGCTCCTCCCTAGTTTCTGCTTTCTTACACATTATTATACTTCTTCCCTGCCACATAAACCCCTGATTTTAGTGGTCAGGGAGATGGATTTAAGACTGATCTCTCATCTCCTCGGCTGCAACACCCCATGAAAGCCTTCTTCCTTGGCAATAATTGTTGTCTAGTGATTAGCTTTCTGTGAGGTGAGTAGCGGGACCTAGACTGAACCCCTGGCATTTCGGGGACATGGTCAAGGCTCACTGCAGCCTGGGCTCAATAAATCCTCCCATCTAAGCCTCCAAGTAGCTGAGACCACAGGCTCGAGCCACCATGCCCAGCTAATTTTTGTATTTTGTGTGTGTGTAAAGACAGGGTCGGGCCGGGCACGGTGGCTCAAGCCTGTAATCCCAGCACTTTGGGAGGCCGAGGCGGGCGGATCACGAGGTCAGGAGATCGAGACCATCCTGGCTAACACGGTGAAACCCCGTCTCTACCAAAAAATACAAAAAACTAGCCTGACACGGTGGCGGGCGCCTGTAGTCCCAGCTACTCGGGAGGCTGAGGCAGGAGAATGGCGTAAACCCGGGAGGCGGAGCTTGCAGTGAGCTGAGATTTGGCCACTGCACTCCAGCCTGGGCAACACAGTGAGACTCCATCTCAAAAAAAAAAAAAAAAAAAAAAAAAAAAAGACAGGGTCTGTTTTTGTTGCTCAGGGTGGTCTCGAACTCCTGGGCTCAAGCAATCCTCTTGCCTTGGCCTCCCAAGTGCTAGGATTATACACGCGAACCACCACACACACCTGGCCTAGCGTTTTTTTTCTTTTAAAAGTTGTTGTGTATTTGTGTGGGTGTGTTTCGTAAAATAACATTAACTTTATTTATTTGTGGAAATGGAAATTGGAGAGAAAGTTAAAGGGGAATAAATATTTTGAGTTAGGAATTCAAAAACAGAATTAAAAAGACTGAATTATTTTAGAGTGTTATAAATGTGTCATGCAATAGACTGAGAGGGCAATAAAGAACAGTTGGAAATTCCTCTAAGAAATCAATGATTTGTCAGGTGCAGTGGCTCATACCTGTAATCCCAACATCTTGGGAGGCTGATGCAGGAGGATCATTTAAGGCCAGAAGTCTGAAACCAGCCTGGACAACATAATGAGACCCTGTCTCTACAAAAATTATTGAGTCCTGGTGGTGTGCACCTGTGGTTCCAGCTACTCAGGTGGTTGAGGCAGGAGGATTGCTTGAACCCAGGAGTTCAAGGCTGCAGTGAGCTGTGATTGTGCCATCGCACTCCAGCCTGGGTGACAGGGAAAGACTCCAACTCTAAAAAACTTTTAAAAAATCACAACTGAGGCTGGGCGCGGTGGCTCCAGCCTGTCATCCCAGCACTGTGGGAGGCCGAGGCCGGGCGCGGGGGCTCACGCCTGTCATCCCAGCACTGTGGGAGGCCGAGGCCGAGGCCGGGCGCTCACGCCTGTCATCCCAGCACTGTGGGAGGCCGGGCTGGGCGTGCGGGGGCTCAGGCCTGTCATCCCAGCAATGTGGGAGGCCGAGGCCGGGCGCTCACGCCTGTCATCCCAGCGCTGTGGGAGGCCGAGGCCGGGCGCGGGGGCTCACGCCTGTCATCCCAGCACTGTGGGAGGCCGAGGCCGGGCGCGGGGGCTCATGTCTGGAATCCCAGCGCTGTGGGAGGCCGAGGCGGGCAGATCGCCTGAGGTCAGGAGTTCGAGACCAGCCTGGCCAATGTGAAGAAACCCCGTCTCTACTAAAAATGCAAAATTAGCCGGGCGTGGTGGCTCACACCTGTCATCCCAGCTACTCGGGAGGCTGAGGCAGGAGAATCGCTTGAACTCAGGAGGCGAGGGTTGTGGTGAGCCGAGATCGTGCCATTGCACTCCAGCCTGGACAACAAGAGTGAAACTCCATCTCAAAAAAAAAACTATTGAAAAGAAAAAAGAGTGAACAATAATGAAACAGACTATCCAAGAAATGTGTAACAGTTACAAAAGGTGTAACACATGCATAGTGGAATACTAGGAGAAGAACACAAGAAATATCGGAAGTAAAAATAACAGCATACATTCAGGTCCGATACTAGACTACAGATCCAGGAACCTCAGAGAACACCAAGTACAATAAATGAAACAAACAGAAAAACCGCTACAGCCCCCAGCCAGGAGTATGATATTCACACTCTTGGAAAGATCAAATACGGCCGGGCGCGGGGGCTCACGCCTGTCATCCCAGCACTTTGGGAGGCCGAGGCGGGTGGATCACAGGTTGGGAGATCAAGACCATCCTGGCTAACATGGTGAAACCCTGTCTCTACTAAAAATACAAAAAATGAGCCGGACGAAGTGGCGGCGCCTGTAGTCCCAGCTTCTTGAGAGGCTGAGGCAGGAGAATGGTGTGAACCCGAACCCGGGAAGTAGAGCTTGCAGTGAGCCGAGATCATGCCACTGCACTCCAGCCTGGGCGACAGAAAAACCCCCAAAAAAAAAAAAAAAAAAAAAAGAAAAAAAGAAAGATAAAATATCTCCAAAGAAGCCAGAGGAAAAAACACTACCTACAGAGCAACGACAAGAATGACATCAAATTTCTCCTCAGAAACCATGCAAGCAAGGAGAGTGGAGGGAATTATTTCAAGTGTTCAGAGAAAAATCCCCACCAACTTAGAATTCTGTAAACTATTCTTCATTCAACCTGAAGGAGAAATAAAGACTTTGAGACCAAAAAAAAAAAAATTGGGGGGAATTTATAGCCAGTAGACCTACCGGTATTACAAGAAGTGTTACAAGTTTTTTGAGAGAAGAACATTATAGAGGTTAGAACTTTGTATCTACATAAAGAAAGGGAGAAAAAAATCAGAAAAAGAATAAGGTAAAATAAAAGTCTTTATTTTTGTTATTAAGTTACTTATAACAAATTGTTTATTTATGTTGTAACAGTGGCATTGTATTCAATAACCATATCTTACATATAAGGGAAATTGTACCAGTGATACAAGGAAGAGGAGGGAGAAATATGGAGTAACTACTCTAAGATATTTCACAACCTGGGAAGCAGTATAGTGTTATCTGGATGTGGGTTGGCTGTATACTGAAGACTGAAGACTCTAGCCAGGTGCGGTGGCTCATGCCTGTAATCCCAGCACTTTGGGAGGCTGAGGCGGGAGGTTTGCTTGAGGCCAGGAGTTCAAGACCAGTCTGGGAAACATAGTGAGACCTTGTCTTTACACAAAGTTGTTGTTGTTTTTTTTTTTTTAGATAGATTCTCCTTTTATCGCCCAGGCTGGAGTGCAGTGGTGTGATCTCAGTTCACTGCAACCACTGCCTCTCAGATTCCAAGTGATTCTCCCGCATCAGTCTCCACAGTAGCTGAGATTACAGGCATCCACCATCATGCCCGGCTAATTTTTTTTGGTATTTTTGTAGAGACAGGGTTTCACCATGTTGGCCAGGCTGGTCTCAAACTACTGATGTCAGGTGATCCACCTGCCTCGGCCTCCCAAAGTGCTGGGATTACAGGCGTGAGCCACCGCGCCCAGCCACAAAAAGTTTTTAAAAATTAGCCAGACTTAGAGGCACGTACCCTGTGACACCAGCGACTTGGGAAGCTGAGGTGACAGGATGGCTTGAGCCTGGGAGACTGAGGCTGCAGTAAGCCATGACTGTGCCACTGCATTCCAACCTGAGTGACAGAGCAAGATCCTGCCAAATAAATAAACAAATAGCTCTAGGGCCATCACTAAAAAAAAGGAAAGAGAAGCATACCTGACTTGCTAAGGAGAAAAAATTGCACAAAACCTGCAATTAAGGGCCGGGCGCGGTGGCTCAAGCCTGTAATCCCAGCACTTTGGGAGGCTAAGACGAGCAGATCACGAGGTCAGGAGATCGAGACCATCCTGGTGAACACGGTGAAACCCCGTCTCTACTAAAAAACACAAAAAACTAGCCGGGCAAGGTGGCGGGCGCCTGTAGTCCCAGCTACTCAGGAGGCTGAGGCAGAAGAATGGCGTAAACCCGGGAGGCGGAGCTTGCAGTGAGCTGAGATCCGGCCACTGCACTCCAGCCTGGGCGACAGAGCGAGACTCCGTCTCAAAAAAAACAAACAAAAAAAAAAACAAAAAAAACATGCAATTAAAACCGAAAAAGGCAGAAAAAGAGTGGAAGACAAAACAAGGAATAACGAGCAGGGCCAACAAACAGAAAACAGTAACAAATATGTCAGCTATTAATTTAACTATGTCAGCAATCCCTTTAAAAGTTGATGGACTACAATTACAAACAGATTGTCAGCATGGACCAAAAAACTAGACCCAACTATATGTTGTCTATAATAGCGGTCCCCAACCTTGCTGGCACCGGCCTGGTTTTGTGGAAGACAGTTTTCCACAGATGGACGGGGTGGGGGCTGGATGCTTTCAGGATGGCTCAAGTACATGGCATTTATTGTGCACTTGATTATTACATACCCACCCCAATGTAGACTCAGTGGGAGTCCTAAGCTTGTTTTCCTATGACTGGAAAGTCTCATCTGGGAGTGACGGGTGACAGTGACAGATCGTCAGGCACTAGATTCTCATAAGGAGCACGCAACCCAGATGGCTCTCATGCGCAGTTCACAGCGTGGTTCAGGCTCCTATGTGAGTCTAATGCTGCTGCTGATCCGACGGGAGATGGAGCTCAGTTTTGTTTGCTGGCCCGCCACTCACTTCCTCCTGTGCGGCCCAGTACTGGTCCATGGCCTGGCGGCTGGGGACCCCTGATTTATAAGAAACCCACTTTAAAGATAGATTAAAAGTAAGGGGATGGAGAAAGATACATCATGCTAACACTATTCAAAAGGAAGCTGGAGGCCGGGCGCGGTGGCTCAAGCCTGTAATCCCAGCACTTTGGGAGGCCGAGACGGGCGGATCACGAGGTCAGGAGATCGAGACCATCCTGGCTAACACAGTGAAACCCCTCTCTACTAAAATACAAAAAACTAGCCGGGCGAAGTGGCGGGCACCTGTAGTCCCAGCTACTCGGGAGGCTGAGGCAGGAGAATGGCGTAAACTCGGGAGGCGGAGCTTGCAGTGAGCTGAGATCTGGCCACTGCACTCCAGTCCGGGCGACAGAGCGAGACTCCGCCTCAAAAAAAAAAAAAAACAAAAGGAAGCTGGAGCACATATATTAATTTCAGGCAGAGGAGATAGAAACTGCTAGAACTGTGAGGAAAAAACAGATGAATCCACCATCATAGCTGAAGACTTAAACATCTATTAGAAATAGATGAACCAGGCGGAACATTAGTAAGGACAGAGTTGAATTCAACAGCACCCCCAATAATGAATGTCTGTAGACAACTTCAACAATAGCAGAAAGCACGTTCTTGTCAAGCTCACACAGAACATTCCTCAACCTAGACTGTATTTTGGGGCATAAAACACCTTAACAAGTTTAAAAGAATATCATACATCATATGCTCTTAGACAACAGTGGAATTACAGCAGCACTGCCCTAAAATAAAATATTTAGGTATAAATCTAACAAAATGTATACAAGATCTATCTTAGGAAAATTATAAAACTCTGGCAGAAGAAATCAAATAACTAAGTAAAGAGTTATTCCTTGTCCGTGGATAGAAGACTCAATATTGTCAAGACTTCGGTTCTTCCCAACTTGATCTACAGATTCAACACAATCCCAATCAAAATCCCAGCAAGTTATTTGATGGATATTGACAAACTGCTTCTAAAGTTGATATGGAGAAGGTAAAAGACCCAAATTACCAGCACAGTATTGAAGGGGAAGCTTAAAGTTGGAGGACTGACACTGTTCATCTTCAAGGCTTTCTGGAGAGCCATAGTCATCAGGAGAGTGTGATATAGAGTAAAGAATGTACAAATAGGCCAGATGTGGCGGCACATGCCTGCAATTCCAGCACATTGGGAGGCTAAGGTGGGAGGATTGCTTGAGCTCAGGAGTTTCAGACCTCCCTGGGCAACATAGGGAGACCCCATTTCTAAAATTAAGAAAAAATTAGCCAGGTGTGGAGGCTAAAGACCTTAAGACAACTCATCTGTGAAGCTATATAGATGGCAGATGTGTATATAAAAAAATGCTCCACACCATGTCATCAGGGAAATGCAAATTAAAACAAGATACCGGCTGGGCGCGGTGGCTCACGCCTGTAATCCCAGCACTTTGGGAGGCGGAGGCAGGCAGATCATGAGGTCAGGAGGTCGAGACTATCCTGGCTAACACAGTGAAACCCCGTCTCTACTAAAAATACAAAAAAATCAGTCGGGCGAGGTGGTGGCGCCTGTAGTCCCAGCTACTCGGGAGGCTGAGGCAGGAGAATGGCGTAAACCCGGGAGGCGGAGTTTGCAGTGAGCTGAGATCGCGCCACTGCACTCCAGCCTGGGTGACAGAGCGAGACTCCATCTCAAAAAAAAAAATAAAAAATAAACCAAGATACCACGACACACCTATCAGAATGTCAAAATCCAGAACACTGACACCACCAAATGCCGGCCAGGATGTGGAGGAACAGGAATTCTAATTAATTGCTGGTGGGAATGCAAATTTGTACAGCCATTTTGGAAAAGTGTTTGGTGTTTTCTTTTTTTGTTGTTCTCTTTTGAGACGGAATTTCACTCTTATTACCCAGGGTGGAGTGCAATGGCATGATCTCGGCTCAACACAACCTCCGCCGGTTTAAGTGATTCTCCTGCCTCGGCCCCCGGAGTACCTGGGATTACAGGCATGCGCCACCACACCTGGCTAATTTTGGTTTTTTTGTTTTTTAGTAGATACGGGGTTTCTCCATGTTGGTCAGGTTGGTCTCGAACTCCCAACCTCAGGTGATCTGCCCGCCTCGGCCTCCCAAAGTGCTGGGATTACAGGCGTGAGCCACCGCACCCAGCCTGGTGTTTTCTTAAAAGTAAATGTACTTTAACCATCTGTTCTAGCAATTGCAGTCCTTGACATTTACTCAAAGGAGCTGAGAGCTTATGACTACACAGAAGCCTGTACACAGACATTTACAGCAGCTTTACTCATAATTGTCAAAACATGGAAATAACCAAGACATCCTCCAGAAGATGAGGGGATTAATAAATGGTACATACAGATAGTGGAATGTTATTCAGCATTAAAAAGAGATGAGCTATCAAGTCATGAAAAGACACAGAGAATCTTAAAATGCGCAGCATTATGTGAAAGAAGCCGGGCTGAAAAGGCATCTACGTGCGATTCCTCCCGACGTGACATTTTGGAAAATGCAAAACTGGAGACAGTAGAAAGATCAGTGGTTGTGAGTTAGCACAGGAGTGAAGGATGAATAGGCAGAGCACAGAGGACTTTTAGGGCAGTGGAACTACTCTGAATGACACGGCAGTGGTGGATACATGTCCTGGCATGTTTGTAGACATTCATACAACGTACAACACCAAAAGCAGACCCCAGTGTAAGCTACGGACTCGGGTGGAAATGACATGCCAGTGAGGCTCATCAGTTGTAACAAACGCAGCACGCTGGTGTGGGGTGTGCACAGTGGGGGAGGCCGTGCATAGGATGGGGCAGGAGATACATAAGCACTCTCTGTTCTTTCTGCTCAATTTTGTTGTGAGCCTAAATTGCTATAAAAAATGAAATTAAGCCGGGCGCGGTGGCTCATGCCTGTAATCCCAGCACTTTGGGAGACCGAGACGGGCGGATCACAAGGTCAGGAGATCGAGACCATCCTGGCTAACGTGGTGAAACCCCTCTCTACTAAAATACAAAAAATTCGCCAGGCGTGGTGGTGGGCACCTGTATTCCCGCTATTTGGGAGGTTGAGGCAGGAGAATGACGTGAACCCGGGAGGCGGAGCTTGAAGTGAGCCG
>NW_016808004.1:3439932-3442887 GCF_001698545.2 Rhinopithecus bieti | reverse complement strand
GGAGTGCAGTGGCCGGATCTCAGCTCACTGCAAGCTCCGCCTCCCGGGTTTACGCCATTCTCCTGCCTCAGCCTCCCGAGTAGCTGGGACTACAGGCGCTGCCACCTCGCCCGGATAGTTTTTGTATTTTTAGTAGAGAGGGGGTTTCACTGTGTTAGCCAGGATGGTCTCGATCTCCTGACCTTGTGATCCGCCCGTCTCGGCCTCCCAAAGTGCTGGGATTACAGGCTTAAGCCACTGCACCCGGCCGTAAAGCTGGTTTTTAAAAAACATGTAAAGAATGTGAAGTTCACTGTCTTCCCCAAAAACGTGATACACAAAATGAAGATGCCCGTGACCTCACCTCTAGTCAACGTTATACTAGTTCCAGCACCACCAGAAAATATACAATTATAAATCATAAACTTGTCTTTACGCAAATTTCTAAGAATTATGCACATAAAACCCCAACAGAACAGAGAGATAATCCTAGAAAAAGATTTTGACCAAGATTCCAAGAAATTGCATTCTGTTTCTACTTAATAATAGTTGGAAAATTAATTTTTTTTTTTTTTTTTGAGACGGAGTCTCGCTCTGTCGCCCAGGCTGGAGTGCTGTGGCCAGATCTCAGCTCACTGCAAGCTCCACCTCCCGGGTTTACGCCATTCTCCTGCCTCAGCCTCCCGAGTAGCTGGGACTACAGGCACCCGCCACCTCGCCCAGCTAGTTTTTTGTATTTTTTTTAGTAGAGACGGGGTTTCACTGTGTTAGCCAGGATGGTCTCGATCTCCTGACCTCGTGATCCGCCCGTCTCGGCCTCCCAAAGTGCTGGGATTACAGGCTTGAGCCACCGTGCCTGGCTGGAAAATTAATTTTTAAAAGCTGATATATACTATGGGAAAATCTAAAGTTAAATAAGTGAAAGATTCCAATGGAGAAACAAATCTCGATCGGGGCCCTGTGCGGTGGTTCATGCCCATAATCCCCACATTTTGGGAGGCCGAGGCAGGAAGACTGCTTGAGGCCAGGAATTTGAGACCACCCTGGGCAACATGAGACAGTCTACAATTTTTTTTATTATTATTTTTAAAATCAGCCAGGCATGATGGCATGTGCCTGCAGTCCTACCTACTAGGGAGGCTGACGCAGCAGGACCACTTGAGCCCAGGAGGTTGCAGTGAGCTGTGATCACACCACTGTACTCCAGCCTGGGCAGCAGAGTGAGATCCTCTCTTAATGAGACTTTTTAGGACTTAACAAAACTACTTTCCTAACCTAACTGAGAAAAAAAGTCTAAAAATAGCCAAAACTTTCTGAAGAACAGGGTGAAGGCTTACCTAAGACAGGGCAAGGATTTTAGAGCTGTCAGTCTTACCAATACAGTATCAGCAGAAGGACCGTCAAACGAACCAATGAAAAGATTGCATATCTCTGTGAAATAATGAAAATGCCGCAGCTCTTTGACGTGTAGGATAGGTGAAAAATAATTCTTATGACATTATGAAGTGAAGAGGGTAGCTGGCCTTGGGGATGAGACAGTTTTAGATTTTAGAGATTTAATTTGAGCTCTCAGGAGAGCCAGGCACGGGGACAAGCTCATGGGCCTGCTGCAGAACTTTCCAGGTGGGGCGAGCTGCTGCATCCCATTAGACTCAAGTCCCCACCAGTCTGTTCATATTTCTGGTCGTTATCTGAAGCAGCAGCCTAGGGAAGAACCATACCTCATTTGTCAACACCCACGGCCAGAGCAAGCCTAACACTTTTTAGGTCTATCTGGGTTTTGGAGAGAATGTGTTCCTCACTTACAGGTTTTACTCTGACCCATCTGTGCGATCACAAATCAGCCTACTTGTGGGACAACAAGGTCTAGATTGTGTGCAAAATGCAGTGACGATGGGATTCCACTGCGCCCCCCGCCTGGACGGCGCCCCCCGCCTGGACGGCGCCCCCCGCCTGGAAGGCGCCTGGACGCCTTCTCTGGAGGGGCTTTCGAAGCCTCCACTCCAGCCTCAGCGAATCTCACACCAGTCCCGGTGGCGGTGAACTGGCCATGGGGATCTGGAGCAGGACACTGTCCTCCCATGTGGAGGCTCCCACAGGCCCTGTGCCTCTCTGCCCCGAGCTGCCCTGATGCCTCCGGTGGTGAGATTCACGGGTCCGCAGAACATCCTTCCTGAAATGGAAATGATACTTAAAGCACGGAGGCAAACCTGGGCCCTCTGGTCCTTCCCCCGAGGACAGTCTTGTGCACACTCAACACGGATGTTCAAACCACTCTAACCACACACAGCAGACAGCGACTGTCTGGAAGCTTCACAGGCAGGACGACACTCCCCGGTAGCCACGCAGCAGACGACTGTGTGGCTTTGGACTGTTTACTGGCCAGCCAGGGAGGGGGTAGTTTCGGCAAAGGGGCTTCTTGTTGCATATGGGTAGACCGGCAAGGCTGCGCAATCAACTCCATGGTGACAACAGAATAATCAACATTGCTAAAATATTTGATCTGAGCCTCACTGGCACACCTTTCTTGCTCTGTCTTCAATGCTCCAAAGCGCTTTCGGGGCCTGCTTGTCCTTAATAAGATACACTGTGTGGGCATTGTTAACCTTTTAAATTTCACACTCAGGGCCGGGCACGATGGCTCATGCCTTTTATCCCAGCACTTCAGGAGGCTGAGGCAGGAGGATCGCTTGAGCCTAGGAGTTTGAGACCAGCCTGGGCAATATAGCAAGACTCCAGCTCTACAATGGTTTTTTGTTTGTTTGTTTGTTTTTTTAAGACGGAGTTTTGGCCGGGCGCGGTGGCTCAAGCCTGTAATCCCAGCACTTTGGGAGGCCAAGACGGGCGGATCACGAGGTCAGGAGATCGAGACCATCCTGGCTAACACTGTGAAACCCCGTCTCTACTAAAAAATACAAAAAACTAGCCGGGCGAGGTGGCGGGCACCTGTAGTCCCAGCTACTCGGGAGGCTGAGG
>NW_016808004.1:3432479-3437615 GCF_001698545.2 Rhinopithecus bieti | reverse complement strand
AGTCCCAGCTACTCGGGAGGCTGAGGCAGGAGAATGGCGTGAACCCGGGAGGCGGAGCTTGCGGTGAGCTGAGATCCGGCCACTGCACTCCAGCCCCAGCAACAGAGTGAGACTCCGTCTCAAAAAAAAAAAAAAAAAAAAAAAAAAAGACGGAGTTTTGCTCTTGTCGCCCAGGCTGGACTGCAGTGGCATGATCTTGGCTCACTGCCACCTCTGCCTCCCAGGTTCACGCGATTCTCCTGCCTCAGCCTCCCAAGTAGCTGGGACTACAGGCATGCATCACCACGCCTGGCTAATTTTTGTATTTTTAGTAGAGATGGGGTTTCACTATCTTGGCCAGGCTGGTCTGGAACTCCTGACCTCATGATTCACCCACCTCAGCCTCCCAAAGTGCTGGGGTTACAGGCGTGAGCCACCGCGCCCGGCCAAATTAGCTGGGTGTGGTGGCATGAATCTGCAGTCCCACCTACTCAGGAGGCAGAGGCCGAGGATCGCTTGAGCACAGGATTTTGAGGCTGCAGTGAGCCATGACTGCATCACTGCATTCCAGCCTGGACAACAGAGGGATTTTATATCTAATGAAGGATATAAAATAATCATCATGGAACAATGATAAAACACTACTGAATGACATCAAAGGACAGTGAAATGAGAGATGGCACACGGACTCAGGAAGGAAACAATGCCACATCAACAGACCTCTCAGGCTGATCTAGGGTTTGAATAAAATTCCATTAAATCCAAAACCAGTCTCTTTTTTTTTTTTTTTTTTCCTTGTTTTGCATTTATGAAAAACTACTTCTAAGAACTGAAATGAAAGGCAAATGTCTTAAGAACCACCAGGTTTCCTGCAGAGCAAGGTAGAGGGGCAATTCTAAAACACATCGAGGCACTTAAAATCACAATCCTAAGTAGGAGAGGGCCAGGGGCAGTGGCTCACGTCTATAATGCGAATACTTTGGGAGGCCGAGGGGGCGGATCACCTGAAGTCAAGAGTTCCAGACCAGCCTGGTCAACATGATGAAACCCCATCTCTACCAAAAATTTAAAAATTAACTGGGTGTGATGGCATGTGCTTGTAATCTCAGCTACTTGGGAGGCTGAGGCAGAAGAATCGCTTGAACCCAGGAGACAGAGGTTGCAGTGAGCCAAGATCGTGCCATTGCACTCCAGCCTAGGCAACAGAGTGAGACTTCGTCTCAAAAAAAAAAAAAAAAAAGTAATTAGGAAGATGGTATCGGCAGGATGGACAAATCGACCGACAGAAAAAGATGGGAAGCTGTGTTTATGGTGCATGAATATATGACAGAGCAAGCATTGTTACAATGCTGGAAACAAGCGACAGTTTAACACCTGGGCAAGGAGAGATGCTATCTATGGGAGAATAAGGAATGTCCACATCAACTGCAAGTTCAGTCATCAGCATAATGCACATTTCACTGTGAATGACAAACGCAGAACCCATTCAGAAGTTAGTGTTCTTACAATGTCCAGGTACAGCAAGTGTGCATATATGCCCACACATAAGCTACAAGGAAGGCCAGGTGCAGTGGCTCACGCCTGTAATCCCAACACTTTGGGAGGCTGAAGCAGGTAGATTACTTGAGGCCAAGAGTTTGAGACCAACCTGGCCAACATTATGAAACTGTGTCTACTAAAAATATAAAAATTAGCCAGGCTTGGTGACACATGCCTGTAACCACAGCTATCCGGGAGGCTGCGGTAGGAGGATTGCTTGAACCCGGGAGGCGGAGGTTGCAGTGAGCTGAGATCGTGCCATTGCACTCCAGCCCGGGTAACAGAGCAAGACTCCATCTCAAAACAAACAAAAAAAACTTTGGCTGGATGTGGTGGTGCACACCTGTGGTCTCAGCTACTTGGAAAGCTGAGGCGAGAGGATTACTTAAAGCCAGGAGTTTGAGACTGCAGTGAGCCATGATCATACCACTGCGCTCCAGCTTAGGCAACAGAATAAGACCTTGTCTCTAAAAATAAATAAGTACATAAAGTAAACCAACATACCCAAGCCTGACAAATGCTGGAATGACGGAACTAACTGGGTCACGCACTGTCTCAGACACCAGCATGTGTGCAAAGGAAAAACACCACAGAAAAGCCTTTCAAGGTGCACTAATGGTAACAGCCACTTACGATAACAGCCACTTATTGAAATTTCAGGCCGGGTGCAGTGACTCATGCTTGTAATCCCAGCACTCCGGGAGGCCGAGGAGGGCAGATCGCTTGAGTCAAAGAGTTCAAGACTAGCTTGGGGCAACAGCGAGACCCTCGTCGACAAAAAAATATTCGCCAGGAATAGTGGCATGCACCATTGGTGGTGAGCTGTGCTCACGCCACTGCACTCCAGCCTGGGTGACAGAGTAAGACCCTGCCTGGGGAAAAAAAAAAAAATTTTCAAAGGAGGCAAAATTAAAACTCTGTATGACAATAAATAATAAATGGTAAAGGTAGAGAGAATGAAAAAAATCAATCAGGACAGTGGTTACCCTGCGGGCAGCACAGTGATGAGTGCTGCTAGAAGCACACAGGTGTTGAAGAGATGCTGAAGGCCTATTTATGTGGGCAGTAAAGCCACTGGTGTTTATAGGAAAACTTAATCCAGGCCGGGCGCAGTGGCTCATGCCTGAAATCCCAGCACTTTGGGACGTGGAGGAGGGCGAATCATTTAAGGTCAGGAGTTTGAGAATAGCCTGGCCAACATGTAGGAACCCTGTCTCTACTAAAAATATAAAAATTAGCCAGTCATGGTGGCGGGTGCCTGTAATCCCAGCTACTCTGGAGGCTGGGGTAGGAGAATTGCTTGAACCTGGGAGGCGGAGGTTACAATGTGTGAGATCAGGCCATTGCACTCCAGCCGGGGAGACACAGTCTCAAAAATAAAACAAAACCCTTAATGCATAAATTAAACCAGCTGCGTAGAAACTGCCCCTAGACAACCACAGGTGCAACCTCAGAAAGGCTAAATCGCCCACAAGCACATCTCCCGGATAATCGTCATTCCGATGCTCAGCAGCCTCAATCAGCATGAACAGTTCCTGCTGTGGCTGTTCCACGAGGCAGGAGGTCTGAGCACGGGGAGGCTGCCCGGCCAGACCCGGCTGCACCCTCAGCGGCCTCCGGTGCAGGCTCAACAGTGGGCTTAGCTGGAGTCACGGGTCTCTGGGCTCACCTCCCTGCTCCAGGTGCTACACTTCAAATGCCACGAAGACCCCCATCCCGCAGAGTGAGAATGCAGTAGAATCACTACTTTCACCCCATGTGTAAGTAGGGGAAGGGAGTTCCCAGGCAGTCTTTATGACTTTACAAGGCCAGAAACTGCTTTTCCCAGTCAGCAAACAGATGATGGATCAGTGAAGCAATACTATTGGTGACAAACTGGAAATTAACCAGAATGGAACATGCCTCAGTTTTACAGGTTTTTGCAGAATTTGCATTAATCTCATGTCTAGATGAGCTCAAATGGAACAGGATCACACGCTGTCGCAAACTCTGCACCTTGTATGGAAGAATAACTATTATTTTTTGTCTGATTGCTTTAGCATTTGAAAAACTCCTTTTTTTTTTTTTGAGACAGAGGCTCGCTCTGTTGCCCAGGCTGGAGTGCAGTGGCGCGATCTCGGCTCACTGCAGGCTCTGCCCCCTGGGTTCACACCATTCTGCCTCAACCTCCCCAGTAGCTGGGACTACAGGCGCCCGCCACCTCAGCTATTTTTTTGTATTTTAGTATTTTGTATTTTTAGGGTTTCACCGTGTTAGCCAGGATGGTCTCCATCTCCTGACCTCGTCATCTGCCCACCTCAGCCTCCCAAAGTGCTGGGATTACAGGCCTGAGCCACCGCACCTGGCCGAAAACTACTATTTTATGAACATTTTAATCCATCTCTATCATGCTATATAAGATGTGGAACTGCGCACCCTTTCTCTACAATTGTGGGAGAGAGAATATTCCTGAGACAGTTCCTTAGGCCATTCTTAGCCTGTACCCCAGAATAAACAGGTGTTATTCTGACGGACCAGAAGGCAGAAAACAGACTTGAAAATTTTCCTATTGTCACTAGGGAGAAGACAAAAGGCAAACAGGAGACACTATATTTAACTGAAACCAGCTGCCCGAATAAAGATTTCAGGGTATTAGGGATACCCCGCAACAAAACCCCCAGGGCAGGTCACTCCCACCGCCGAGGTCATCCCCCAAACTGCCTCCGACCCCCGGACCGTCCCTTGCTGTCCCCCCAAGCTGTCCCCTGTAAGGTCCTCTGAGCTGGCCGCACCTCGGTCAAGCCATCGTGACATCCCCCCGCCCTTGTGATGATAATGTACCTGGTGACATCCCCCTGCCCTTGTGCATGCACTTTGTACCATACATCCTCCTGGCCCTTGTGAATGTACCCCGCCCTTGTGACAATACACTCTCGTGCCCTTGTGAAGGTACTTTGTAATATTCCTCCCCGCCCTTGTGACAATACATCCTCCACACCCTTGTGAATGTACTTTGAAACATCGTCCCCGCCCTTGAGAATGTACTTTGTAACACCCACCCACCGTCCGCAAAAAAAACTGCGCCTAACTCCACCGCCTATCCCAAACCTGTAAGAACTAATGATTGCCGGGCGCAGTGGCTCACGCCTGTCATCCCAGCACTTTGGAAGGCCGAGGCGGGTGGATCACAAGGTCAAGAGCTCGAGACCATCCTGGCCAACACGGTGAAACCCTGTCTCTACTTAACACACAAAAATTAGCCGGGCGTGGTGGCTCACGCCTGTAATCTCAGCTACTCGGGAGGCTGAGGCAGGAGAATCGCTTGAACCCGAGAGGCGGAGGTTGCAGTGAGCCGAGATCACGCCACTGCACTCCAGCCTGGCGACACAGCGGGACTCCGACAAATCAGTCAATCCATCAATCCACCATCCTTTGCTGACTCCTTTCTCGGACTCAGCCCACTTGCACCCAAGTGAGTAAACAGCCTTGTGGCTAAGCCTGCTCAGGTGGTCTCATACGGACGCGCGTAACATCCCCAACCTGCTGACCGTCCCTTGCCGTCCCCCCAAACTGGTCCCTGACCCCTGACCGCCCCTACCGTCCTCCCAAACTGCCCGCGAGCCCCTGACCGCCCCTGCC
>NW_016808004.1:3412956-3432200 GCF_001698545.2 Rhinopithecus bieti | reverse complement strand
AGCCCCCCCCCAAGTTACCCCCCAGCTCCTGGCAGCCCCTTCCGTCCCCTCAAACTGCCCCCAGCCCTCCAGCCCGGTCGCTGCGATGGCGTCCCCGGGGCCCAGGCGCTCGTCCTGCGCGGCCCTCAGCCAAGCCCGGCGGCAGACTTTGGCGGAGGCTGGTTCCAGCCGGTTCCCGTCGCTCCGACCCTCCCCGGGCTCGGCTCCTGCCCCGCACTCACCATGTCCCGACTGCTCCTGGGCTCTCCAAGGCGAGCTCCCCGTGGCCCCACAGCCGGCGCAGCTGAAGGGGACAGGTACTCCCGGGCCGCTCGGGGTAGGCGGGGCGCGCGTGGCAGGGAGGACGACACCGTCCCGCCCTCGGGGCCTCGGAGCGCAGGCAGCGGCGCCACTGATTGCAAAGTTTGTCAGTCTCCGCCCTTTCAACGCTCTGAGTGGACAGCGTTTTGGACACGCCCCCTCCACCCCTGGGGCCTTCGATTCGACACTACCCCAGACCCGCAGTCCGCTTCCTGGTGCCCGCCCCGTGCCTTGATTGGACAGTTGTCCGGACCCGCCCCAGGAGAGCCTGATCAAGAAATCCGGGCCAGGCGTGGTGGCTCACGCCTGTAATCCCAGCACTTCGGGAAGCTGAGGCGGATGGATCACCTGAGGTCAGAAGTTCGAGACCAGCCTGGCCAAATGGCCAAACCCCCGTCTCTACTAAAATACAAAAATCAGCTGGGCCTGGTGGCAGGTGCCTGTAATCCCAGCTATTCGGGAGGCTGAGGCAGGAGAATCGCTTGAACCTGGGAGGTGGAGCATGCAGTGAGCTGAGATCCCACCGCTGCACTCTAGCCTGGGTGACAGAGTGAGATTCTGTCTCAAAAAAAAAAAAAAAGAGTAAATTAAATTTAAAATAAAATTAAATAAATAAATTTGGGATAAACCAGTTAACTGTCTCTCAGTATCTCTCTCTCGTTTATTTTTTTATTTTTTTGGTTTTTGTTTTTGTTTTGTTTTGAGACGAGGTCTAGCTCTGTTGTCCAGGGTAGAATGCAGTGACATCACAGCTCACTGTAAACCAGAACCCATGGACCAGTTAACTCTTTTGTTGATTTTTTGTAGACAGGCTGTCCTTCTGCTGCCCAGGTTGATCTTGAACTCATGGCCTCCTGCCAGGCCCCCAAAATGCTGGGATGGCAGGCATGAACCACCGTGCCTGGCCCACTTAACTCTTAATATGCTTACAGAACGCAAATGCATTTGAACTAAGGAGTCTTCACCCCACAAAGTTGTTGATATACCCAGGGGCGACCCCTCTGTCACCTTCTCATGAGATACCTGAAACTGTCCTCACACAGACCTCGCAGGTGCTGTTTAGCCTCTTCCTCAATATTTTATATAGTTTCTCCAGAAAATGAAATTTTAGTCCACCAATGCATTTAATTATGTATATTGCATGTATTTTATCCAGCTCTGACTGTTTTGCAAATATGTTTAGTTTCTCCAAAAAGCAATATTATCACTTCCAGTGACAAGATTTGCCTCTACCGTTACATTATTTTTATCGATCATGGTGATTTTTGACGATGTTATACATTCAACCAGGGATACATAATTGAAGTGAAAATGGTATTCCTTTCACTTAGAAGCCCGGTGGCATCTGTTCTTCTCATGTTCTGCAGTCAGACCTCCTATGAGTAGCAGGCTGGCCTGTCAGTCATTGTGTCTGAAATTGACCAGAGAAATTTTAGCAATGGAAAGTAATTGAAAAAAATGTGGCCGCCTACTTAGTAGATTTTATGCAATTGGGCCAGATGTGGTTGCTCACACTTGTATGCCCAGCACTTTGGGAGGCCAAGGCAGGAGGATCGCTTCAGTCCAGGAGTTCGAGATCAGCCTGGGCAACATAGGGAGAGCCCATCTCTATAAAAAATTGTAACTTTTTTTTTTTTTTTTTTTGAGACAGAGTCTCGCTCTGTCGCCCAGGCTGGAGTACAGTGGTGCAATCTCGGCTCACTGCAATCTTCATCTCCCGGGTTCACGCCATTCTCTCGCCTCGGCCTTCCGAGTAGCTGGGACTATAGGCACCCACCACCACGCCCGGCTGATTTTTTGTATTTTTAGTAGAAACAGGGTTTCACCGTGTTAGCCAGGATGGTCTCAATCTCCTGACCTCATGATCCACCCGCGTTGGCCTCCCAAAGTGCTGGGATTACAGACGTGAGCCACCGCGCCCGGCCCATTCTAGTTATTCTTGAGAGCTACGGTCAACAGCGGGGAGAATTGGGTCAGTCTCAGGCCACCTGGAGGCCTTCCCTGAACTCTTGCCTCTGCCTTGCTCACTCATGATCAGCCCGTGGCCCCATCTGATGTTGGGGTTGTGTAAAATCATTTCTGTTCACAGAATCATGTGGCGTGGGGAGAATGCCAGGCCGGGTCCCAGTTCTCAAGGGCTGAGTTTTCTTTCCGTGTAGAGCTGAATGTTGCTTACCATCTATCTGGCACTGTTTTGTTGCCCGTAAATGAATTCAATGAACATATATAAATTCACTTAATCCTCCAAAACTATAATGTAGATATATTTATTGTCTCCTTTTGTGGGTAACAGACTTACAGATTACAAAGCTAGCAAGTTATAAGGTAGGATCAGAATTCAGAACAAGTCTTTCTAGGCTGGGTGCAGTACCTCACGCCTATAGTCCCAGCACTTTGGGAGGCTGAAGTGGGCAGATCACTTGAGCTCAGCAGCTCAAGACCAGCCTGGGTAACATGGAGAAACCCCACCTCTCCAGAAAATACAAAAATTAGCCATGTGCAGTGACATGTGCCTATAGTTCCATCTACTTGGGAGGCTGAGGCAGGAAAATCACTTGAGCCCGGGAGGCAGAGGTTGCAGTGAGCCGAGTTTGCACTACTGCACTCCAGCCTGGGCAAGAGAGAAAGACTCTGTCTCACAAGAAAAAAAAAATTCCTTCTAGACCAAAGACCATGATTTTTACCTGATCCTAATTTTTGAGCCTTTCTTATATACCAGGCATTGCAAGTTCAAAACAAAAAATTAGGCTGAAAAGTAATCAAGGCATAGTAGCCTCTCAATATAGAATAAGTGCTTGCAGTTTGAGTGCAGGTATTTTTCTGGGAAATGAGATTTTAAAAAAAGTAAAGATTTTAACGTAAAAAGTAGAGACTTGATATAAAATATGTGGGTCTTGGGGACCAGGTGCGGTAGCTCACACCTGTAATCCCAGCACTTTGGGGGGCTTAGGGAAGGCGGATCACGAGGTCGAGAGATCGAGACCAGCCTGGCCAACATGGTGAAACACCGCCTCTACTAAAAATACAAAAATTAGTCAGGCATGGTGGTGGGTGCCTGTAATCCCAGCTACTAGGGAGGCTAAGGCAGGAGAATCGCTTGAACCCGGGAAGTGTAGGTTGCAATGAGCCGAGATTGTGCCACTGTACTCCAGCCTGGTGACAGAGCGAGATTTCATCTGAAAAAAAAAAAAAAAAAAAAAAAAAAAAAAAAAAAAAAAAAAGTGTCTCGGAAGAGGGAGAGGGATCCACAAGGGAGATAATCGGGGAAACAGAGGGACGTATTTTGCATTTTTTCTATGGAGGGTGAGGCACTGGAGAATGAGGATGTATTTATTAATTTATATTTCCATCACTCAGTATGTCTTAAGTAAACACTATTACAGGGACTGCTCAGGATGTTTGTAAATAGTGTGGGGTGATACCCAGTCCTGCATTCATGGAGTTAACAGCGTAATAATTCCCTACAAAATAAAACTCTCATGGTCCATCTTTATTTATTTATTTATTTATTGAGACAGAGTCTTGCTCTATCACCCAGGTTAGAGTGCAGTAGAGCAATCTGGGCTCACTGCAACCTCCACCTCCCAGGTTCAAGTGATTCTCCTGCCTCAGCCTCCCGAGTAGCTGGGATTACAGGCACCTGCCACCATGCCTGGCTAATTTTTTGTATTTTTAGGAGAGACGGGGTTTCACCATGTTAGCCAGGATAGTCTCGATCTTCTGACCTCGTGATCCACCCGCCTGGGCCTCCCAAAGTGCTGGGATTACAGGTGTGAGCCACCGCGCCCGGCCGGTCCATCTTTATTTTTGCAATGCTCAAAAGCTTTAGGTCATATGATATGTACCTATGAAAAGGTCACCAGAGTCTCACCCGTTACTTGGGCCATCAAATGTGGCTGTTTTTAGAGTCCTTTTGAATGAATTGTAAATTGTGTTAAAGAGGTAGCCTTCTCAATTTGCTGCTAGTCTAGTCTGAAAGAATTTGTAGCCTAGAAAGCCACAGAGTTGCCCCTGGTTTGTAAAAGGATATGGTCATCTGCACAGTTTCATTCCAGCATGTGCCGGTTCCTACAAGCAGAACCATAGCTGTGCAAGTTCTTGGTGATCTGGGAGATGCAAAAAGAGCTGTGGATGGTAAGAGAGATTCTAGGAATAATGAAGGTGAGCTGCGGACATTGTGTCATTTTGAACACCGTCCCAATTTAGTATCAAAGTATATTTAGCATTCTCAAATATACTTTGATACTAAATTGGGACGGTGTTCAGAATCCCAAATTTTGGAAAAAAATGTAATGCCCTTTTATAGGAAATGGCAGTTTTTGTTTTGTTTTGTTTTGTTTTTGAGACTGAGTCTCATTCTGTCACCCAGGCTGGAGTGCAGTGGCACAATCTCGGCTCACTGCAACCTCCAGAGATGGCAGATTTTTATCTAATGATGCATAATGCCCAAACAGGAGCACACACTGCTGTTCACATTCATTATTTCCATATGCTCAATTTTCCAGTACATGTTACAGCAAAGCAGAAATGTAACACCCTTTTGCTTAATTAAACAGCAAGTGGGCCGGGCGCGGTGGCTCACGTCTATAATCCCAGCACTTTAAGAGGCAGAGACGGGTGGATCACATGAGGTCAGGAGTTCAAGACCAGCCTGGTCAACATGGTGAAACCCCATCTCTACTAAAAATGCAAAAATTAGCTGGGTGTGGTGGCGAATGCCTGTAAGTCCAGC
Organism: Rhinopithecus bieti; assembly: GCF_001698545.2. Lineage (NCBI taxonomy): Eukaryota > Metazoa > Chordata > Mammalia > Primates > Cercopithecidae > Rhinopithecus > Rhinopithecus bieti. The sequence continues at coordinate 3,427,168 of NW_016808004.1, read as the reverse complement.
TATTCAGGAGGCTGAAGCAGGAGAATAAATTGAACCCGGGAGGCAGAGGTTGCAGTGAGGTGAGATTGCGCCACTGCACTCCAGCCTGGGCGACAGAATGAGGCTCCATCTCAAAAAATAAATACATACAAATAAATAATAAACTCACTTGAGCCTTTTTAGATAAGCAAAACTCATTTTTCCCACTTCCTTGGCAACCGAACAGAGAATGGCATAGTGAGAAAGAAGAAATCGCGAATGGTCATTGCTTTCTTGCAGCCCAACCTGAAATGAACAAAGGTTACCAAGGCCACCCTCTCTCTCCTCAGACACAGATCGGAGGGAAGCGAGAAGGCACCTCTGTTCCCAGGTTCCTGGCGGGGGGGCCTGAGCTCTGCACATACTGTAGGTCTGAAATGTGAAGTTCCCTTTGAGGATCTTCCTGGGCGGAATTCCTATCCTTAGGTATCTGCATGTATTCCCAGGCTTGAGGCCATTTCAACCCTAAATCAGGAATTCCAAGTCTGGTTCTGTGTCTTCTGACTGCGAATCTTGGCTAGAGAGGCAAAGGTGTGGTCGGGCGCGGTGGCTCACGCCTGTAATCCCAGCACTTTGGCAGGCCGAGGTGGGTGGATCACCTGAGGTCAGGAGGTCGAGACCAACCTGGCCAAAATGGTGAAATTCCATCTCTACTAAAATACAATAATTAGACAGGCGTGGTGGTGCCCGTCTGGAGTCCCAGCGACTCGGCAGGCTGAGGCAGGACAATGGCTTGAACCTGGGAGGCGGAGGTTGCAGGGAGCCAAGATCACTCCACTGCACTCCAGCCTGGGCGACAGAGCAAAACTTTGTCTCAAAAGGAGAAAAAAAAGAGGCCAGGTACGGTGGCTCACGCCTGTAATCCCCGCACTTTGGGAGGCCGAGGCGGGAGGATCACGAGGTCAGGAGATCGAGGCCATCCTAGCTAACACGGTGAANCTCTGCACATACTGTAGGTCTGAAATGTGAAGTTCCCTTTGAGGATCTTCCTGGGCGGAATTCCTATCCTTAGGTATCTGCATGTATTCCCAGGCTTGAGGCCATTTCAACCCTAAATCAGGAATTCCAAGTCTGGTTCTGTGTCTTCTGACTGCGAATCTTGGCTAGAGAGGCAAAGGTGTGGTCGGGCGCGGTGGCTCACGCCTGTAATCCCAGCACTTTGGCAGGCCGAGGTGGGTGGATCACCTGAGGTCAGGAGGTCGAGACCAACCTGGCCAAAATGGTGAAATTCCATCTCTACTAAAAATACAATAATTAGACAGGCGTGGTGGTGCCCGTCTGGAGTCCCAGCGACTCGGCAGGCTGAGGCAGGACAATGGCTTGAACCTGGGAGGCGGAGGTTGCAGGGAGCCAAGATCACTCCACTGCACTCCAGCCTGGGCGACAGAGCAAAACTTTGTCTCAAAAGGAGAAAAAAAAGAGGCCAGGTACGGTGGCTCACGCCTGTAATCCCCGCACTTTGGGAGGCCGAGGCGGGAGGATCACGAGGTCAGGAGATCGAGGCCATCCTAGCTAACACGGTGAAACCCCGTCTCTACTAAAAATACAAGAAAAATTAGCCGGGCGTGGTGGTGGGCGCCTGTAGTCCCAGCTACTCGGGAGGCTGAGGCAGGAGAATGGCGGGAACCCGGGAGGCGGAGCTTGCAGTGAGCTGAGGTCCGGCCACTGCACTCCAGCCTGGGCGACAGTGCGAGACTCCGTCTCCAAAAAAAAAAAAGAAAGAAAGGAAAAAAAAAAGAGATGCGCAGGTGTCCCATCTTAAGAGTATTTCCCTGGAGGCCTACCATGTGGCAGTGAGGTGACCGGAAGTAGAAAACGAGGACAATCAGACCTCGAACTCCCACCCCTCAGCTACAGGAACCAGCGCTGCCACCTCGTCATCACAGCATCTGTCCTGCAGGCGTCATGTTACGTCACATCCGGGAGAGGCCGCGCTGCCCACAGGTGTTAACAGGCGGCTGCGCCGCCCCACTCCAGCCGGAACACTAGCCTGAGGCTCGGGATGCACATGCGCAGTCCACACCGAGGCCACCGCCCCGTGGCTTCCTGGTAGTCCGTGGACATCAGCCGGTGTCCATAGTCCCCTCCTTCTCAGGCACCTTGCTCGTCCACTGCTTGGGGCACCACTCGGGGAACCCAAGTTCTTTGGGAAATGTTGTTCAAAAAAGGACAGCCCTTAAACGCTAGGGTCCCGCCCCTCGGATTGCTCCCAGCATGCAACGTGGCCCCTCCTCCAAAGCCGCTGTGCCCTGGAGGCAGCTGGGAGCTCCCGCCGGGCATAGTGCACAGGTGCAAGCAGGTCGTGCTTCCTGTTGGGGGAGCTGTGTGGCTGATTTTCTGGAAAGCTCGGAAGGAAGGGGCTCCACCACAATAAGGATTTGTGTATCTAAACATATCGAGTCACATAGTTTTCCAAAGACGTTGTAGCAACTTAGCATTTCCTTTTTTATTTTTATTTAATTTTTTCTTTTTAGAGATGGGGTCTCGCTATGTTGCCCAGGCTGGTCTTGAACTCCTGGGCGCAAGCGATCCTCCCACCTCAGCCTCCCAAAGTGCTGGGACTACAGGCGTGAGCCACTGTGCCAGCCACAACTTAGCATTTCTGTGGCACATATTCTGCAATAGCATTTTCCTGGATATTTTGGGCTTGCAGCCAGGATGGTAGGGAGTAGTAGTATGTCATTTTCGCTCTAATTTGCATTTCCCTTACGAAAAAATTGAACTATCATTTAAATATTAGTCTCTTGGACAAGCTTCCTTTGTGAATGATTAATCAAATCTGTAATTTTACTTCTCTGTTGTGCTGCCTGCCTTCTTAGTAATTTATAGGAGCGTTTATACTCTGTGTGCAAGGCGTTTGCCAGATCTATGTATCGCACGTTTCTTCTTCCATTCTATAGACTCTCTTTTCACTCTCCGATGGTGCCTTCTGTTTTGTAGCCTCTAATATCTGTTCATTCTATTTTGTGGTGTTTTTGCGTTTTCACAAATGTTTGCCTATTCCAATTCATGAACTCTTGTTTTCACATTTATTTTCAGTGATAAATCTGGAAATAATTTACATTTATGGCATGATGTAGAGGTCTAGATACATTTTGGGTTTCTGTAAAGTTCCTGGCTAAGGGGCAGAGGCAAGGACATGACCAAGCAGACACATATTAGCTGGAAATGCTCTCAGAGAAAGGGGGGGAGCTCAACTCAGATCCACGTGGAGATGCACCGAAGCGTTCCAGTGGATGGCGGGTAGTACCAAAGTGGAAAAAATGGTTGTGACCATCAATAAGGCCACACAGCACTAAATGCCAGCCTACACTGACAGCCACTTGGCAGGACACAAGGTTCAACCGTAGAGGACCTTGCAGAGGTTCCTGGGCCCCACGTGTGTGTAGAGGGGGTGGGCTGCTTCAGCCATAGCCTTGGTCTGAGCAGCATCCTAAAGACTACAGCCATTGGCTTCGCTTGCTTGAGCTGGTTTAACCCTGTTAATTAATTCTGACAGATGCTCTCTGCTACCATCTAGTGACAACCAATGAAAACGCAGACTACTTAAAACCTTAACTGATGACAGGCTAATTACAAGACTGTAGACGACAATGACTTGTACGTTTTAGAGCTCAAGCCAGAATCACCTTGCTCTTTTGGGAGGGGGGTTTCACTTTCTTTCACATTGGATTAAATCTAGACGTGCTGATGGTGTAGTAAAAATTGACACTTGTGTACACAAAAAGAGAAAAATGATACCGCACTGTATTATGTGCTAACATTGTTACTTGCTGTAAAATTTCCCATGGCTCCCAAGATAAAAAGACATAGTAAAAGGCCCTATAAAAACCAATGCGGAAAAAACCACCCCAATTTGTGCAGGTGTGGAACTGGAGAACGGCAAGGATGAGCTGCCTCTGCCCAGTCCTGGATAAGTATCAGGTACCTCAGCAAAATAAATGTGGTTGTTGTAATCTAAATTTCAGGGGGACGGGGGCAGGCGCAGTGTCTCACACCTGTAATCCCAGCACTTTGGGAGGCCGAGACGGGCGGATCACCTGAGGGCAGGAGTTCGAGACCAGCCTGACCAACATGGAGAAACCCCGTCTCTACTAAAAATACAAAATTAGCTGGGCGTGGTGGCGCATGCCTGTAATCCCAGCTACTCAGGAGACTGAGGCAGGAGAATCGCTTCAACCCAGGAGGCAGAGGTTGCGGTGAGCCGAGATCACACCATTGCACTCCAGCCTGGACAATAAGAGCAAACCTCCGTCTCAAAAAATAAAAATAAATAAATAAATAAATAATTTTTGGGGTGCATTATGCAGCCATAGAGAGTCAGAACACTGGCATTATATGACACATCCTTCCATCCATGCCAGGTGACCCTACTAATGTATGGAGTATTTGAATTAGGCTCTAATTTTGAGATAGCTGTATTTTTAATCACTTTAAGGAATTATTTTCCTAACAAGTATTTTTACACTTGATCTTACCCAAAAGGCCGAGAAGCGATCTAATTAAGTATTTTTAAGCAGAAACAGAAATTTACTTATGTACAAATACACCCTTACCTACCTGAGGATATTTCTCATCTCCTTGGTGAATTATATGAAGATATTTGGATTTTCCAATATGGAAACATTTAAATTCCTGGAATAAGTCCCACTCCTTTACAAATATATGAACATGTTGGGCACTCTATTGTCCCATTAGGATTCATGATTCTTCATTCAAATGTGAGAATGTGAGATTTATTTATTTTTTTTTTTTGAGATGGAGTCTCGCTCTGTTGCCCAGGCTGGAGTGCAGTGGCCGGATCTCAGCTTACTGCAAGCTCCCCCTCCCGGGTTCATGCCATTCTCCTGCCTCAGCCTCCCAAGTAGCTGGGATTACAGGCATGCGCCGCTACGCCTGGCTAATTTTTGTATTTTTAGTAGAGACGAGCTTTCTCCATGTTGGTCAGGCTGGTCTCAAACTTCTGACCTCAGGTGATCCACCCGCCTCAGCCTCCCAAAGTGCTGGGATTACAGGTGTGAGCCCCAGTGCCCGCCCGCTATCAAGACTATTAACATTGAAAATGGACACAGACTGGATTTCATTTGCCTTTAATTAAATGCAAAGCTGGTACATATTTTTCTCTTCTAATAGCTGCTGGAAGTCTAAGTATATGGAAACAATACCTATGAAAATCAAATGGGCATTTTGGGCTTTGTGGATCATTAAAAGTTTACAATTAAAAATTATTGTTTAATAAAAAAATAAAAAAGGATGACTAATAAATTGGGATGTTACTCAAAATGATAATCCTGTCTGCAGCTCACTTCAGTTATTCCTTGACTAGTTCTCTCACCATCCATAGATTTTATCCTCACCAGGAAGTCATGGCGGACTTGCCTAGATATCACTGTGCACATGGGAAAAGACTCAGAACGGGCTAGAAGTGTGCAGATGACCATAGCTCTTCCCCACCCTGTGAGGAACGCTAGTTTTCTGCAGAACACAATTTTTCCATCAGTGTGCAGGGGCAGCAAAATGACAATGCCAAATATATAAGGCAATTTAAAATTATTTCACAAAGATATTAAAAACAAACACCCACATTGGCCGGGCGCAGTGGGTCACGCCTGTAATCCCAGCACTTTGGGAGGCTGAGGTGGGCGGATCACGAGGTCAGGAGATCGAGACCATCCTGGCTAACATGATAAAACCCCGTCTCTACTAAAAATACAAAAAATTAGCTGGGCGTGGCGGCGGGTGCCTGTAGTCCCAGCTACTTGGGAGGCTGAGGCAGGAGAATGGCATGAACCCAGGAGGCGGAGCTTGCAGTGAGCCTAGATTGTGCCACTGCACTCCAGCCTGGGCACGAGAGGGAGACTCCGTCTCAAAAAAACAAAGCAAAACAAAACAAAACAACAAAACAACAACAAAAACACCCAAACATTTTGTGGTTCAAATCCATATGAAGTACCTGGTCCGAGATGCCAGTGTCCAAACTCATAAAAACATATGACATGGGCCGGCGCGGTGGCTCGCGCCTGTAAGCCCAGCACTGTGGGAGGCCAAGGTGGGCGGATCATGAGGTCAAGATATCGAGACCATACTGGCCAACAAGGTGAAACCCCACCTCTACTAAAAATACGAAAAATTAGCTGGGCGTGGTGGCGCACACCTGTATTCCCAGTCACTTGGGAGGCTGAGGCAGGATAATCGCTTGAACCCGGGAGGTGGAGGCTGCAGTGAGCTGAGATCACACCACTGCACTCCAGCCCAGGCGACAGAGCGAAACTCTGTCACACACACACTATATATACATATATATGACATGCCCTAAAATTTTTAGTATTTGCAGACATGAGGCTGAACCATAAGTATACCTTTTTGTTTTATTTTTTTGAGACAGAGTCTTGCTCTTGTCACCCAGGCTGGCGTGCAATGACAGAATCTCGGCTCAGTACAACCTCTGCCTCCCAGGTTCAAGTGATTCTCCTGCCTCAGCCTCTAGAGTAACTGGGATTACAGGCGCCCGCCATGATGCCCAGCTAAGTTTTGTATTTTTAGTAAAGACAGGGTTTTGCTATGTTGCCCAGGCTGGTCTCAATCTCCAGACCTCGTGATCTGCCCGCCTCGACCTCCCAAAGTGCTGGGATTACAGGAGTGAGCCACCGCACCTGGCCCAGAACTATAATTTTTAAAGTCACCAAGTTGATTTGGCAATTCAGTTTCAATATTTTAATACAGTCTTCCAGTAAATAAAAAATAGAGATTGACATTTGTTAGTATACAACTTATTTGAAAAACTCAGTTAAATAGGCTATTTCTCAGAAACATTTTATCTATTTGTTTAGAATCCAACTTCTTTGAAAACACAGTTAAAACACAGTAAATAGAGATTTCTCAGAAACAGAAACATTTGTTTTAATAATACATAATCAGCCGGGTGCTGTGGCTCACGCCTGTAATCCCAGCACTTTGGGAGGATGAGGCGGGCAGATCACAAGGTCAGGAGACCATCCTGGCGAACACGGTGAAACCCCGTCTCTACTAAAAAAACACAAAAAATTAGCCAGGCGTGGTGGCGGGCGCCTGTAGTCCCAGCTACTCGGGAGGCTGAGGCAGGAGAATGGTGTGAACCCGGGAGGCGGAGATTGCAGTGAGCTGAGATTGTGCCACTGCGCTCCAGGCTGGGAGAGACAGCGAGACTCTTTCTCAAAAAAAAAAAAAAAAAAGAATAAAAAAATACATAATCAAACATAATAACTGAACACATACTGAGAGACTGTATTCAGCTGTGTGTGACAGGAAATTCCCACAGTGTGCCTGATAAGCCAGTATTGTCTTTCTTTTTCTCATGAAAGTAGGATTTATCTCATGAAGAATACTAGGTCATGGTAGTTTTCAGTGATGCAGGAGGGACACAGTCCCCTCTGCTTTTATGGCTGTACCATTGTATCTGTCATGGAAGCAGGAACACAGAAGCACAAGAAATACTGAGAGAATGAGATATGAAGATAATGATAATATGGCCGGGCGTGGTGGCTCATGCCTGTAATCCCAGCACTTTGGGAGGCCGAGGCGGGTGGATCACCTGAGGTCAGGAGTTCGAGACCATCCTGGCTAACACGGTGAAACCCCGTCTCTACTAAAAAATACAAAAAACTAGCCGGGCGTGGTGGCTGGTGCCTGTAGTCCCAGCTACTCGGGAGGCTGAGGCAGGAGAATGGCGTGAACCCGGGAGGCGGAGCTTGCAGTGAGCTGAGATCCGGCCACAGCACTCCAGCCCGGGCAACAGAGCGAGAGTCCGTCTCAAAAAAAAAAAAAAAAAAAAAAAAAAAAAAAAAAAAAATAATAGTTTCTACCAGATAACACTCCTCCAAGACTTTACATACATACATATTTCTACCAACTACCTATTAGCCCGTAAGCAAAATGAATAAGGATTCTCTGACCAACAGTATAAAGCTGCTGAATTACTTGCCTCTATAAGTAGAAAGTATTAACATTAAAAATAGTTTTTCCCTGTAAAATGGAAAGGTGGAAAAAAAGTAACCTGTAAGTAATATCCAGCTCAGAACACACAGGGCCAGTCAGAAAATGCCAACAAACACCAATATTTCACTGATCTCATGGCTTCACACAGAGTAACAAAAAATTATATTAAAAAGTTAATGCATATTAAAATAAATTTCAAACCACCCATGGGTGCAATATATTTTTGTTTTCTGTTTTTTGTGTTTTTTTGAGACAGAGACTTCCTCTGTCACCCAGGCTGGAGTGCAGTGGAGCGATCTCAGTTCACTGCAAGCTCCGCCTTCTGGGTTCACACCATTCTCCTGCCTCAGCCTCCCGAGTAGCTGAGACTACAGGCACCCGACACCACGCCCAGCTAATTTTTTTTTTTTTTTTGTATTTTTAGTAGAAATGGGGTTTCACCGTGTTAGCCAGGATGGTCTCGATCGCCTGACCTTGTGATCCACCTGCCTCGTCCTCCCAAAGTGCTGGGATTACAAGTGTGAGCCACCGCACCCGGCCTGGTGCAATGTACTTTTAAATGAAAAGAGAAACATCAGTAATTTGTAAGAAAAAACCATGATGTATGAAAATGTCAGAACTATCGATGAGAGAGGACTTACAAAATTCTCCCCTCAACTTTATCTGCAAGAGAACTGCAAATTCATTTGCTAGAGACCCACTTTTAGGATGTGGTCCTCATAAAGGCAATACCATATTTATAAACATCATGAGATTCTTCTGCTGGGAATTTTCTGTTTTCTGTTTTCTTTTTGTTTTTTTCTGAGACGGAGTCTCGCTCTGTCGCCCAGGCTGGAGTGCAGTGGCCGGATCTCAGCTCACTGCAAGCTCCGCCTCCCAGGTTTACGCCATTCTCCTGCCTCAGCCTCCCGAGTAGCTGGGACTACAGGCGCCCACCACCGTGCCCAGCTAGTTTTTTGTATTTTTTAGTAGAGACGGGGTTCACCATGTTGGCCAGGATGGTCTCGATCTCCTGACCTCGTGATCCGCCCGTCTTGGCCTCCCAAAGTGCTGGGATTACAGGCTTGAGCCACGCGCGCCCGGCCTTTTTTTTTTTTTTTTTTTTGAGACGGGTCTTGCTCTGCGTCGCCCAGGCTGGAGTGCAGTGGCATGATCTCGGTTCACTGCAAGCTCCACCTCTTGGCTTCACGCCATTCTCCTGCCTCAGCCTCCCGAGTAGCTGGGACTATAGGCGCCCGCCACCACGCCTGGCTAATTTTTTGTAGTTTTAGTAGAGATGGGGTTTCACCGTAGCCAGGATGGTCTCCATCTCCTGACTTCGTGATCCACCCGCCTCAGCCTCCCAAAGTGCTGGGATTACAGGTGTGAGCCACCGCGCCTGGCCCTCCTGCTGTGAATTTCCTGAACCATGATATGTGAGTTAATTTGCACAGGTTTTCTCCCATTACTTAGATGCATAGGGTTTCCTTCCTGTGTGACTTCTCACATGACCTTGAAAGGCTTTGGGACAACTGAAAGCTCTGCCACATTTTTCGCACTTACTGGGCTTCTCTCCAATCTGCATTCTTACATTTTTGGAAGAGCAAAGCCCCCCTGAAGGCTTTCCCACACTGGCTGCATTGACAGGTTTCTCTCCCATGTGCTTTCTCTCATGTTTGTGTAAAGATGAGGACCAACCATACGTTTTTCCACATTTCCCACATTTATAGACCTTCTCTCTAGTTTGCAATTTGACATTTGTGGAGGGGTGAGGCCTTGCTGAAGGCTTTCCTACGCTGCCCCTACTCACGGGCTTCCTTTTAGCGTGCATTCTTGCGTGTTTGTGTAAGGAGGAGGGCCAACCAAATGCTTTCCCGCATGTTTCACACTTATAAGGTTTCTCTCCATTGTGAATTCTCACGTGTCGTTGAAAGGATGTTGCCCAGCAGTAGGCTTTCCCACACTGCTTGCACTCATAGGGTTTTGCTCCGGCGTGCATGATCGTATGGACTCGAAAGGATTTCTGACACCTGAAGGCTTTCCCACAGTGCTTGCACTCATACGGCTTCCCTCCAGTGTGCATCATCACATGTGCTCGAAAGGATTTGGGACAGCTGAAGCCTTTCCCACACTGCCCACATTCATAGGGCTTCTCTCCAGTGTGAGTCCTCATGTGTTCGGTGAGAGAGTGGGAACGAAGAAACGTCTTCCCGCAAGATTGACAGACATAGGGTTTCTCTCCACTGTGAGTTTTCTCATGCGTCTGTAGGTAGGAAGGACGACTGAAGGCTTTCCCACATTCCTTACATGTATATAATTTTTGTCCAGAGTGAGCTCTTTGGTGCCTCATCAGGGACGAAGAATGGGTGAAGAGTTTTCCACACTGACTGCATTCATACCGTCTCACACCAGGACGATGATTCTTGCACAGATGACGATTACAATTTCGAGTCTTTCTGAAGGTTCCTCCACGCTTATTACCTTTACCGCTTTTACATGGTCTCTCCACCCTTGGATTTGTGCTAAAAATGGGCAGCACATTATTAATGGTTTATGCCTTAATAATTTATTTATTTTTTCCCTTGAGGCAGAGTTTTGCTCTTGTTCCCCAGGCTGGAGTGCAATGGCACGGTCTTGGCTCACTGCAACCTCCACCTCCCAGGTTCAAGCAATTCTCCTGTCTCAGCCTCCTGAGCAGCTGGGATTACAGGCACCTGCCACCACGCCCATTTTTGTATTTTTAGTAGAGACGGGGTTTCACCATATTGGTCAGGCTAGTCACAGACTCCTCACCTCAGGTGATCCACCTGCCTCAGCCTCCCAAAGTACTGGGATTACAGGCGTGAGCCACCGCACCCGACGATACTGACTTTTTCTTCTAAGTGCAACTCACCTCGAACGTCTCTCCTTGGTGTTGTGGTTGGCTTTCACACTATGTTCTTCCCAATTTTTTCCTAAAAGGGAGGCCCATGTATTCTTTCTTGTGAACTTTTCTATTTTCTGTTTAAGGGATAATTTTTCTCCAGAAGTATCCTGCTGAGAAATGGACCCACCGGTTTTAGGTTGAGCCTCATTATCTGAAACAAAAAAAGTGAACAAATATGAGGAGGAAGGCATCTGCAAAGAAAGAAGTCATTCAGGTGTTTAATTGTTTCATGACTTCATTATGCTATTTTATTTATTTATGAGACAAAGTCTCGCTCTGTCGCCCCGACTGGAGTGCAATGGCACGATCTCGGCTCACTGCAACCTCCATCTCCTGGGTTCACGCCATTCTCCTGCCTCAGCCTCCCGAGTAGCCAGGATTACAGGCGCCCGCCACTACACCCAGCTAATTTTTTGTATTTTTAGTAGAGACGAGGTTTCACCATATTGGCCAGGCTGGTCTCGATCTCCTGACCTTGTGATTCGCCTGCCTTGGCCTCCCAAAGTGCTGGGATTACAGGTGTGAGCCACTGTGCCCGGCCTGACTTCATTATGAAGTACAAGAGCTCTCTTTCTGCCATCTTGGAGCCTGTGGAGGCCTGCAGGGAACATGACTTCCAAAAGAAAATGTGTCTGGAAGGTGGTGGTCCAAGGCCATTTTGGCTGCCTGTAAGCAGGGTCTCCAGAATCAAAGAGAGCACACAGCTCTTCTTAAAATTGAAGGTGTTTGGCTGGGCGCGGTGGCTCACGCCTGTAATCCCAGCACTTTGGGAGGCCGAGGCGGGCGGATCACGAGGTCAGGGGATGGAGACCATCTTGAGCTAACATGGTGAAACCCCGTCTCCACTAAAAACACAAAAAATTAGCTAGGCGAGGTGGCGGGCGCCTGTAGTCCCAGCTACTCGGGAGGCTGAGGCAGGAGAATTGCATGAACCCGGGAGGTGGAGCTTGCAGTGAGCCAAGATCACGCCACTGCACTCCAGCCTGGGCGACAGAGCGAGACTCCATCTCAAAAATAAATAAATAAATAAAATAATAATAATAATCGAAGGTGTTTATGCCCAAGATGAAACTGAATTCTATTTGGGTAAGAGACATGCTTATGTATACAAAGCAAACAACAACACAGTGACTCCTGGTGGCAAAACAAACCAAACCAAACCAGAAGCATCTGGGGAAAGGTCATTAAGACCCACAGAAACCGTGGCGTGATTCATGCCAAAGTCTAAAGCAGTCTTCCTGCTAAGGCCACTGGACACAGAATCCCTGTGACGCTGTCCCCCTCAAGGATTTCAATTAATGAGAAAAAAAAAAAAAGTAAAAGCAGTCAAAATGGTAGATAATTTCAAATGCACAGAAAAATCATCACAAGGTCTCAAACAATTAACGTCTCTGTGCCCCCAATATATCCCCGCATTGGTAACACAAAAGGACCCTAAGTCTTTTCTTTTTCTTTTTCTTTTTTTTTGAGATGGAGTCTCGCTCTGTCGCCCAGGCTGGAGTGCAGTGGCACGATCTCGGCTCGCTGCAAGCTCCGCCTCCCAGGTTCACGCCATTCTTCTGCCTCAGCCTCCCGAGTAGCTGGGACTACAGGTGCCCGCCACCTCGCCTGGCTAATTTTTTGTATTTTTAGTAGAGACGGGGTTTCACTATGTTAGCCAGGGTGGTCTCGATCTCCTGACCTCGTGATCCGCCCGCCTCGGCCTCCCAAAGTGCTGGGATTACAGGCGTGAGCCACCGCGCCTGGCCGACCCTAGGTCTTTTCAACAAGACAGAAAGAAAAGTATGGATTGATAGACAGATTTTTATTATCACAGAGAAGCTACTGAATTTTAGGTCCAGGACATCAATGATTATAACTGTCTTATTAACCAATGTATTCCCCTTCTACATTATAAATCTTAGAATAGGCTTAATGAGCAAGAAATATTTATTCTTTTTTTTTTTTTGAAATGGAGTCTCACTCTGTTGCCCAGGCTGGAGTGCCGTGGTGCCATCTCGGCTCACTGCAACCTGTGTCTCCCTATTCAAGCGGTTCTCCTGCCTCAGCCTCCTGAGTAGCTGGGACTACAGTACACGCAGCCACGCCCGGCTGATTTTTTGTGTTTCAGTAGAGGCGGCATTGCGCTGTGTTGCTTGAGAGGTCTCGAACTCCTGAGCTCAGGCAATCCATCTACCTTGGCCTCCCAAAGTGCTGGGATGACAGGCATGAGCCGCTGCACCTGGCTCTTTTTTCTTTTTTCTTTAAAACAGGATCTCAATTTGCCACCCTGGCTGAGTACAGTGGTGTGACCACGGGTCACTGTAGCCTTGGACTCCTGGGCTCAAGCGATTCTCCTGCCTCAGCCTCCCAAGTAGCTAGGACAACAGGAGCATGCTACCACACCGGGCTCATTTTTGATTTTTCTGTAGAGACAGGGTCTCACTATGTTGCCCAGGCTGGTTGCCAACTCCTAGCCTCAAGTGATCCTCCTGCCTTAGCCTCCCAAAAGCACTGGGAATACAGGCATGAGCCACTGCAACCAGACAAAACATGTATTATCTAATAACCAAGTGCAGAAATAACGCCATCCTTACCTACTGAGGCCAGGTGCTTGAACGTCTCCAGCATCACATCTCTGTAGAGGTTTCTCTGAGCAGGATTCAGCAAGGCCCACTCCTCCAGAGTGAATCCCACAACCACGTCTTCAAAGACCACCGTGTCCTAAAACAAACCACGTACGTGTACATGAGGATGGTGGAACTCACAGCACTGGGGAGCTGAACTTCATTCATAGGACACTCACACAAGATCCTGCAGTCTCCCAATATTGATTTAAGACTCAGTCCTGGCCGGGCGCGGTGGCTCAAGCCTGTAATCCCAGCACTTTGGGAGGCCGAGACGGGCGGATCACGAGGTCAGGAGATCGAGACCATCCTGGCTAACACGGTGAAACCCCGTCTCTACTAAAATACAAAAAAACTAGCCGGGCGAGGTGGCGGGCGCCAGTAGTCCCAGCTACTCAGGAGGCTGAGGCAGGAGAATGGGCAACAGAGTGAGACTCCGTCTCAAAAAAAAAAAAAAAGACTCAGTCCTCAGACCTCTTCCCTTCTGTCTATTATCACTTCCTGGGTCGTAGGTTTTTTTCGTCTTTGACAAATAAAAGTGGTATACATTTAAGGTGTAGATGACGATTTGATGCACATATACACTGGGAAATGATTGCCATGAAATTAATTAACACATCTGTCACCAGTTACCTTTTAAAAAAATTTGATGGTAAGAACAAGTAAGATCTACACTCTTTGTACATTTCTTTCTTTTTTTTTTTTTTTT
>NW_016808004.1:3407480-3411298 GCF_001698545.2 Rhinopithecus bieti | reverse complement strand
CCATATCACTCAGAGATTTATTAGAAACATCACTATTATTTATTTATTTATTTATTTATTTAAATTTTATTTATTTATTTATTTTTGAGATGGAGTCTCGCTCTGTCGCCCAGGCTAGAGTACAGTGGCGCAATCTCGGCTCACTGCAAGCTCCGCCTCCTGGGTTCACGCCATTCTCCTGCCTCAGCCTCCCCTGTAGCTGGGATTACAGGTGCCCGCCACCGCACCCGGCTAATTTTTTGTATTTTTAGTAGAGATAGGGTTTCACCGTGTTAGCCAGGCTGGTCTCGATCTCCTGACCTCGTGATCCGCCCTTCTCAGCCTCCCAAAGTGCTGGGATTACAGGCGTGAGCCACGGCGCCCAGCCTTATTTTTATTTTTAGTAGACTCAGGGTTTTACCATGTCAGTCAGGCTGGTCTTGAACTCCTGACCTCAATTGATCCGCCTGCCTCGGCCTCCCAAAGTGCTGGGATTACAGGTATGGGGGCCCAGCCCAAAATAGTAAAATGCCATCTGCTCCCTGAAATTAGAAACAAGAGAAGCTTTCAGAAGTGATCCACTTTAATCATGGCAAATATAGTATACAATGAAAAAATACAGAAAGGAGAAAATTGTTCTGGGTGGAAGAAACAGCCAGAGGTTAGGCCCTAAGGAAGGAGTGGGCCCTTGGCTCTTTCAGGTACAGCCAGAGCCTGTGTGACTGGGCAGAGGGGGATGGGGCGTGATAGCCAAAGGGGGTCGAGTGACGGGAAGTGAGGCACATCACTTTGTGGGGAACTCATCAGCCACAGGAAGGACTTTGGCTTTGGCTCTGAATGACTCCAGGCCTTTGCACAGAGCAGTGATCTCATGTGACAGTTGAGACTAGATCATAGGGGGCAGATGCAGACACCAGCACACCTGCTAGGAGGCGAAAGCCGCACGAGGTGAGAAGCAGGCGTGTCACCTTGGGTGGTCACAGTGCAGTCGTGTGCAGGACCAGCCTGAGAGGAGATATACAATTTCCTGATGGGCTCAAGCTGGGGCAAGACAGAACAGGAAGAATCGAGGAAGACTGATTATTTCACTCAGGAAAACGCATCATGGAGTTACCAGCAACTGAGATGTAGACGATTATATGTGACCTGAGAACTGACCAATCAGGCAGCTGGGGTGGGGCCTAGAAAACTGACCAATCAGGGGAGCTTAGGTGGAACATGGAGAACTGTCAATCACGGGGGTTGGGGCAGAGCCTGGAGACCTGTCCAATCAAGGGAGCTGAGGCAGGGCCTGGAAACCTGACCAATTAGGAATGCCGGGGTGGGGCCTGAAGAACTGCCCAATCAGCGGAGCTCAGGGAGGCAGGCTAATTTTTATTATTTTGGATCAGGCTCTTGGGGAAGAGGATGAGGGTATACTGCAAAGCAGATGAGAACAAGACATTCAAGTGGATACACATATAATAATGTCTTTAGTGGCCCTGGTCATAATGGAAAAAATTTGAAAATACCCAAATAGTCACTAGCAAGCAGTGGAACTAATAAACACTAACAATATATCCTTATGAGTGAATACAAAAGAGTGATTAAAGGGGCTGGGCATGGTGGCTGTCGCCTATAATCCCGGCACTTTGGGAGGCTGAGGTGGGTGGATCACCTGAGGTCAGGAGTTCAAGACCAGCCTGACCAACATGGTGGAACCCGCGTCTCTACTAAAAATACAAAACTTAGCTGTGTGTGGTCACGCATCCCTGTAATCCCAGCTACTCGGGAGGCTGAGGCAGTAGAATCCCTCGAACCCGGGAGGTGGAGGTTGCGGTGAGCCGAGTGCCACTGCACTCCAGCCTGGGTGACAGAGCAAGACTCTGTCTCAAAAAATAAAAAATAAAAGAACAGAATTATTATCTGTTACAAATTCCCCACCCTGGAAAAAGAGAATAACTGATATTTTAGCGAGTTTTTGTAATACACCGAATTAAACACCAAACATTTTTTCTTATAGGAATGTATTCATTTCGGGGGGTGTCATAATAAGAGAGAGATATTCTCTCTTTCTCTGCGATTCTTTTTCCCGGGAGCCCCATCAAGGGCTAAGCCCTGGAATCCCATTTGTCATCACCGAAAAGAAAACAACAGATGTGAGAAACTTAACCACATGTGCAAAAAAGGAACAGGAAAAAAAAAAAAAAAAAAAAAGGCACGGAAGAATTTTTAACAAATGGAATGTAAGATGAGAACTTCATTTTTTTTCTGAAATTCACCTCCTTGGAAATATTTTATCTTTCAAAGTCTCTTCTTCACTGTATGTTCCATGGACTGAAAAAATCTCAGGCTCAAGTAACCAAATCAATCTTTAGAAGGAGAGAGGCCAAGGCAGGGGCGGCTGGCCTGGAGTCCGGCCTGCGGGCCTTTGGGGTCAGGAGCGCCCGCACCACCTGTCCACCCCTCGCCCCGCCCAGGGACGTGGGCCTGGGCCCAAAGTTTGCATCTAAAGCGCATTCTGCTTTGGGGGTTGTTGCACCGCCTCGCTGGGGTGGGCTTTGTGTTTTTTTGTTTGTTTGCTTTTGTTTTTGGACTTTGGGTTAGTTTTTCTTCCATTTAACTTTGTGAGACCCCACCGGGCAGGAGTCATTTCTGTCTTTTCTTTCCCCTCCATCCCAGCGTCCTAACAACTACGACTTTGCAGGGAATGAAGACCTGGGGCAGGGGAGGAAACTCCCCGCAGGACCCGGGGGTGACACGGGGACAGAGGCTACATAGGGCTCCCGGGCAGCTGCCCTGGGAGTTTCAGCGTGTTCTGGCGGCTTCCAACCCTCCCCTCCCAGGACTCCGGCTCAGGCTCGGCTCCTGCCCTGCACTCACCATGTCCTGCAGGACCCAAGACCTGAGCTGTCTGCGGAGCTCCCCGCGGCTCACAGCCGGTGCCAGTGAGCACAACGTGGACACCTGTGGTCACTCAGGGCAGGCCGGGAGTGCTCAGCAGGGAGGGCAGCAATGCCCCGCCCCTGGGGCTGATTGGACGGTTCTCTTCTCTGCTCACCTCTGAGTGGAGAGTTCACCGGTCACATCCCAAATCCCCTGATTGGACAGTTATTTAGACTCTGTCCCTGCTCTTCTGGTTGGTCAGCTTGCTAGCCCTGACCTCTGCTGATTGGGCAGTTCTTCAGGCCCCACCCCGACTTTCCTAATTGGTCAAGTTTCCAGGCCCTGCCTCAGCTCCCTTGATTGGACAGGTCTAGAGGCTCTGCCCCAATCCCCCCCCCCCGATTGACAGTTCTCCATGCTCCACCTAAGCTCCCCTGATTGGTCAGTTCTCAAGGCCCCACCCCAGCTGCCTGATTGGTCAGTTCTCAGGTCTTGGGTCCTGCAGGCAGCATCCGCCATCCACAGTGGTCTCCTTCCTGAAATGAAAGTGGTGCTGACTTAGAGGCAAACCTGGGCCCTTCAGGTATCCACCTATAGAACAAAGCAGCTTCGGCCACGCACGCTGGCTCACGCCTGTAATCCCAGCACTTTGGGAGGCCGAGGCGGGCGGATCACGAGGTCAGGAGATCGAGACTATCCTGGCTAATACGATGAAACCCCGTCTCTACTAAAAATACAAAAAATTAGCCGGGCGTGGTGGTGGGAGCCTGTAATTCCCAGCTACTCGGGAGTCTGAGGCAGGAGAATGGTGTGAACCCGGGAGGCAGAACTTGCAGTGAGCTGAGATCACGCCACTGCACTCCAGCCTGGGCGACAGAGCAAGACTCTGTCTCAAAGCAAAACAAAACAAAACAAACTCTGTCTCAAAAAAAAAAAAAAAAGAAAGAAAAGAAAGAAAGAAATGAAAAGAAAAA
>NW_016808004.1:3402275-3406314 GCF_001698545.2 Rhinopithecus bieti | reverse complement strand
TTGCTCTGTCACCCAGGCTGGAGTGCAGTGCTGTGATCTCGGTTCACTGCAAGCTCCACCTCCCGGGTTCCCGCCATTCTCCTGCCTCAGCTTCCCGAGTAGCTGGGACCACAGGCGCCCACCACCACACCTGGCTAATTTTTTGTGTTTTTAGTAGAGACGGGGTTTCACTGTTTTAGCCAGGATGGTCTCAATCTCTTGACCTCGTGATCCACCCACCTCGGCCTCCCAAAGTGCTGGGATTACAGGCGTGAGCCACTGCGCCCGGTCGGGAATTGGGTTTTCTTTTCTTTTTTTTTTTTTTTTGAATGGGAGGCTCGCTCTGTCGCCCAGGCTGGAGGGCACGGGGCGGATGGCCGCTCACTGCAAGCTCCGCCTCCCGGGTTTACGCCATTCTCCTGCCTCAGCCTCCCGAGTAGCTGGGACTACAGGCGCCGCCACCTCGCCCGGCTAGTTTTTTTGTATTTTTTTAGTAGAGACGGGGTTTCACCATGTTAGCCAGGATGGTCTCGATCTCCTGACCTCGTGATCTGCCCGTCTCGGCCTCCCAAAGTGCTGGGATTACAGGCTTGAGCCACCGCGCCCGGCCCGGGAATTGGGTTTTCTTACTTACAACTGAGTTTCTGCTTACATATTCTGTAATTTGTTTTAATTCCTGTTCCAACACAACACTGGGCTCTTTTATTTATTTATTTATTTATTTATTTATTTATTTATTTATTTAGAGATGGAGTCTCACTCTGTCACCAGGCTGGAGTGCCGTGGCACAATCTCAGCTCACTGCAACCTCTACCACCTGGGTTCAAGTGATTCTCCTGCCTCAGCACCCCCAGTAGCTGGGACTACAGCCACCTGCCACCACACCCGGCTAATTTTAGTGTTTTTAGTAGAGATGGGGTTTCACCATGTTGGTCAGGATGGTCTCAATCTGTTGATCTCGTGATTCACCCACCTCAGCCTCCCAAAGTGCTGGGATTACAGGCATGAGCCACCGTGCCCGGCCAAAACTGGGCTCTTGAATAAGGCATTCAAAGAAACTTTCTGCTCTCTTATACTCTCGGGCTAGAGGCCTCGTGGAACTGATGGCTCAGACAAACCTTGTTGACACTACAGACCACACATGGTCTTCTAAATGGGTCTTCTCCACTGTGTACAGCTTTACTTAGGCTCAACCCCAGCCTTTACGGCCCCTTATTTTGTCCTGATCATCAGACTTATTGGTACCTTAGAGTACAACCCATAACAAACACACTAACACATGCTTCTTTCTTTCTTTTTCTTTTCTTTATTTTTTTTGAGACAGAGTCTCGCTCTGTCTCCCAGGCTGGAGTGCAGTGGCGCAATCTCGGCTCACTGCAACCTCTGCCTCCCGAGTTCAAGCGATTCTCCTGCCTCAGCCTCCCGAGTAGCTGGGACTACAGGCGCCGCCACCACGCCCAGCTAATTTTTTGTATATATTTTTTTAATCGAGATGGGGTTTCACTGTGTTAGCCAGGATGGTCTCAATCTCCTGACCTCGTGTTCTGCCCACCTCGGCCTCCCAAAGTACTGGGATTAAAGGGGTGAGCCACCGCGCCCGGCCCAGATGCTTATTTCAAAATGGTCATTCCCCTGGGGTTTTGTTAACTGAGATAGTTCTCTGCCGGCCGTGACTCTTACGTCCCTTCTTGGGCCTTCTTTTGAACATCATCTGTCATCTGTGTGACCTGGGGGAGGGGGTCAGTATTTCCTCTTGGGCGCCTGTTTGAGAACTGAGCCGGAGTCCATTCACCCAGCAAAGTAAGGCCAGATATCCACACCGAGGTTTGCTGCGGTAGAAGGGAAAGTGTGTATTTGCGAGGTGTCCAGCAAGGAGGATCAGGCAGCTCATGCTTAAGTCCCAGCACCCTTGGTGGCTCACAGGTAAGGGTTGTTAAAGGCAGGGGTAAATGTTAGAAGAGCAGAAGTTATAGGGAAAAAGGTAAATTAATATATAAAAGTTACACATTGGTTTTGGCCTAAAAGGCTGGGGGGCTTACCGGCCATAGGTAGAGTCAAAGATTTTCCAATTTGCAGTTGGTGAAGAGAAGCTTTGTTAAAAATGCAGGGTCAGTAGAAACGAATGTTAGCTCTGGCTCGTGGGTGTGACCACCTCCAATACCCTCAGGAAGAAATTTGGAGCAGAAAGCGGAGGTCATAGGTCAATCCCCAGTTCCCCTTTATCTTGTCCACTTGTGATCTACTCGTGGGAGAATTTGTTCGGTGGGGGTTGGGGTTTCTGAAAAACAACTCAGAGACATATATTAAGATGTTATCTGGCCGGGTGCGGTGGCTCCGCCTGTAATCCCAGCACTTTGGGAGGCTGAGACGGGTAGATCACGAGGTCAGGAGATCAAGACCATCCTGGCGAACACGGTGAAACCCCGTCTCTACTACAAATAGAAAAAACTATCCGGGCGTGGTGGCGGCACCTGTACTTCCAGCTACTCAGGAGGCTGAGGCAGGAGAATGGCGTGAACCCGGGAGACGGAGCTTGCAGTGAGTGGAGATCACACCACTACATTCCAGCCTGGGCGACAGAGCAAGACTCCATCTCAAAAAAAAAACAACAACAAAAACATTAGTTTTCTTTTTTTGAGATGGGGTCTTGCTCTGTCGCCCAGGCTGGAGTGCAGTGGTGTGATCACAGCTCACTGCAACCTCCACTTCCTGGGCTCAAGAGATCCTCCCACATCAGCTTTCCAGGTAGCTGAGATTACAGATACACACCACCACGCCAGGCTAATTTTTCTCTTTTTTTTTTTTTGCAGAGACAGAGTTTTGCCGTGTCGCCCAGGCTGGTCTCAAACTCCCAGCCTCAAGCAACCCTCTTGCCTCAGCCTCCCAAAGTGCTGGACCTACACGCGTGAGTCACCATGCCTAACCATCTTTAGTTTCCATAGGAGAACGCAACATCCCATAATTCCAGCTTCCTTGGCTATTGTTTTAGGCTACTATTACCTTTCTGCTTATCAAGTTGCTTATTTACTTCTTGAGGCTAAGTAGGTGACTGAAATTTACCTTGAAGAAACACAAGAATTGTTCTTTATTTCTATGCTTGGGAGACCTGCAGGCCCCGAGGAGGGAGTCCCTGCTCCATCTCACACCCACTCCCAAACCTCCTCTTGGCACAAGTGTGCTAACTTTCTGCTCATTGCACATACTTTTCGGGCCATGACAGGCACTGCGTTAGGCACACATGATGTCATCCTGTCAACTCAAACCAGGAAGCCACTGGAAAGCATCCAGCACACTCTAACCACACGCGGCGGATAGCTAATGCTTTAGATGCTTTCCGTGAAGGATAACACTCCCTGGCACACGCGACAGCTGATGACTGCTTGGCTCGGGACTATTTATTGGCCAGCCAGGGAGAGTTATGTTCCCTTAAAGGGGCTGCTGACTGTACGTGGGTACCGGCAGGGTTTCACAAATAATTGTTGGAAACCAGCCTCAACATCACCCGTAGGGTACCCAAAGTCCAGTGGCGATGAAGGAATGAGAAGAGACAGGTTAAGAGGTCACAGAGAGTGGGGGCCAGGGGACCAGTTGCACAATGGAGGCTGCAAAAGGTGCCAAGCTCTGGTCTCCTCACTATTTATTGAGGGCAGTCACTTAGATCTAAGAAGCAGACGTTCAGGGCAAAATGGTGAAAGGGAGGCAGTGTGTCACACGTGTAATCTATAGCAGTGGTGGTTTAAATGAATCTCCTTTGTGCTGTCCTTTGGAGAGTAGCCAGTGGGAGCGGCTTAACTAGGAGCCTGCATGTCTGTCCACATTCCAGTGCTTCAAAGGAGTGCCTTTCTCCTCGAACATAATGTTTATGGATAAGAAAGCGGGTCTCGCTCTGAGCATGGGAACACAATGGCGATAAGAAGGCTTTCCTCCTCAGAGGCCTCTTGTGGCTTTCCACAACTTATCGTCCCATATTTTTATGGCTGGTTTACGCAGGCACCCCATAAGCCTTTCCCCCAACAACAATAAATAAGACAATGGACTACAATGGTCTAAAACGTTACTG
>NW_016808004.1:3382275-3399775 GCF_001698545.2 Rhinopithecus bieti | reverse complement strand
GAATACGTTATATTTTACAATAAAATACTATGCATCAATTAATATATCACAATACTGCATTAAGGGGAAAATATGTCAAATCATCTGAACAAATACAGAAAAAAAAAAGCTGTTGATAATACTCAGCATGTACATCCTCATAAAAACCCTTTGCGACGGAGAAACGGGTGGGAACTTACATGGCCTGACGGAAGGCATAGTTGAAAGCAATGTTCATCACAGAACATATAAAGGCTGCAGTACTGGTAGGGTGAGAAATCCATGAATTTCCAAATTGTGCCAACATCATGGCAGACTCCAGAGCCATGGGAGTCAGTGTGAACTGTGCAGTTTCCCTTTGCCCAAGTGCAAGCTCTAGTAAGAGCTATGGGTTCAGCAGGTTGGGCTGATTTTATGGCGAATAAAGAGTATGCCTCAAATGTTTCTTGTGGGGAACCTATGGCATAACCAGTGATTATGTTTCTCCAGGAATTTCATTTGCAAGAGCCTGTGAACCAAAAATAAAATTCTAAGCACCCCCTTCCCCAACCATCTGAATGGACTTTCTCCTTGGCCAGGGTGCTCTTAAAATTTAACCTGAGAGGCTGGGCACGGTGGCTCATGCCTGTAATCCTTGCACTTTGGGAGGCCGAGGCAGGCGGATCACCTGAGGTCAGGAATTCAAGACCAGACTGATCAACATGATGGAAACCCCTCTACTAAAAATATAAAAATTAGCCGGGCATGGTGGTGGGCACCTGTAATCCCAGTTACTCGGGAGAGTGAGGCAGAATTGCTTGAACCCGGGAGGCACAGGTTGCAGTGAGCCAAGATCAGGCTACTGCACTCCAGCCTGGGTGACAGAGCCAGACTCTGTCTCAAAAAAAAAAAAAAAAAAAAAAAAAGAAGCCTGGGTTGTCTAAGGGGATGTCTAAGAACTCTCCTGGCTTTGAAACCATTTCTGTCTCTGCAAGGTAACCATGTGGACTAGAGTAGGGCGTTCCACCGTCAGGGGTGGGGGTCATAGATGGATTTAAAGTGTCACAAAGGTGTGAGATGATAGAAGGATTTGTTAATAGGCTTCTTCATAGGCTCTCATGGAGGACAGAGGCGCTGTATTTTGTGAGCTTGTTAGACAGCAGGTATGGCATGGGGAACACAGAGCTGAATGAGACAGCCTAATGTAAGAGTATGACTCTGTCAATTGTGGAGGCAGCTGATAGTGGCAGGAGGCAGGCAAGTCATAGGTAGACAGGGGCGGCTCCCCAGTGAAACCCAACCTTCAAGCCGAAGACAGTTTAAAGCCTGAAGGCCAAGCTACAAGTCTTGGATAAATCCACGGACCGGATTGAGAACCTCTCTTCCCATTTGTGAGCTTTCCTGTGATGGATGCCACCCTTCACCTATTACATATACCTACCCTTCCCTAATTGTTTTTTTGGCACCGTTGTGCCCATCTTTGAGTGGTGCCTTTTATTTATTTGTTGTTTTAGCCTTTTTTGCACACTCACAAACCAATCAGCACATGTTCTGCCACTGTAAGCCCAGAAAAGCCCCAGGCTCAGATAGACTTTGGGACTACCCATCCCAAAGTGGGTATGACTTCATACCCACGGTGGGGGAGACTACCCGACTTCAGGTAGAGGGCTGCCCAGCTCGGGTTCCCCTCTCTGCTGAGAGCTGTTGCTCAATAAAACTCTCTGCCCTGCTCACCCTTCAGTTGTCAGCATAACCTCATTCTTCTTGGACACAGGACAAGAACTGGGGACCCACTGAACAGAGGTACAAAAAAGGCTGTAACATTGTGGACCTCTGCCCTCTGCTGGCACCAGGCAGCTGCCCCATGCAACAGGAAGCAGTAGGGGAGCCAGCCCAGCCCCAGAGTCACAGGCCAGAGTGGGGCAGCGGGACTGAAGGAGCTGTAACACAAATGGGCTGAAACACACCCAACCACTCACCATGCTACAAGTGGTGGGAGGGAGGAGAGCTGCTGCACACTGCAACAGCCCCTCTGGGACTTTGGGGTCACGGCACCTGAGTTTTTTGGGTGCCACCATGTTCCTGTCATCCAGACATTGGTGCCTAAGGCAGAAGCAGGTCACTGCACACCCGACCCAGCTGTGGGCCGAGTGCAGATCCTGTGGCAAATGCAAGGTAAGTGCAGCCGGCTGGGCTGGGGGGTGAGGTATCTCCAGCTGCGATCCCGGAGCCAAGCAAGGCCCGGGCAAGGACATCACTGGTCACAGAGGCCTCTGGCTGGTGAAGCAGCACTAAAACATCCTGCATCCTGCATCACAGCTACAGCTACGAGATGCGGACAAGGGGGCATGCATGGAGGCATGCCTGGTGCCACAAGGTCTAACTAACAAGAGAAATATGCAATAGAATGTATCTGAGAGGGCTGTCTTTTGCCTCTCAGATACCTGCAGCAATTGTTGGGATATCTGCAGCAATCCCATCATTTTCATGACAATAGAGGTGAAAAGGTTCGTTAAAATTGGCAATTTTGGTAAGCCAAGAGTAGATATGTGGACAGTGCTAATTGTAATAATTCAAAGAAGGTCTGGGACGGGTGTGGTGGCTCACACTTGTAATCCCAGCACTTTGGGAGGCCGAGGCGGGCGGATCACGAGGTCAGGAGATCGAGACCATCCTGGCTAACACGGTGAAACCCCGTCTCTATTAAAAATACAAAAAAATTAGCCAGGTGTGGTGGCGGGTGCCTGTAGTCCCAGCTACTCGGGAGGCTGAGGCAGGAGAATGGTGCGAACCTGGGAGGCGGAGCTTGCAGTGAGCCGAGATCACGCCACTGCACTCCAGCCTGGGCGAGAGAGCAAGACTCCGTCTCGGAAAAAAACAAAACAAAAAAAAAAAAAAACAAAGAAGGTCGATGTCTCTGAGGGGCAGATAATAGGCTCTGAGGCAGATCTGAAAAGACGGCATACAGAGGTTTAGCAAAGGCAGCATAATTAGGAATTCTCAGTGAAGATAGCCAGCTGCTCCTAGAATTATGTCTGTTTTTTTATTTGTTTGTTTAAGACAGAGTCTCACTCTGTTGCCCAGGCTGGAGTGCAACAGCATGATCTTGGCTCACTGCAACCTCTGCCTCCTGGGTTCAAGCAATTCTCCTGCCTGTCTCCCAAGTAGCTGGGACTACAGGTGCCTGCCCCCACGTCCGGCTAATTTTTTGTACTCTTAGTGGAGACAGGGTCTCACTGTGTTAGCCAGGATGGTCTCGATCTCATGACCTCATGATCCGCCCATCTTGGCCTCCCAAAGTGCTGGGATTACAGGCATGAGCCCCTGCACCTGGCCCATACCTGCTTTTATTCTGGGGACAGCAATGGATAAAACTGATTCAAGGCATTCTGGCTGAGCTTTGGGTGCCCTGAGATATCTCACATGCTAAGTAGTAACTATCTGCACCCACTGAAATTTAGATTGCGAGGCTTTATGGCCCAATTCAGTTAGTGTCTCTAGGAGAACGAGGAAATCCATAAGACCACCTTGCTTAGCTTGGCTACAAAGAGATTATCAGTATACTGAACAAGAGTAGGGCCTTGGATAAAAGTTACAAGTCTGAGCAAGCCTTAAGGACTTGGGAAAACATTGATGGGGGAGCAACAATATTCCTGAGGTATGCAGGCCATGCCCACTGTCCTCTAAAGAGAACTGCACAGAGGAACTATGAATCAGGGTGCAAAAGAATGGAAAAGACAGCTGAGCAGAGGTCCATTCATGCAAACCAGGCTGCATAAGCAGGAACCGGGGTAAAAATAGTGGTTGTATTGGGAACTGTAGGGTGGTGAGGAACTACAAGAACTGTGGCTATTAGATTTTGTAAAATTGGTAAATTTGGTTCTCATCAAAATCAAACTTCCCTTCTCATTTTTACTGGCAAGACTGGGGTGTTATAGTGGGAGAAGGTAAAGTTAATGGACACTGCTGTAACAGAGTCTAGCATAGATTCAATTCCTTGTTCTGCATATTGACACAAGAGGGCATTGAGCTATTGGTTGAAAAGGCTTATTCCTTTTCCAGGCAACATGCACAGTCTCTGTGCTCTGTAGCAATGCAACTTCATTTGCATATGAGGCCCAGGGACTAATTGGAACGTCAGTAACTGGAAGTCATTGGAATATCACTTGAGGTTGCATCCTCTTCAGAGGACGCGTCTCAATCAGGGAAAACAGAAAGTTTGAGGTTTGGTCTGAGGTCAAGGGGATAAAAACACCTTTCCCATGACATTGTATGATGGCATTCAATTGATGTAACAAATCTCTAACTAGAAAGTTTAACGGTGAGGCTTCAGAAACTAGAAAGCTATAATGAGTGTTAATCAAAACTAAGGATACTGGTGTGGCCTGAGACGTGGGTAACGAAACAGGTTGCCTAAAGACTCTGACAGCTTGAATAGAATTAAAAGTGACAGTAGAGATGAGTCCTCTGAGAAGCTGGCAGAGAAAGTCGGACCACTGTCAATGTAGAAGTTTAGTTTCTGATCTTCTATTTTAAATTTAATGGCAGGTTCTGAGGTGCATCTGAGGATTGGCTGGCCTCCATCAATCACTAGAGAATTGGGTCAAAACTCCTGATGCATTTTATATGCTTCCATTTCTGAAAATATTCTCCTATTTAAGAACCAATGGAAGTGCAAACTCTGATATTTATTTACACACCAAACTGAAGAAAACATTCATGTTTTATGATTTACGAAAAGTACTGACCACTTCCATAAGAATCAGTGTTTAAAGGCTCACCATTTAGAAAACAGGCTTCCTGTTAATAATTCTACTCATTTCATACATATTTTAAAATAAAATATGACTCTTTTTATCTGCTTCAGATAGGATTTTTTTGTTTGCTTAAGATAGGGTCTTGCTCTTATTTCCAGGTTGGAGTGCAGTGGCACGATCACAGCTTATTGCAGCCTCGACCTCCTGGGTCCAAGCTATCCTCCAGCTTCAGCCTTCTGATTAGCTGGGACTACAGGTGAGCCTCATCACACCTGGCTAATTTTCATATGTTTTGCAGAGATGGAGTATCTCCAAGTTACCCAGCCTCGTCTTGAACTCCTGAGCTCAAAGAATCCAGCTGTCTCGACATTTCAAAGTGCTGGAATTACAGGTGTGAGCCTCTGATCCCTGCCCAATTGTTGTTTTTTAAATAAACAATGAATCCCAAACTTTAAAAAATCAACTTGAGGCTGGGCGCAGTGACTCATGCCTGTAATCCCAGCACTTTGGGAGGCCGAGGTGGGTGGAGGATCACTTGAGATCAGGAGTTTGAGACCAGCCTGGCCAACACAGTGAAACTCCATCTCTACCAAAAATACAAAAAATTAGCTGGGCATGGTGGCACACACCTGTAATCCCAGCTACTTGGGAGGCTAAGACACGAGAATTGCTTGAACATGGGAGACAGAGGTTGCAGTGAGCTGAGACTGCACCATTGCACTGTAGCCTGGGCAATGGATCAAGACTTGGTCTCCCACTCCCTGAAAAAATTCACACAACCTTACTAAAACAACTGTGAAGCTTTTTTTTTTTTTTTTTTAACTATATATTGGAAGAATTTAATAGTACAATAAATATATGCATCTAAATGCTTAAGTACAATTCATTAATAACTCTGAGCCTGCTAGGCCTTTGTATTTCATCACACAAAGACTGGAAAACACAGAGGCAGAGAAAAATCACAGCCGTGCAGTGAGACACATGGACATTCACAGACACTCCTTCCCGAAAACAGGGACCACCACTGAGACACATGGGACCTCCCAGACACACCAATATATGTCCCCACAGAATCACCCAGACTTTGTCACTAGGAAAAACAGGTGGACATACCCAAGCACACTCAAGAGATAGAGTCCCAGAGGTAGTAACAGACACACAGTACAGGCCCTCTGCACCCTTTATCCCCATCTTTGTTTTTCTTCTTAGGAATTACCACTTTCCATACAAAGTGCACTTGACTTGTTTTTATTGGCCCCATGACATTAGCTTCAAGGGAACAAGGATATTTTGTCTCTTCTGTTCACTGCAGCACCTAGGACATCACCTGTCACACAGAAGAACATCAATAGATACTTAATGTCCAGGCTCAACAGACATATGCATTCGGTGAGGTGTGCACACATCTCATCAGAGGGCCACATCCATCTGAAAGTCAGAGAATGAGTTGTCTTCACAGCCATGTGAAAAGTACCTCGGACCATCAGGGTCCTTCCCCGTCTGTCGTGTCCACTCAAGTACATCCACCATTACAAGATGGAGGCCTCTGGAGCTCGGGCTATCTACCCGCCACAGACACGCAACATCCGGGACCCACCACACCGGAAGCTGAATAGCGCAAGAGGAGAGCTTCTGCCACTTCCAGTACCACTCTTGACATCTCCGCGTCTTACAGCCGCCCCGCCTCGCCTAAGTGCGCCTGCGCACTTTGTTGAAGGCAGAAACTCCCAGATAGTCCCAACAAAGCACAGCTTTTTTAGACGCAAGCCCGTGTTGCATCCTGGGAACAATCTGCAGGGCGGGGCTTCCGGAGACTGAGGGGCTTCTCTTCGGAACTCCACTTCCCGCCAGCCAATGAGCTGGCGCTGTGCGCCGTGGGGCTGCGCCTGAGAAGGGCGCATGCGCTCTGGTGAGGCGGTGGCTCAAGCCTGTAATCCCAGCACTTTGGGAGGCCGAGACGGGCGGATCACGAGGTCAGGAGATCGAGACCATCCTGGCTAACACTGTGAAACCCCGTCTCTACTAAAAAATACAAAAAAACTAGCCAGGCGAGGTGGCGGGTGCCTGTAGTCCCAGCTACTCAGGAGGCTGAGGCAGGAGAATGGCGTAAACCCGGGAGACGGAGCTTTCAGTGAGCTGAGATCTGGCCACTGCACTCCAGCCTGGGCGACAGAGTGAGACTCCGTCTCAAAAAAAAAAAAAAAGTAAGGCACGTCCCGGAGTGTGGGAGGAAGCGGGTAAGGAGCTTGGGGCGCGATGGGCACTTCCTGGGGCGTCACGCCCTGAGTGTGCAGCGAAGGCACGTCAGGTGACTGGGACAGTGAGGAGGAGTGCCTGTTTGCCCGTCTGTAGGTGAAACCCCATCGCCCCATCACTGTAGGTGGGTCCCAGCTGGGCATCTTTATGATGTCATGGGAGATGGGAGGTGTGTGATTGTGCCTATGGATTTATGCAGTAGCAGAAGCTGCTGTGGCTGATGGACGTGTCTCCATGGCATGGGTTCTGCCACTGCCTCTTCTATCTCACCTCACAATGTGCGACTGCCACATGTTCCCAACAGCAAGAGGAGTTTGGGGATCCCTAAAGACATTTCGCAGCATGAAGACACAGAACTGAGCTTGAGATGAGAACTTTGGAGCTGGAAGGGGCCTCAAGAAAGGCCCTAGAAGACAAGATGTGGATGCCCCTTGTCTGAAGACAGGATCAGGATGCTCCCAGGCAGGGTATTCCTAGGAAGAAGTGTAGGGTCTCCGTTTTATCTTTCAGAACCACAGCATTCCCAAAGATCCGATGGGAGGAACCTGGTGTAAACTCAACGACAGATTCTGGAAGACCTCCCTTTTCTTTCCTGTTACGTGTGTGAGATGAAGTCAGGTATGGCTGTTGTGGGTGTTCCAAAACTTCAGACTGGGTTTCAAACGGGGTCTGACAAGGCACAAGTCCTTGTCATCCAGCCCTACATGTCCTCCAGAGAATTCCACGATGGTGGGGGAAGTCTTTTTTTTTTGAGAGTCTTGCTCTGTCGCCCAAGCTGCAGTGTAGTGGCATGATCATGGCTCCTCCAGGCCTCAAGTGATCCGCTTCAGCCTGCCAAGTAGCTGGGACCAGACATGCACCACCCCACCTGGGTCACTTTTTAGTTTTTGTAGAGTTGGAAGTCTTGCTATGTTGCCCAGACTGGTCTCTAACTCCTGACCTCAAGTCATCCTCTTGCTTCAGTCTCCCAAAATGTTGAGATTACAGGCATGATTCACCACGGCCAGCTAGGGAAGTCTTATTGTGAACTTACATATCAAGTTTCAGGAAAGTTTTGAATTCCTTTTTTTGAGACAGGGTCTTGCTCTGTTGCCCAGTGTGGAGTACAGTGCGTGATCATAGTTCACTGCAGCCTTAACCTCCTGGCCACAAGCAATTCTCCCGCCTCAGCTTCCCAAAGTGCTGGGATTATAGGTATGAGCCACTGCGCCTGGTCTTGAGTTCTTTAACATACTGAAAGCATTTTTATTGTTTAAAATATGCATACAGCAAAATTTGCTACTTTAAGAATAGCCTTATGACTTTTCATAAATGCTTTTCACCACTACAATCATGATAGAACACTCTTACGCCCATTTGTACTCAAATCCCCCATGTCTAACCAACAATTTGTTCATTTCCTTTATCTTTGCCTTTTCCATGTCTTATAAAAAGAATACCATATAGCCTTAGGAGTCTTTTTGTAAAATTTGATGCCCTATTTGTAAAATTAATTATACTTGCTTTCTAGTGTTCTAAATTTAAGTTTTGACAATGCCCAATATAGGTTAAGCACAGGTTAAGCCTTCAAACTTGATTCCATCATCATGAGCTACATGAATATACAAGACTCTGTGTTCCTGGTGCTTAACTTTCTTCATCTAAGAGGGAATGATGGGTAAGGGGGTGTTAAGATATACAAGTGACTGCCAAATCACATTAATCTATAGAGCGCTATGAAAACTTATGTTAACATGGAAAGTAATGGAGATTATTGGATATTGCTTGCTCTTTAATGAAACTCTAAGGTGTTACGTGTTTTTCCTCTTCCCTAGTTAATTCTGGAAGTTCAGAGGCTGAAACCATACCTGAGAAAACTTAAAATAGGCTTTTGGGGCTTTCTGGCTCATTAAAACAAAAATTTCTGCCTCCTTGGCCTATAAAACACATGAAAAATTTTCTCGTTTGAGGACGTCAAACATGTCTTCTTTTGTTCTGGAACTCACCTCTAAACCACAAAAATGATCAAACATTCCCCTCTTCTCCCCAGTATGACTGGCTGCTGCTGCTTTACTGATCAGTTTTCAGCTCCAATTAACTTCTGCTTTATAGATGAGAACTTTTGTTCCTAGAGAATTGTATTCATGACCTGAGAACATCCAATCCAGACCAAAGCCTGGCTTCCCTGAACACTCACCAAAATCACAGAACACAAGGCCAAATCTGTGACTGATAAAAGCCACAGTCCTTTCTTGATCATGTGTTCCAACTTCAACTCAACACAGCAAATTTTGACTACCAGTGTGATCCTGGTGGTTTCTGGGTATAGGGCATTGACAAAATCATTATTTACGCTTTTTAATTGTTATTAACCACAATTAAGAAATCATTTTAGGCCAGCCATTGTGGCTCATGCCTGTAATCCCAGCACTTTGGAAGGACGACATAGGCAGATCACCTGAGGTCAGGAGTTCGAGACCAGCCTGGCCAACATGGTGAAACCCCATCTCTACTAAAAATATAAAAATTAGCTAGGTGTGGTGGTGCAGGCCTGTAATCCCAACTACTCAGGAGGTGAGGCAGGAGAATCACTTGAATCTGGGAGATGAAGGTTGCAGTGAGCCAAGGTCGTGCCACTGCACTCCAGCCTAGGTGACAGAGCAAGACTCTGTCTCAAAAAAAAAAAAATACAAAAATAATTTTAAGGACAAATGTTAAGTATACAGCAATTAAAAATAACATTTATATGACAAAAAATACCTGTATTTGTATATACCTGGTAATACTGATTCAAAATATAAGATGCTTAAATTAACAAAGTTATAAAGTTGATTTGAAATCTGTAATTCTCTCGGTAAACAAAAATAACATTTCTAATGTTATGCTTTGAATTGGGCCTCCCAAAATTTTTATGTTGAAATCTTAATTCACAGTACTTCAGTATGTGGCAAGAGAGTTGTTGCCAACGTAATTAGTTAAGGTAAAATCATACTGAAGTAGCGTGGGGCCTAATGCAGGGGCCGTTGAAAACAATATGCTAAGAATAGATAAGGCTCAAGGACAGTATCTCTAGCTAGTTGCACTTTCCATGAACTCCAGTAGTCAAGGACAGTATCTCTAGTTGAACTTTTAATGAACTCTAGTAGGCGCCAAGAAGGCAGACAAATAAGAAAGAGCTTAGAGACAAGGAACTAAGCAGAAGGTTACATCTGGGTGCAGAAAGTTTGTTTTGCATTGTGCTATTTTTGCTGACGTGGAATTTATGGAGTATAAATAAAGTGAGGCGGAGGCTCTAGGCACGGCCGCCATGTTCTCTGTTTGTCTTTGTCTCGTGTCTGTTCATTCTCCACCACCCGCGGCACGGTCCCCAATAGCCTAACCCAATGAGTGGTGTGTATGTACAAAAATATTGCCACGTGGAGAGACACACACAGAGGGAGAATGCCATGTGAAAACTAGAGTTATGCTGCTACAAGCTAAGGAACTACCAGAAGCTAGGTGAGTTCTGAAACAGATTCTTCCCTAGCATCTTCAGAAAAAGCATGGTCCTGCCAATACCTGGTTTCTGGATTTCTGGCTCCAGAACTGAGAAACAAAAAGTTTGTTTTCCTATGTCACCCAGTTTCTGTACTTTGTTATGGCAGCCCTGGGAAATTACTATAGTCTCTAAACAACTAATTTGAAAGCACAGTAAATAGGATTTTTTTTCTTTTTTTGCTTGTGAGATGGTCTTTCCCTGTCTCCCAGGCTGGAGTGTAGTGGTGCGATCTTGGCTCACTGCAACCTCCGCCTCCTGGGTTCAAGCGATTCTTCTGTCCCAGCCTCCCAAGTAGCTGGGGTTACAGGCACTCACCACCATGCCTGGCTAATTTTTGTATTTTGAGTAGAGATGGGTTTTCACCATGTTAACTCCTGACCTCAAGTGATCTGTCCACCTCAGCCTCCCAAAGTGCAGGGTTTACAGGCATGAGCTGCTATGCCCAGCTAAATAGGGTATTTCTAAGAAATATCTACAGGTTTTCCTCGAAACAAAATCCACATTTTTAATGATACATAATCAAACCTAATAATTTAATCTATATCAAGCAACTGCATTTAGCTCCAAGTAACAGAAATCTCCTGAAATCTAATATACGAGGAAGGTATTTGTTCTCATATAGGACTGGGTCGGCACACTTAAAATGCAATAGGGTACAAAGTCTCGTTTTTTGTTTTTTTTGAGACAGAGTCTTGCTCTGTCGCCTCAGGCTGGAGTGCAGTGGCATGATATCGGCTCACTGCAAGCTCCACCTCCCAGGTTCATGCCATTCTCCTGCCTCAGCCTCCTGAGTAGCTGGGATTACAGGTGCCCACCACCATGCCCGGCTAATTTTTTGTATTTTTAGTAGAGACAAAGTTTCTGCGTGTTAGCCAGAATGGTCTCGATCTCCTGACCTCGTGATCTGTCCGTCTCGGCCTCCCAAAGTGCTGGGATTATAGACGTGAGCCACCACGCCTGGCCGTGTTGTTGTTCTTCTTTGGCTGCAACACTGTGGCTTTCGTGGTGGAATCAGGATCACAGAGCCACTGGAAATATTAAGATAACAAGGTGTTCACTATATAAATTAGACCCCATGCAAATATGTTAAGATCTACAGAACGGGAGAATCAGAAGCTCCGAGATTGCCAAACAAGACAGTCTGACTTAGTGGTCAAGAGGTCATGCAGGGTTTCGAGAAAAATCCAGACTGTAGGTGACGGACCACACAGGCATAGCCCTGATACCAAGTTCATGGAGATGTCTGTGGAAGACTACACGTCTGACACAGTGGAAATCGAGCACTTAAGTGTTTCTTTTGATGGTACTCTTAATTGGCAGGAACAAGAATCTGGAAAATAAGCTGAAGTTTGATGTTCATGAAGCCCCTAAGCATCTGTTTTCATTTAATGTGACCTCAAAAGCTCAGCAGTGACTTCTTCACTTCTTGATTCTAAATTTCATTCAAGCTATTGCTATTGGTAAATTTGGACATGGAACCATAAAGGAAATGCATTCCAGCAAATGCAGTTCCTAACATTACCCACATTGACATAACAATGCAGAAGAACTATCTGCAACTCCGGATTTCTCTGTCATATTACAAGTCAAAGCGAACTGTCCAATTCACAATCACAAGCAAAGACGAACAGCAAAGGGCAAACATTAAAAATTACAATTCATTGGAGACTATACTCTTTAGACAACTTTGCATAATTATAAAATTCTGCCAACTACTTCTTAGAAAATGGAGTAAGGGGCCAGGCGTGGTGGCGCAAGCCTGTAATCCCAGCACTTTGGGAGGCCGAGACGGGCGGATCACAAGGTCAGGAGATCGAGACCATCCTGGTGAACACGGTGAAACCCCGTCTCTACTAAAAATACAAAAAACTGGGCAAAAAAAATACAAAAAAACTGTAGTCCCAGCTACTCGGGAGGCTGAGGCAGGAGAATGGCGTGAACCCGGGAGGCGGAGCTTGCAGTGAGCTGAGATCCGGCCACTGCACTTCAGCCCGGGCGACAGAGCAAGACTCCATCTCAAAAAAAAAAAAAAAAAAAAGAAAACGGAATAAGGGTCCTCTGGCCAAACAATAAAAATACTCCCAGTAAGAAAGGTGGAAAATATAATAGATAAGTGACATCCAATACCTCCCGCACTAGGTCAGTTACAACTTAAGACATTAAATAAAACTTGAACCTACTTGCGGATTAAAAATGCACTTCAAATCATCCCTAAGTCCAAAACACTCTAAGATGAAAGTTTTATTTACTGAATTGTAAGAAAAGAAACTACCTGTTAAAATTCATGTAGAATAGCTAAGAGTATTTGGAGAATTATTTTTCACCTAAATGTTTGCTTGCAAATGAACTACAGACACACTCCTTAAGTGTCCACTTTCAGGATAAGGAACTCATAAAGGCAACACCATATTTACAACTTTGATCAGCTCTCTCTCCTGGTGTGACTTTTCTGAAGCACTGCACATGAATTCATTTGTAAGAGGATGTCCCACATTACACTTATACTGTTTGTCTGTAGTGTGTATTCTCACATGTCGTCTTAAGGATGAGGAACAATTGAATGCTTTCCCACAATGCTTACATTGATAAGGTTTCTCTCCAGTGTGCAGTCTCATATGTATTGGTAAAGATGACGGCCATTTGAAGACCTTCCCACATTCCTTACATTCATAGGGCTTCTCTACAGTGTGCGTTCTCACATGTTGTTGCAAAAGTTCAGGCCAGCTGAAAGCTTTCCCACACTGCTTGCATTCATAGAGTTTCTCTGCGGTATGCCTTCTCATGTGTTTTTGTAAGGATATGTGGCAATAGAAAGCTTTCCCACATAGCTTGCATTCATAGGATTTGTCTTCAGGGTGCATTCTCACATGTTCTCGAAAGCAAGCGGACAAGCTGAAGGCTTTCCCACACTGCTTACATTCATAGGGCTTCTCCCTAGCATGTGTCCTCATATGCTTTCGTAAAGATATGGGCCAATTGAAAGTTTTCCCACATTGCTTGCACTCATAGGGTTTCTCTCCAGTGTGCACTCTCATGTGTCCTCGAAAGGATGAGGGGTGACTGAATGCTTTCCCGCACTGGTTGCATTCATAGGGTTTCTCTCCACCATGAGTCCTTTCATGTCTTCGAAAGGACTGGGGATAAATGAAGGTTTTCCCACACTGTTTGCATTCATAGGGTTTCTCTCCAGTGTGAATCCTTTCATGTCTTCGAAAGGACTGGAGATAAATGAAGGTTTTCCCACACTGTTTGCATTCGTAGGGTTTCTCTCCAGTGTGTGTTATCATGTGTCTTCGAAAAGTCGAAGAATAACTGAAGGCTTCCCCACATTCTTTACATTTATGTGGCTTCTCTCCAGTGTGTGAAATCATATGTCTTCGAAAAGTTGAGGAATAACTAAAGGCTTCCCCACATTCCTGACATTTATATGGCTTCTCGCCAGTGTGTGTTATTGTGTGTCTTCGAAACGTTGAGGAGTAACTGAAAGCTTTCCCACATTCCTTACACTTATATGGCTTCTCTCCGGTGTGACTTCTGAGATGACTAGTAAGACTTGAGAAGTCAATGAAGGCTTTCCCACATTGTTTACATTCGTAGGTTTTCTCAGCAGTGTGAATCCTTACATGCCGATTGAGGGAGGAAGTACGAGGAAAGGTTTTCCCACATAATTTACACACATAGGGTCTCTCTCCATTGTGGGTTCTCACATGCATTCTTAGGTGTGAACGACAACTGTAGGCCTGCCCACATTCCTGGCACTGATATAGTTTGTGTCCAGTGTGAACTGTGATGGGACTCTTGAGGGATGTGCGGTGATGCATGAAGACTTTTCCGTACGTGTTGCATTCACACTGTTTTACTCCAGGTGGAATTTTCTTGTACAGATTAAGATGTGGAATCTGGCTGAAGGCTTCTCCACATTGATCGTTACTTTCACACAGTCTCTCCAACACATGATTTCTACTAAAAATGAGAAGCATGTTATTGGTTTAATAATGATTTGTTAGTATTTATTAGGAAGTATTGCATTTTAACCATTTTCACTGAAAGCAGAGGTTTTTCACCCTATGTGAATTGTCTGAAAATGAAATAAACTGAATGCCCTGGAAGATGGTCTGACCACTGCCATTATTAAAATGGTGTTTCTTATGTATAGGGTTTCTTTTCTTTTCTTTTCTTTTCTTTTTTTTTTTTTTTGAGACAGAGTCTCACTCTGTTACCCAGGCTAGAGTGCAGTGGCACAGTCTCAGCTCACTGCAACCTCTGCCTCCTGGGTTCATGAAATTCTGCCTCAGCCTCCTAAGCAGCTGGGATTATAGGCCTGCAGCACCATGCCCTGCTAACTTTTGTATATTTAGTAGAGACAGGGTTTCACCACATTCGCCAGGCTGGTCTCGAACTCCTGGCCTCAAGTGATCTGCCCACCTCAGTCTCCCAAAGTGCTAGGATTATAGGCGTGAGCTACCATGCCTGGCCCAGGGTTTCTCGATTTCCATCTGAATTATGTTTCTAATGTCACTTGCTGTCTATGTCACATTTAAACAAATATTTTTTGTAAAAATTCTGTGTATTAAATTTGGAGCTAAGCTCGTATGAGTTTTCTGTTGACTTGCTTTTTTAAAGTTTAATGACAGACTAAGATTCTCTCCTGAAATACTGTGTTCCCTTGTGAGTGCAACTCACCTGAGATTTCTCCCCCGCTTTGTGGGCTGATCTTCAATGCTAAGACTGTCCCAAATTTTTCCTAAAACAGAGGCCCAGGAAACATTTCTGGTGAATGCAGCTATTTTAGATTCCTTGGGTATTTTTTCTCCATAAATATCCTGCTGAGAAACTGACCCACTGGCCTTAAATTGAGTTTCATCATCTGAAACCAAAAAGTCAACAAATCATAAGAAGGCACCTGTCAGCTGAAAATTACACTGAGGAGTTTAGCTATTTCAGGACTTCATCAAACACAAAATGGTCAAAATGGTAAGCAACTCAATAAACATAGTATTGGTAAGCAAAAAAAATTATTTAAAAAAAATAATCACAGCCAGATGCGGTGGCTTACACCTGTAATCCCAGCACTTTGGGAGGCCAAGGCGGGTAGATCACGAGGTCAGGAGTTCAAGACCAGCCTGGCTGACATGGTGAAACCCCGTCGCTACTAAAAATACAAAAATTGGCTGGGCATGGTGGCGCTCGCCTGTAATCCCAGCTACTTGGGTGGCTGAGGCAGATAACTGCTTGAACCCGGGAGGCAGAGGTTGCAGTGAGTCGAGATTGCACCACTGCACTCCAGCCTGGGCGACAGAGCCAGACTCCATCTCAACAACAACAACAAACAAAAAAATCAAATTTTCACTGGCTTGCAAAAACAAACTTCACTAGGCCTCTCAAAGCTATATCCATAATGACGACATGAAGGGAGCTTTCCTTACAAAAAGAAAAAGCTGAAATACCGATTCTCATTCTCATGGAAAACCATTACATTCTAGCTCTATGACAGCTGTGACTATGTCTGTCTTATTTACCAGTGTATTCCCTTTCCACATTCCAAGCCCTGGAACAGGTCTGATGTGTAAGCAATACTAGTTCTCTAAGTAACTACGTGAAGGAAGGAATGATGTCATCCTTACCTACTGAGGCCAGGTTCTGAAAGGTCTCCAGCATCACATCTCTGTACAGGTCCCTCTGAGCAGAATCCAGCAAAGCCCATTCCTCCAGGGTGAAGTCCACAGCCACATCCTCAAAGACCACCGAGTCCTAAAACATTCAACATATTTATGGGAGGATGGTTGAGACCACGAGCCCAGGAGCATTGTACTTATATCGTATGCAGTTCAAAAAAGAGTCTGTGGTCCCCGACATCTACCCTGTGACTCAGCTGTCACCCCTCTTCCTTCTGTCTACTCTATACTCACTTCCTCATAGATTTCACAGGACCATTAACACACTGAATTTATCTCTATACTTTTACTGTGACCAACTGAAGACATTACTCTCTATCAGAAGGATTCAGACCACATTGGAGATATCAAACAAATGCTGTACAAATAAAACAAATACTTGTATTTTAAGACCATCAGTCCCTTGTCACCCAAACTGTTTCAGCTCCTCCCCTGCTGCACACATCATCATTCTGCACCACACAAAGCACAGGGTCAAAACTGAATGAAGTTTTATGGGATAAAAAC
The DNA here is from genome assembly GCF_001698545.2 of Rhinopithecus bieti. Classification (NCBI taxonomy): domain Eukaryota; kingdom Metazoa; phylum Chordata; class Mammalia; order Primates; family Cercopithecidae; genus Rhinopithecus; species Rhinopithecus bieti. Next base: position 3,383,105 of record NW_016808004.1, on the reverse strand, counting down.
ACGGAAGGACTGGGAACATTCTCTTGTTTCCTTCACCAAACATCAGGCCAAGGGTCCTGACAGGACCCAAGTGGCAACAAAGGCCAGGTAGCCATAGTGTCTTAAAGAACTCCAGGTTCAACTGGCTGAATGAAAACATGCTTTTGAGAAGTATTCATTTTAACTTGGAAACTAGAAGTTATTGAGAAATTAGACCTTAGGAAAGACGAAAAAGACATGAGAACGAGGACCTCCACACGTTCCCTATACTTGGGGCCTCAGTGACGGAAGCCCAACAATTAATTCTGGGTTCTGTCTCTCTCGCATGCTCTCTCTCACACACACAGGCACACTCAATGAGTATGCACAGAGTGAGGTGTACACAACGTCAAAGCAGTTCTTTTCACCAGAGCCAAAAAAAGTATTCTTGGGCTGGGTGTGATGGCTCATGCCTGTAATCCTAGTACTTTGGGAGGCCAAGGTGGGCAGATCATTTGAGGTCAGGAGTTCCAAACCAGCCTGGCCAACATGGTGAAACCCCATCTCTACTAAAAATTAAAAAAAAAAAATTAGCGGCCGGGCGCGGTGGCTCAAGCCTGTAATCCCAGCACTTTGGGAGGCCGAGACGGGCGGATCACGAGGTCAGGAGATCGAGACCATCCTGGCTAACACGGTGAAACCCCGTCTCTACTAAAAAATACAAAAAAAAAAAAAACTAGCCGGGCGACGTGGCGGGCGCCTGTAGTCCCAGCTACTCGGGAGGCTGAGGCAGGAGAATGGCTTAAACCCAGGAGGCGGAGCTTGCAGTGAGCTGAGATCCGGCCACTGCACTCCAGTCCGGGCGACAGAGC